>NC_072386.2:102723358-103026388 GCF_028885625.2 Pongo pygmaeus
ATGACATTACCCCCAAGGGGAGGAAAAAAAAAAAAACAAAAAAAACCTTTACTTCAAAATATCATGGATGTTAATTAGAAACATCTAAAAAGTTGGGTTCACTGAAGAACTTGAGAAGCCAGGCATGGTGGTTCACAACTGTAATTCCAGCTACTTTGGGAAGACAAGGTGGGAGGACTGCTTGAGCCCAGGAGTTCAACAGCAGCCTGTGCAACACAGTAAGAACTCATCTCTACAAAAAATTTTAAAAATTAGCTGGGCATGGTGACACATGGCTGTGGTCCCAGCTACTTGGGGTGGGGGGGTGAGGGAGGGGCTGAGTAGGAGGACTGCTCAAGCCTGGGAGGTTGAGAGTGCAGTGATCTATGTTTGCGTGACTGCACTGCAGAGTAGGTAACAGAGTGACACATTGTCTCAAAAAAAAAAAAAAAAAAGATTTAACTGCCAGTTGATTAAGGAATTTTATGCAGTTTTTGGTCTTCCTTTTATTTCTGTTTCTTTTAAAATCTAGAAATAATTAAAAAGATTAAAATAAATGTGTATATCACCATTGTAAACAGATGCTTTCAGCAGCTGTGATTTAAGTTTATCATTAAAAACAGTGAGGCTAAGGCTGGGCATGGTGGCTCAGGCCTGTAATCCCAGCACTTTGGGAGGCTGAGGCAGGTGGATCACCTGAGGTCAGGAGTTGAAGGCCAGCCTGGCCAACACAATGAAACCCTGTCTCTACTAAAACTATAAAAATTAGCCGGGAATGATTGTCAGGTGCCTGTAATCCCAGCTACTCGGGAGGCTAAGGCAGGAGAGTCACTTGAACCCAGGAGACGGAGGTTGCAGTGAGCCGAGATCGCGCCATCGCACTCCAGCCTGGGTGACTGAGAGAAACTCCGTCTCAAAAAAAAAAAAAAAAAAAAAAAATTGATGCTAAAAGGCTATACAATACATAAACAGATACTAAATTTAATGGGGGCAATTAGGGGGTAAAAAGGCTAAAAACCGTCTTTAGGGGAGGAGAAAGAAAAAACAGAGGAAAAAACATTGAGAAACACTGCTTTAATAATACCCAGAGTCTTAAACAGAGATGGGGCAAAATGGTTTGTTCTCCTTTAAAAATAGCCATTTATGAATAAAATTAATAGAGCATTCACTTTTTTTCAGTAGGAGTTTTATTATCTCATACTTTACCAACATATGTGATAGCAAGAAATGAGAACTAGCATGATATGGTAGAAAGCGAACTTGATTAAAATCTATGCCTGGCTATGACACCTTACTCATTAACATCTCTGAGCCTTAGTTTCCTCATCTAAAACATGAAGCACTGCCTAACAGGATCTTTAAGTCTCTTTGTAGCTCTAACATGAGATGATTTTTATTTGAGATCATTTTTAATTCCTGTTAGTTGGACTGTATGGGATTTTTCAGAACGAAACTACTAAACTCAGCCTCTGAAAAGCATCCTTGTAAAATGGTGATCAATACTCTGGTTTTTCTTCAGATGGTATAAATCTTTCGCCTTCTACTCATATGATGGTGCACACTTTAGATTTGCCTTGTTAAGTATTTCTAGGAAGAAACAACAAAAAAACCAAGAACCACATAAAACCAGTTAATTAAGTGGCAATTTTCCAATTCCAAATCTTTTTTTTTTTTTTTTTTTTTTTTTTAGAGATACAATCTCACTCTCTGTCGCCCAGGCTTGAGTGCAATGGCGTCATCTCGGCTCACTATACCCTCCGCCTCCTGGGTTCAAATGATTCTCCTGCTTCAGCCTCACAAGTGGCTGGGATTACAAGCACATGATACCACGCCCCAGGCTAATCTTTGGGTTTATAGTAGAGACAGGGAGTTGCCACGCAGGCTGGTCTCGAACTCCCGACCTCAAGCGATCCACCCAGTCGGCCTCCCAGAATGCTGGGATTACAGGCATCACCAAATCCTTCTCCGTACTCAAAGTTTCAAATGCTTCCAATTAACACCCATGTTACATTTTGAAAAAAGGTTACATATAAATATGTAAAGGTATTTCCTGTATTTTACATGTTTATATACATACACACACGTGCACACACGTATCAACATGGTATCTACATCTTCATGTCACATTTACTTGTATGCATGGAATCACACTAAACTAGCCAGAAAAGAGTGCTGTTTGTGGAATATCAAGTTTTACTTTAAATAATTCTACGCTTTTGAATTTTTTTCAATAAACATATGAAGCATTTTTAATTTTTTAAAGGTTTCCCAACATGAATCATGATTCTTAAGCATTCCTTAAAAAGGCATCTGAAATTCCAGTCTAAAATAATGGGAAACCATGGGTGCAGCATTGACAGACAGCATTATCTTAAGGTACCAAGAATTCTCCCCATTCCACACCCTCTCTCTATCCCTCAACCCTCAAAAAACATTGTGAAGAAAACTTTTCAGTGATCTCCTTACCATATTACCCACCACTACCACCAACTGCCATCAACTCAGACTCTCATGGCTTTAGCATTCCTAGGGCTTAGGTTCCTTTTTTTGTATTTGTTTGTTTTTTGAGTAGGAGTCTTGCTCTGTAGCCCAGGCTGGAGTGCAGTGGTGCGATCTCGACTCACTGCATCCTCCGCCTCCTGGGTTCAAGCAATCCTCGGCTTACTGCAACCTCAGCCTCCCGAGTAGCTGGGATTACAGGTGCACGCCACCACACACGGCTAATTTTTGTATTTTTAGTAGAGAAGGGGTTTCACCATGTTGGCCAGGCTGGTCTTGAACTCCTGACCTCAAGTGATCCGCCCACCTCGGCCTCCCACAGTGCTGGGATTACAGGCATGAGCCACCACGCTCAGCTTTAGGTTCCTTTTTAAGTACTGAGGCATTCATTAAAACACAGACATGCACATATATGTCATATTTAATTCTGAGGCACAGTCTGAGTATCCCTTATCCAAAATGCTTAGGAACAGAAGTGTTTTAGATTTCAGATTTTGAAATATTTAATATTTGCCTTAGATATTTACTAGCTGAGCATCCCTAATTCAAAAGTCTGGAATCCAAAATGCTCCAGTGAGCATTTCCTTTGATGGTTATGGCGCTCAAAAAGTTTCAGATTTTAGAGCACCTCATTTTCAGATTAGGGATATTCAACCTTTATCATAAAATAAGGCCAGGCGTAGTGGCTCACGCCTATGATCCCAATACTTTGGGAGGCCGCGACGGGCAGATCACTTGAGGTTAGGAGTTTGAGACCAGCCTAGCCAATGTGGTGTAACCCCTTCTCTACTAAAAACACACACAAAAAATTAGCCAGGTGTGGTGGCAGGTGCCTGTAATCCTAGGTTCTCAAGAGGCTGAGGCAGCAGAATCACTTGAACCTGGGAGGCAGAAGTTGCAGTGAGGTCAAGATCACACCAGTGAACTCCAGTGTACTCTAGCCTGGGCAACAGAGCGAGACTGTCTCAAAAAAAAAAAAGAAACAAGAAAAAGAAAAGAAAATAGTTTATAATCTTCAAATACAGAATTTTTTTTAAAAAATAAGGGACAGAGGATCAATTATTCAAATTATGGAAATCTGAGAACTTCCTACACTGAGTCAATATTGATTTAAGTCATTCAAGTGACTTGCTATCTGTAGTCACTGTACTAATAGTAGATACCTGAAGAATGACTCAGGAAAAGTTGAGCTGGCAAAAGCCCCTGGACATTTACATTTTATAGTATACATAGTTTCCTCTTAACAGGAATAAGATACTTATAAAGCTTTAAGGTGGTAGATGTTGTCCCCCATCTCACTCTTTTTATTTTTTATTTTTTATTTTTTTGAGACAGAGTCTCACTACACTGGACTGCAGTGGCGCGATCTCAGCTCACTGCAACATCCATTTCCTGGGCTCAAGCAATCCTCCCATCTCAGCCTCCCAAGTAGCTGGCACTACAGGTGGGTGCCGCCACACTTAGCTAATTTTTTACAATTTTTGTAGCAACAAGGTCTCACTATACTGCCCAGGCTGGTCTTGAACTCCTAAACTCAAGTAATCCTCCTGCCTCAGCCTCCCAAAGTGGTGGGATTACAGGCATGAACCACTGCGCCCAGCCTTTGTCACCCTATTTTAATGATTAGTTATAAACTATAGACATTAACCGTTCTGAGTCCTCAAAATACTGGTAAGAACATCTCAAATTTAAAACGCAGGAACCACTCCTGATCCAAATCAACACAAATTTCTAGTTAGACAATCCAATTCTTTTCTTACTACAAAATAACATATTTATTTATTCATCCATCCATCCATCTATCCATCCATCCATTTTTTTAACAGATAGGAGTCTTGATATGTTGTCTGGGCTGAAATGCAGTGGCTATTCACAGGCACGATCCCACTACTGATCAGCAAAGGAGTTTTGACCTGCTCTGGTTCTGGCCTGGGCCGGTTCACCCCTCCTTATGCAGGCTGGACCATACTGATGCCAAACTTAGTGTGGATACCAGATCGGCTTAGTACACTACAGCCCAGAATGCTCAGACTCAAGCAATCCTTGAGGCAAGTGCCACCATGCCCAGGCACGAGAGCATTTAATTAGCAAGCACACATCAACCATTTCAACTTATGTATAAAACATTTACAATTTATAAAATATGCATTTGTTAACAACAAAATTTACTGAACACAGGAAATGGCAAGTATCTCTAAATCAAACTATTTCTTTGTTTATAGTTACCTTACTTGTCAAATGTTTCCACATAAAGTCTAGAAAAGCCATATTAACTGGACAGATGTTAAACATGATATGTAACTGTACCAACCAAATGTAACAACTGAACAAATGAAATGCTACAAATGAACTACCAATGCTCTATGAAATAGTGATGTTAGTTAGCCATGTGACAGTGGATGAAACATCACAAATCAACCCACAATAAACAAATAAAACTCCCCAAATAAATAAAAATTGCACGATCTTAAAAGAGCAAAACTGACTTCAAGTCATTTATACTATTTAAAAGGCAAAAATGTCCGTGATGTACTTTGAAGCCATTATCCACTTGTGTCAGTAATATACTTTTTCTAATTTTTCTAAGACAGCAGGATAAAAATGATCAAGGTAGGAAAAACAGCTATGGCAACTAGCTTGTTTCTGTTTTTAAATCATCTTTCAGCAAACAATTTGTAAACAATAATATTCACTGTATGACCATATTTCTGTAAACTCCTTTCTAAATGTTAAGAATATACACAATTTCTAACATCAGTCACATAAAGGAAAAACTAAACAATATATTTGGAATATGATTCTTGTCACAGGAGTTTCTTTAAGTATATAGAACCTAAAATTTCATGTGCTAAAATAATTGTTTCCACATAGAGTACAGTAATTATTTACATTTTATTTAAGTATCTAGTCAAAAAGTCCAATTTTCATAGTACAGAGTGGAGAGACAGCCAAAAGTCACTACCCAGAGGAAGGCTGGTAAAAATAATCCCCATTTGGCCCCCGACACTCCACCCTCCAGATGCCCTGAGAAAAGTTATCACTCAACGAGTGGATCTAGTGACTCAAATCAGAATCTCCTGCTCAAGTGTATTTACTAAAAAGATATTTTCTAAACAGGATTTGTGATCAAAACACAAGCAATTAACATAACACTTAAGGTTAGCTTACCAATAAAAATAAACCCAGAATCAGCAGCAGAGACAAAGAAAATTATGATGTTGCCTGCTCAGCCTTTCACAGGCAATTAGCCATTAGACATGGCCATGTGGTCTCTGTTCAAATCATGCAAACCATACTATTCTCAGCAGTAGCAATTGTGTTAAAATAGCCATCTAACTGGCAGGGATGCACTGTCTCCAAAGGATTTAAGACAAATGTGGAAATACAACAAGGGCCAAATATTAAGGCATGGTACTTAACTTCTCCAGATCTTAGTAACCTCATGTGAATTAAAGAGGATATTAAATAAGTGATTTACTAAATATAGGGAACTCAGACATCATCATCCAACCTCTTTCATGCCCGATGCTTACTAATCTATTTATTTATAAATGTATTTACCATGTGTTTCTTAAACCTATTATTTATCAAAAGCAGATGAAACACAGTAATACATCACAATGTACTACAAAATACCTAGGGCCTAGATTTGTTGTCCTGTTCTTTACAGTAATAAACAGTATAAAAGATTTTTAGGACAGCCAAACACTTGCAAAGAACTAAAGAATTCATTCCAGTGGGGTCTGAGTTGGAACGAGGGGACATACAATTATTAAAATCAACATGACAAGTATTATATTTTTTGTCATGGTCACCACAGAAACAAATTTCCTTATTCATCTTAAGAATAACCTGTTACCTTCTCAAATGAAGACTCTTTACAGTCTCTTCTGAATTATGAAAGAACCCACATATTAATTCTATACCTAAAATAAACTTAGACTTTTTGAGAGGACATTATTTTGGACTAGCCTCCTGCACTACACCCCAGCAGACCAGTCCAAATTAAAATGGAGTCACTCACGCAAAGTAAAGCAGGTAAATCCCCAAACAAACCAGTTTTTCCTGAAAACAGGAGATTTGCAGCAACCAATCAGAAAGAGCGTGGCCTACCTGAATCAGCACAATAAGTTCCTACTGCTTTGACACTTATGAGAAAAGTAAAATGCAATAACCCAATGTTAACAAATTCACTTTTTAAACAATTGTCACTTCCTTGTTCCCACCTTATAAGAACCAACTGTTCTGTCTTGCCCAGTGGAACATTCATTCTATTTTAAAGAATGAGGTGTTGCTTGGTTCTACAATCACAAATAGAAGCCAATCAAATCATGTTTAAATGTGTTGTGATTTTGTCTTTTGACAACAATATACTTTTTATTTTTTTTGGTGAGACGGAGATTTACTCTTGTTGCACAGGCTGGAGTGCAATGGCACGATCTCGGCTCACTGCATCCTCTGTCTCCCAGGTTCAAGCGATTCTCCTGCCTCAGCCTCCCAAGTAGCTGGGATTATAGGCATATGACACCACACCCGGCTAATTTTGTATTTTTAGTAGAGACAGGGTTTCACCATGTTGCCCAGGCTGATCTCGAACTCCTGACCTCAGGTGATCCGCCCGCCTCGGTCTCCCAAAGTGCTGGGATTACAGGCGTGAGCCACTGCACCCGGCCAACAATACTATACATTTTTATCTAGATTTTTGAAAACTTAACTGTTCTTTAATTTGCCAAATGAGGTATAATTTATATCCTATCAGCGTTTTCTGCTAATCACAGGACATTTGATAAACCACTGTGTAAAACAAAATATAAATAAAATTAAAAACAAATTAACTAAAAAAATATAAAATTTGTGTCTTAAGAAGAAAAAACATAAGTCAATGGATAAGAGAAATCCTGTTTCCTGTGTTACTACTGTTTGTTGCTTCCTGTTACACCCCCACCAAAAAATCTACTTTTAAAACTAACTTATGTTCATAGTATGAAATTTAAAAAATACAGAAAAGAAATAAAAATTATCAGTACTACTAACATCTGGAGATAATCACTCTTTGTCAATCTTTAAATATTACATACCTGGCTTTTTCCTTTCAACATCAAAAGATTAGTTACTTTGCCAAATGGTAGACCTAATGATATGATCTCTGCTTCGGTGACATCACATGGAATTTTTCGAAGATGGAGAACACGGGAAGGCGAACAGGGAGGTCTATCTCGTTTAAATTTCTTGCTGTCATTCCCATTAGCTAAAAAACATAAGATTCTTTTTTAAATTACTGCAACTAATTTGGGTTGACATACTACATTAATCATATTGTCACATTTAATCCTAAATGAGTTTTGGGTTTTGAACTTCAGGGAAACGTGGGGCTGATGGGGGTAGGTGGAAAAGGACAGTAGAAAACAAAACCAACTACCTTTTAATAAACAGGTGCTTTTGGTTTTTCACTGTGGGTATTAAATTTTTTAAAACTGAAGTCTGATTTTTAACTTCAAGGAAAAGTATAAGGGTAAATGAATTACATTATTTCAAAAACCTCTAAATACTCAACTTTTTCTTATGAATAGAGAACACTATTTATGATGTCTTTAATGTATTTTAAGGACATTTTTCTAATTTATTCTATTGCTAAATAAATAAAATTTCAGGAAAGACTATGATAAAAATCTGGTATTTATCACATCCTAAGGAGATATGGATTTGAGTTGTATATTTATTAAAATAAAGTTTATTTCTTAGGTGTTACTAGTCTTTATTTTTTAGAAGCTATATTGTGGTCTCCTATGATAATCTTATTCCTTATTATATAACAATAATTCTTAACATTAAGTACCACCTTGCTGAAAATGCAAATTTCCAACCCCACCCAGACCTACTGAAGCAGAAGCTCCAGGAGTGGAACCCAATGACCTGCTTTAACAAGCTCTCCAGGAGATTCTATTTACCCTGAAGTTGGAGAATTACTGCTGTAAAGTAAAAAAATTCATTATCTAAGCTAAATTTATTTAAATCCTGTTGTTTCAATACTGAGAATAACTAGAATTGACAAGCCTGTAAGGAACACTTAAGTTTATGCAAGTAAGATTCAGAAGGGTTTTTCTTCCAGAAATAGAACCAAAAGACTAAATACAAATTACTTAAAAGCTAAAAGTTTCATTGCAATGTTGTTTGATCACTAAATACCCTATTTGCCACTACTCGGAGAAAAACATAATCTTTCCAAATGCCTAAAAATATAATTTCTCTAAACACTAATGAAACTTTACAATCAAATGTCTGTAACCCTAAACAAATTTCATGAGGACCAAATAAAAATTAATATAGCTATATTTCATATCCATCCATATCTGTGGCACAGAACTCAACTTGTTTACAACTAGATAGGTTGACTTAATACCCAAACTAGCACTTGCTCCCAAATTCTCTATGTTCATGAATGCAAGCAGCATCCTCCCAAGACCTAAATGACTAACAATACCTAGAGGCCCATACAGGTCTGTGTACCTTTATATAGCAAATGCCTATGTCAGATTATGGAAAATAATTGGCACACAAATGTTTATCGGATTAATTAATCTGGAAGGCAAGAGATTCCATCTCCTCCTCTCCCTTATCAATCACCAAGAAATACTAATTCTCCCTCCAAAATGACTACTGATTATATTCTTTCATTTCCACTCTCAAAGTCACCAACCTCACCCTGATCTTGCTCCCACTTCAGCTCTCCTTTACTCTAATTTCACTCTCCCTGCTTCCCATATTCTGGGGATTCAGTATCATATCAACGTTAACTAAAACAGTGTATCAGGCCTGGCACAGTGATTCACGCCTGTAATCCCAGCACTTTGGGAGGCTGAGGTGGGCTGATCACCTGCAGTCAGGAGTTCGAGACCAGCCTGGGCAACAGGGCAAGACCCCACCTCTACCAAAAAAAAAAAATACAAAAAAAAAAAAACCACAAAAATTAGCAGGATGTGCTGGCGTATGCCTGTAATCCAGCTACTTGCGAGGCTGAGGCAGGAGAGTCACTTGAACCCAGGAGAAGGAGGCTGCAGTGAGCTGAGATTGCACCACTTGCACTCCCTGTCTCAAATTTTGAGACCCTGTCTCAAAATAACGTAACATAACATAACATAATGTATATCATGTCATTATTCTGCTCCAAAAAGCTAAACAGGCACCAAATACCTAAACAGGCACCGAATACCTAAAATGTCATTTCACTTCTAACTTTCAAACTGTTTTCACTTACACTGCCTCATTTGAGTCTCATAAATACCCAAACTAAAGTGTAAAGGTAATTTCTTTTTTTAAACCAAAAAATTTCAAAGTGTCTTACTACTCCTAGAAAAAGGTAAGTAACTTGACACTGACAATGTAAATTTACAAAGGCTTACATGGATTGAGAATAACAAATGATAACACTGTCACTAGAGTAAAACAACAAACATCAGAGTCCTGGACGGGGGCGAGAGTTGAACAGGGAATGTCTTTTTGGCACCCTCCCTGCGGGCATAGAGAGCTAAACAATACCACCACCACCGTGGCCTTGCTCAACCAGCATAAGGAGTTACAGGACTGGAGAAAAGGACTGGAGAAACTTTCTAAAGGCATGAAGCTCCTATCAGTTTACCCAGAATATTCCAACAGGAATGAAAGAACACTAAGAAAGCTGTTTCTTTAACAGAGGTATTCTATGTTTGAGAAAATGTGAATACCGAACAAGTTACCTGAGCTCCCATTCGTGTTGCACTATCAAATAAAGACCTAAGATGACAAACTTTTACCAAGAAATGTGCAATTATAAATCACCATTTTAGGGTGTTAATTGTTCTGTATTATAAAATACCTGGGCTATGTTAAGAGCGCAGAGCTATGAAATCAGATATCCTGTTCTGAGCAAGTTATTTAACGTTACTAAGCCTCAGATTCTACTCGTGTAAAATGGGTATAACAAGAATATTTTGAAATTTTAATTTGTTCTTCTCAATATATTTTAAATGCTCAGCACAACATCTAGTACACTGTAATCAATAATACGTCTAGCATTTCTTAAGAACAACTGTTTTACTTAGAAACTATGTTCTATTTTTTCCCAATCAAAATGGTAATTGTAAATGACAGTGATTTTTTGCACTTGATGTCCCTATTTGCCATAATTTAAGAATTTGCCCCAAATTAACTGAACATATTATTACTATATGAAATCTCAAAATCTAAGAATGACTCATTTAGGTTACTGGGAAAGGGTTATATGTAAAGATTTGATAAATAATCTGAAGATGAAGAATGTATACCATTATAAGCAATTGTATGGCCATGATTTAAAAGCCAATAGGAAACAAGGAAATTCAAATGTATTGGACACATAAATTTAAATAATTATTTTCTGTACAAAAGGACAGACTACAGTTTCCAAAAATCTTAATATAAAAATAAGCATTCAAAATACTTTGCTTGTATAAATCGTGTTGTATTTTACTAAACTATATATTAAAAACTACAAAATGCCCAGTACATATTAGTCACGCTTCCAAAGAGCTATGTGGAAGAGGGTTTTTAAAAATTCATAATATTCCCACCTCAAAACTAGAAGAATCTGTCAGGAAAATTACTTGCGAAACATGGATTCATTTTTTAAAAATCAACTTTATGAGGGTTTACTTTATATAGAATAAGACATCCACCCACATTTTAAATGCAGGGTTTGATGAGTTTTGACAAATACAATCCAAATTACCACCACAAAAATCAAGACATCCCAAAAAGTTCCCTAGTATCCCTTTGCAGTTAGTCCTCCCTACCAAACCCCCAACCCCCACCCTGGGCAATCTGAACCCTACAGATTACTACAGCTTTATCACCATTGTTGAAATGAGGTACCTATTTGGGGAGAATTCACATCTTAACATTTTTTTGAGTCATCTAAACCATAAACATCATGACATTTCTGCATTTGTTTAGATCTTTTTAAATTTCTCTCAGTAAAGTTCCGTAGTTTTCAGTGTAATGGTCTCACACACATTTTGACACCTTTATCCCTAAGTACTTCATAATTTTTAATGGACCAGTAACACTTTAAATTTTTTGTCATAATTAATAATTGATAATATACAGAAATACAACTGACTTTGATATCTTGATCTTATATCCTACAGCCTTGCTAAAGTCTTTAGTGTTTCTACATACACAGTTTTCTTACTCTCAAATTTATATGCCATTTATTTATTTATTATTTATTTATTTATAGATGGAGTCTTACTCTGTCACCCAGGCTGGAGTGCAGTGATGCAACTGGCTCACTGCAAACCCCGCCTCCCAGGTTCAAGCAATTCTCCTGCCTCAGCCTCCCTAGCTGGGATTATAGGTGCACACCACCACGCCCAGCTAATTTTTGTATTTTCAGTAGACACGGGGTTTCACCAAGTTGGCCAGGCTGGTCTCGAACTCCTGACCTCAGGTAATGCACCCACCTTGGCCTTCCAAAGTGCTGGGATTACAGGCATGAGCCACCATATGCCTGGGCTGCTGTTTATTTATTTTATTATTATTTTTTTTTACAGCTTTACTGAACTATCCAGGATTTTCTGTCTGCAAAATGTCGAATAGAATCAATAAGACTGGGCATCCTTGCCTCGTTCTTGATATTAGGGGAAAAGCATTATCTTACACTATCAAATATAATAATGCTAGCTGTAGTTTCATACCTTTATCAGGTTGAAAATGTTCCCTTCTATTCCTAGTTGGCTAACAATTTTGTTTATCACAAAAGGAGCTGAATTCTTTCAAATGCCTTCTCCAGATCTCTTAAGGTGAGCAGATTTTATTTTGTATTCTGTTACACTGATTTTCAAATGTAAGCACTTTGTAGAAACCCTACTTGGTCATGACACATGTACCATGATTTTTTTCCTCACTCTTCATACGTGTGTGTATATGTATGTGTGTGTGTGTGTATATATATATATATATAAAATGAATGTGATTTTTTTTTAGAGATCACTAGTTTGTTAGAGATATGATAATTATTTACATAATGAAATATTTCAGAACCTCATTATTTCAGAAATAATGAAAGAATTATTTCCATGATGAAAGATTTCAGTGGGATGGGCAGGTTCATGTTGATGCCATTTCAATGACGATTTATTTCAGTCTACATACTTTCCAAGAATGTCTAAATAAGAAAAAATCCTTGTTGCTGGGCACAGTGGCAAGTACCTGTAGTCTCAGCTACTCAGGAGACTGACGTGGGAAGATCACTTGAGGAAGAGTTTGAGACCAGCCTGGGCAACATAGCAAGACCCCGTTCTCTAATGAAAATTATTAATACATAATCTCTATCATTTAGAATTACTTTAGTGCCTCCATATTTTGGGAGTACAACTTTATCTCCAACTTTCATGCTAACTGGTTGAATCTCTCCATTCTTTCCTTCAGAGCCCAATCCAACAGCTACCAACTATTGCTTACAATACTTTTCCTTGAGATTTTTCTGTAAGCACAATGCCTATGGTTTTAGTTCTACTCTTTTCAACCAATACTCAAACAGAAGAAACTTACTAAATGCTTGTCCTGCCATGACTTCCACCGCTGCAGCTTGTACTCTGCTCTCACACTGCTACCACAAGGAAAAACCCCTGACTTTAATTTAACACCTTGCTAAACATTTTTATGTCAATATTCATGAAGGATATTAATCTGCAGTTTTCTTTTCCTGCAGCAGCATAATACTGGCCTCATAAGAAAAAGTGGAAAGTGTTCCCACCTCCTTTATATTCTGTACAGTCTGTGTAGGATTGGTATTATTTATTCCTTATATGTCTGATAGACTTCATCAATAAAGCCATATGGGACTGTAGTTTTCAATAACTAATTTGATTTTTTAAACAGCTATATGGCTATCTGAGTTTTCTATTCCTTTTGTATCAGTTTGGGAATTTGTGTCTTTCAAAGAATTTGTCCACTCCATCTAAAGTGTCAAATTTATTAGCTTAAAATTTCATAATATTCACTGAATCTACTTAGTCAGCTAAGGCTATCACACAAAATACCACAGATTGGGTGGCTTAAACAAGAAAAATTTATGGAGGTTACAAGCCAAGATCAAGCCTTTCTGGTGAGGGGTCTTCCTGTCTTACAAACAGCTGCCTATTTGCTGGCTGACTTTTCATGGTGTCCTCACACAGCAAGGAGAAAGGACGTGCAAGCAAGCTCTCTAGTGTCTCTAAGGACTCTAATCCCCTCATGAGGGCCCCACCCACCTTCATCATGTAATCTAAACATTATTTCCCAAAGGTCCCAGCTCTAAATACCATCACATAGTGAGTTAAGGCTTCAATATACCAATTCTAGGAGGATACAAACATTAAGTCAATAATAATATCCTTTTAATGACTGTACAATCATTCTTGATACTGGCAATTTGTGTCTTTAAGTCTACTTAGAGGTATTATTACTCATTTTATTTATCACATAAACAACTACTGGTTTCATTAATTTTTCTCTACTGTTTTCTTTCTGTCACTGACTTTTGCTTTCATCTTTAATATTTCCTCTTTTCTATCTACTTGTAGGGTTTAACATGTTCTTTTTATTCTAGTTATAGCTGGAAGCCTAGATGATTCACTTTAGACATTTTTTTCTTTTCTAATATAAACATTTAAAACTACATATTTCCTTCTAAGAACAACTCTAGTGGAACTCCACAAATTTCATTAAGTTACGGTTTCATTTTATTTCTGTTCAAAGTAGCTTTGAACATCTCTTGTGACAACTTCTTTGATCAATGGGTTAAGTTTTTTTTTTGTTTTGTTTTTTTACTATTTGGGAAATTTTTCCCCCAAATATTTGAAGATCTTGTTTTGATTTCTAATAGAATTCTAATGAAGTCAGATAATTTTTATGATTTTAATCACTGTTTAAAGGACTAAACTTATTTTAGGACCCGGATACAGCCTGCCTATCTTGGTGATATGGTTTGGCTGTGTCCCCAACCAAATCTCATCTAGAATTGTAATCCCATAATCCTGATGTGTCGAGGCAGGGACCTGGTGGGAGGTGACTGGATCATGGGGGTGGTTTCCCCCATGCTGTTTTTGTGATAGTGAGGGACTTCTCACAAGATCTGATGGTTGTATCAGTGTTTGAGAGTTTCTCATTCACACTTACTCTAACCTGCCACGAAGAGACTTGCCTGCTTCCCCTTCTGCCATAATTGTAAATTTCCTGAGGCCTCGCCTGCCATGTGAAACTATGAGTCAATTAAATCTCTTTTCTTTATAAATTATCCAGTCTCAGCAGTTCTTTATAGCAGTGTGAGAACAGACTAATACAGTAAATTGGTACTGGTAGAGTGGGATACTGCTATAAAGATACCTGAAAATGTGGAAGTGACTTTGGAACTGGGTAATGGGCAGAGGTTGGAACAGTTTGAAGGGCTCAGAAGACAGGAAGATGTGGGAAACTTTGGAACTTCCTACAGACTTGTTGAATACTTTTGACCAAAATGCTGATAGTGATATGGACAATGAAGTCCAGGCTGAGGCAGTCTCAGATAGAGATAAGGAACTCACTGGGAACTGGAACCAAGGACAATCTTGCAATGCTTTAGCAAAGAGACTGGCAGCATTTTGCCCCATGCTAGAGATCTGTGGAACTCTGAACTCAAGAGAGATGATTTAGGGTATCTGGCAGAAGAAATTTCTAAATAGCAAAGTGTTCAATAGGTGACAGAGCATAAAGGTTTGGAAAATTCACAGCCTGACCATGTGGTAGGAAAGAAAAATCCATTTTCTGGGGAGAAATTCAAGCTGGCTGCAGAAATTTGCGTAAGTAACCAGTAGTCAAATGTTAATTGCCAAGACGATATGGAAAATGTCTCCAGGGCATGTCAGAGATCTTCATACCATCCCCTCCCATCACAGGCCTGGAGGCCTAGGAGGAAACAACGGTTTCACAGGCTGGCCTGGGCCCTGCTGCTCTGTGCAGCCTTGGAACTTGGTGCCCTGCATCCCAGCTGCTCTAGCTCCAGGAGTGGCTAAAAGGGGCCAAGGTACAGCTCACCAGTTGCTTCAGAGGATGCAAGCCCCAAGCCTTGATAGCTTCCACATGGTGTTGGGTCTGCAGGTGAGCAGAAGACAAGAGTTGAACTTGGGGAACCTCCACCTAGATTTCAGAGGATGTATGGAAATACCTGGATGTCCAGGCAGAATTCTGCTGCAGGGGTGGAGCCCTCATAGAGAAGCTCTACTACGGCAGTGCAGAAGGGAAATGTGGGGTTGGAGCCCACACATACTGTCCCTGCTGAGGCACTGCGCCTAGTGGAGCTGTGAGAAGAGCGCCACTGTCCTCCAGATCTCAGAATGGTAGATCCATTGACAGCTTGCACCATGCGCCTGGAAAAGCCACAGATACTCAACATCAGCTACTGGCACTCAACACAGCCACAGGGGCTGAACCCTGCAAAGCCACAGGGGCGGAGATGCCCAAAGCCTTGGAAGCTCACCCTTTGCAAAAGCATGCCCTAGATGTGAGATGTGGAGTCAAAGGAGATTATTTTGGAGCCTTAAGATTTAATGACTGGCTAGACATGGTGGTTCACACCTATAATCTCAGCACTTGGGGAAGCCGAGGCAGGCAGATCACTTGAGGCCAGGAGTTCGAGACCAGCCTGGCCAACATGACAAAACCCTAAGTCTGCTAATAGTACAAAAATCAGCCAAGCATGGTGATGTGAACCTGTAGTCCCAACTACTCAGGAGGCTGAGGTGGGAGAATCACTTGAACCTAGGAGGCGTAGGCTGCAGTGTGCCAAGATTGTGCCACTGCATTCCAGCCTGGGCAACAAAGCAAGAATCGTCTCAAAAAAACAAAACAAACCAAAAAAAAACCCCACAAGATTTAATGACTGCCCCACTGGATTTTGGACCTGCTTAGGAGCCTATGGCCCTTGCGTTTTGATCACTTTCTCCCATTTGGAATGGGAGCATTCATCCAATGCCTGTATCACCATTGTATCTTAGAAGTAACTAACTTACTTTTGATTTTATAGGCTCATAGTCAGAAGGGACTTGCCTTGTCTCAGATTAGACTTTGGACTTGGGACTTTCGGGTTAATGGTGGAATGAATTAAGACTTTGGGGGATTGTTGGCAGGCATGATTGGTTTTGAAATGGAAAAAGGATGTGAAATTTGGGAGGGGCCAGGGGCGGAATAATATGGTTTCACTCTGTGTTTCCACCAAATCTCATCTGGAATTGTAATCATCATGTGTTGAGGGGGGGACCTGGTGGGAGGTGGATGGATTATGGGGGTGGTTCCCCCCATGCTCTTCTTGTGATAGGAAGCGAGTTCTCACAACATATGATGGTTATGTAAGTGTTTGGCAGTTCCTCCTTCACACTCACTCTCTCTCGCCTGCCGCCATGTAAGACTTTGCCTGCTTCCCCTTCTGCCATGATTGTAAGTTTCCTGAGGCCTCCCCAGCCACATGAACTGTGACACAATTAAACCTCTTTTCTTTATAATTATCCAGTCTCAGGCAGTTCTTTACAGCAGTGTGAGAAAGGACTAATACAATTGGTGACTACTTTATATGAACTTGAAAATAAAGTGTATTATTCTGGTGTTGGGAAGACTGTTCTATACTGTCAATTAGATCAAGCTGGTTAAAAATTTCTGTATTAGGGACCTATCAACTTTTTCTTAAAGGGGCACAAAAATATTTCAGATGTTGTGGGCCACAAGATCTCTGTCAGAACTACTCAACTGTGCAGTTACGGCATGAAAACAGCTATAAACAAATCATATAACTGTGTTCAAATAAAATTTTATGTATAGACAAAGAAATTTGAATTTCATGAAAGTTTCGTGTGCCATTTAATCTTATCCTTTAGTATTTTTCACCATTTTAAATTTTAAAAACCACTCTTAGCTCATGGGAAATTTGAAAGTGGGCAATGGGATGGATCTGGCCCACAGGTAAGAACTTGCCAACCCCTGTTCTATACCTTTACTGATTTTCTGTCTACTATGCCATCAATGACTGACAGTGGAGTGCTATCTCTAAATATACTTGAAGATTTATCTATTTCTGTTCTGTTCTATTAGTTTTCACTTTACGTGTTTTGAAACTATGTAATTAGATTAAATAGATCTATATTTAGATTATGTCTACTCAATAAACTGACCTCTTTATCATTATGAAATGTCTCTCTTTATCCCTGGTAATATTCTTTTGCCCAAAGTCAACTTTTCCTGATATTAGTATAGCTAGCTATTCCAGCATTTTTATGATTAGTGTTTACATATATTTTCTTTCCCAACCTTTGGCTTTTTACTTGAGATTTCATATTTAAAATGGGTTTCTTATACACATCAAGTAACTCAGTCTTCCTTTTATCTAAACAATCTGTCTTTTAATTGAATTTTTTATTGCATTCCCACTTCATATAATTATTAACGTGGTTGGGTTTAAAAGCCCACCATCTTGGTTTTTTTTTCTATTTGTCCCATTTATTTTTTATTCCTTTTTTCCCTTGTTTCCTGGCTTCCTTTGGATTTTATTTTTTGGTATTCTATTTCATTTACATTATATGCTATCCCTTTTTACTTTTTTTTTTTTTTAAGTGACTGACTGCTGTGGAGGAGACAATATACATCTTTAATTTATCACAGAATACCTTCAAATAATATTAAAACACCTCAGTACACTGTAAGAACCTTCCAAAGTATATGTCTCTTTCCCTCAAGCTATCCTTTGTGGTACTGTTGTATATTTTGCTTTTCTCATATGTCATAACCGCCAAAAATACATTATCTTACTTTAAGCAGTCAATAATCCTTTAAAATTAACAACAAAAAGGAGGGAAAAGTCATACATCCACATATTTATCATGCTGTATAAAACTCAAGTTTCTAACTGGTATCATTTTCCTCACGTTTAAAGTATTTCCCTTACCATTTCATGAAATGGAAGTCTGCTGCTAACAAATGCTCTCAGCTCTTGTGTGCCTGAAAGAAGATTTTAACTTCATTTTTAAATTCCATATAGAATTCCAGTTTGATTTTTTTTTTCTAGCACTCTAGTTGTGCTTCATTGTCTTCTGGCTTGCACTGTATCAGGTAAGAAATTTCTCTCCTCATTTTAATCTTTGTTCTTTTGAAGGAAAAGTGGTCCCCCCTCATCTGCTTCCACCAACCCCCACCCCCGCCCCACTCTGGCTACTTTTAAGATTTACTCTGCATTCCTGGTTTTCAGCAATTTAATTATGATAAGCCTGGGTGTAGTTTCCGTTGTGTTTATCCTGCTTAAGTTTCACTGAACTTCTTGATAAGTGGGTTTATGTTTTCTAACATATATGGAAGATTTAGGATAATTTCTTGAGACGTATTTCTGCTCCCTGCCCCAACCATTTTTTTCAGCAACTTAACATATGTATGTTTAGACTGCTTGATTTTGTCCAGAAGTTACTAAGGCTCTGTTCACTTCTTTTTCAGTTTTTTTTTTTTTTTTTTTTTTTGAGACACAGTCTTGCTTTTTTGCCCAGGCTGGAGTGAAGTGGTACGATCTCAGCTCACTGCAACCTCCACCCCCGGGGTTCAAGTGATTCTCCTACCTCAGCATCCCAAGCAGCTGAGATTACCGGTGTACGCCACCATGCCCGGCTAATTTTTGTATTTTTAGTAGAGAAGGGGTTTCACCATGTTGGTCAGGCTGGTCTCAAACTCCTGACCTCAGGTGATCCACCTGCCTCGGCCTCCCAAAGTGCTAGGATTACAGGGGTGAGCCACCACGCCCAGCCTTCAGTTTTTTCTGTCTGTGTGTTTTAGTTTCTTTTGCTATCTTCAAATTCACTGATGTTTTCTTTTGTAGAATACAATGTGCTATGAATGCCATCATGTATTTTTTTAGGTGTCTTATTTTTAATCTCTGTAAGTTCTATTTGATTTTTTCTCCTTCCTCTGCTCATATTTTCCTTTAAATACTTGAACATACTTTTAGTAACTGTTTCAAAGTGCACAGCTGATAATTCCATCATCTCTGTAATTTTCTAGGTTTGTTTCTGTTGATTGATTTTTCACTTGTTTATGGGTCACATTTTTGTAGTTCTTAACATGTCTGGCAATTGGATGCTCCACATTATGAGCACCAGAATTTGTTATTCTGTTGTTTTGTTATATTTGTTATTTCTTTTAAAGTGTTAGACTTCATTTTTAGAAAAACATAAGTTACTTTCAGATTAGCTATACTGTTTTGGAGTTTGTTTTTAAGTTTCATTAGGGTGGATTTGGATTTGCCTTCATGCTGGAGCTAGTTCAGTCCTACTGTCAAGGCATGTCTCCTCTGGTGTCAGGTGCCCTTGAGTGTGCTTCAAGTATTCAACAAGGACTCTCTATTGTAGTTGGCTATCACTCAAATATCTCTCCCAGGCCTGTGTGAGTCCTGGAAAGTTAAGCTTATAGCTCTCTGGTTGTTCTTTGCCTGACCTCACAGGCATATGTACTGTGCATACGTGGCTTAATAATATTCAACAACAGATTCAAAGGTATTATTTCTGAAGCACTTTTTGTACACAGGTCCTTCTCTCTCATACTCTGCTCCCATACCTCCCAGGTAACTCAACCTTCCCAAACGTCAATCTCTTTCTTCAACTCAGCAATTGTGCCACGTCTGCTTGGTTCCCCCAACCCCCACAGTCTAGAAAGAAAACTGGGGTGACAATAGGGTTACCTCAATTGTTTCCCTTCTGAGAGCACAATCCTGTTGTACTTGTTGTCCGCTGTCTAAAAACAACTGACAGTAAGTCCAGTCCCAGTTACTCTTATCACGGTTGAGAGTAGAAATCTACAGATCTTTCACAAATTAGAAAAATTAAATCACAAAATTTATATGGATGAGCATTAAGACTGCGGGTGAGTTTTCTTTAAACTTACTAATTCTTAGAGCAGCTTTAAGCTATTGCTTAATTATTTGATGGATTTAAGAATTATTTATCAAGTATGGAGATTAGTGTTCACAATTCTTCATATGGTTTTATTTAAAGCAATCTGAATGCATTTCTTGCTATGAAAAGCCAAGTACTCAAATTAACTGATCAGAGAAACTAGTGTTTATTAAATCATAGCCTTCAATACCAGTGGCAGAGAATGCAAATTTGTTTTCCAACATTTGTTTTCTACGTAAACCCACCTATTTTTAGCTAAGCACATGCCTATCAGAAAAAAGGACATTCTTAGCTTCCTAAGTAGCTAGGTGTGGCTGCGAGACTAAGTAAACAGGATGCAAACAAAAATGATACGTGCTGCTTTTCCCTTAAGTGTCTTTATAAGGAGGGGGTATGTTCTTTTCTTTTCTCTTTTTCTCTTCTTTTTGTACGAGCTCCAATAACCTCTAGGATCATTTGCTAAATCTGAAAATAGACACCATATACCTTGGAACACTGACTACTTCAGAATTTGTTGAATGTGATGAAAATAAATTTCTATCTTCTATATTGCTTATACCATCTTTGCAGCCAAATTTAATACTGAGTTCTTTAAAAAGAGGCCATTTAAGTTTGATTTGATAAAAGGAATTTCAAGAAGACAAAAAAAAAACCTAGCTATTTGCAAACCAAACGAGCACATTAACAGTTTATAAGTATTTTGGTCAACAAAAGTACCAAGGGGCCAGGCGCCACGGCTCACACCTATAATCCCAACACTTTGGGAGGCCAAGGCAGGAGAATTGCTTGAGCCCAGAAGTTTGAGGCCATCCTGGGGAACACAGGGAGACCCAGACGCTACAAAAAAATTAAAAAATTAGCTGGATGTGGTGGCATGTGCCCATGGTCCCAGCTACTTGAGAGGCTGGGGTGGGAGGATCTCTTGAGCCTGGGAGGTCGAGACTGTAGTGAGCTGTGATTATGTGATTATGTGATTACATCTACACACATATAATACTTATTGTGTGTGTGTGTATATATACATATATATAAAAATACAAATTATTCAGTTTGTTAGCAGTGGTTTCCTGCTTAGGAATATTATTAACCCATATCATTTTTATTTGTAAATCAATTAGATTTCTTTAACATTCAGCTTCATAAGACTTCAATAATTATATATACAATGGTTTCAAAAGAAAAGACTTCTTAAGCTGAGAAAAAAAAGTTCACATTAATCAATTTGCAGACAATTGAAGTACATTTAAGATGCAAAAAATGGTAGCCATTAAGGAAAAAACATGAAGTATTCTACATGAAAAAGAACAACTTCTGTTTAACAAAAGCCATCAAGTATAAATTTGTAAATTATAGTGTCAGAGGGTATCTGCATACATGTATAACAAAGTATTCATATTCAGAATATATAAAAAACAAGTTAAAGAGAAAAAGGCAAACAACCCAATAGAAAAACAGGCAAAAGATCTGAGTAGCCACTTCATTAAAAATATCCAAATGATCAGTAAGCATATGAAAATATAATCAATTTCATTAATATTTATGCAAACAAAAGTCACAATAAGCTATCAATATATGCTTACCAGAACAACTAAAATTAAAAATATACAATATTGGCCAGGCATGGTGGCTCACGCCTGTATTACCAGCACTTTGGGAAGCTAAGGCGGGATCACTTGAGGTCAAGAGCTCGAGACCAGCCTGGCCAACATGGTGAAACCCTGTCTCTACTAAAAATATAAAAATTAGCCATGTGTAGTGGCACGTGCCTGTAATCCCAGCTACTCAGGAGCCTGAGGCATGTGAATCGCTTGAACCCAGGAGGTGGAGGTTGTAGTGAGCCGAGGCCATGCTACTGCATTCCAGCCTGGGTGACAAAGTGAGACTCTTGTCTTAAAAAATATATATATATATATAAAAAACACGCACACACACATATACACACAATCAAGTATTGGCAAAGTTCTGGAATAACTAAACTGACATAATTTCTGGTAAGAGTATAAAATCACTTTTGAAAATTAGTAGACTCTACTAAAGATAAGCACCTGCATATCCTAGGACCCAATAATTCCACTTCTAGACACATACCAAGTAAAATGCACACATGTGTCCATGAAAAGATTTGTCAAGAATATCCATAAATGTGGCCAGGCACAGTGGCTCACACCTATAATCCCAGCACTTTGGGAGGCCGAGGTGAGCGGATCACCTGAGGTCAGAAGTTTGGACCAGCCTGGCCAACAAGGTGAACTCAGCAATTCCTACTAAAAATACAAAAATTAGCTGGGTATGGTGGCGGGCACCTGTAGTCCCAGCTACTTGGGAGGCTGAGGCAGGAAGATCACTTCAACATGGGAGGCAGAGGTTGCAGTGAGCCAAGATTGTGCCATTGCACTCCAGACTGGGCAACAAGAGCAAAACTCCATCTCCAGAAAACAAGAAAAGACATCCATGTTCATGGATTGGAAGACTTGAAATTGTTTAAATGTCCATAATATTCAAAGTGATCTACAGGATCAATGCACTCCCTATCAAAATCCCAATGGCATTTCTGCAGAAAAAAAAAAAATCCTGACATTCATATAGAACACAAAGGATCCCAAATCGCCAAAGCAATCTTGAGAAAAACAAAGCTGAAGGCCTCACATTTCCTAACTTCTCCGCATTACAAAGCTATAGTAATTCAAACAGTATGTTACTGACATAAAGACAAACATATAGACCAATGGAACAGATTAGAGAACCCAGAAATAAACTCTCACTTACACGTTCAAATGATCTTCAACAAAGATGCCAAGGCTACACGATAGGAAAAGAACAGTTTCTTCAACATATGGTGCTGGTAAAATGTATATCCACATTTATAAAGAATGAAATTGGACTCTTACTTTACACCACATGAAAAAAAATTAACTCAAAATGAATTAAAGGCCTAGACATAAGACCTGAAACTATAAAAGACCTAGAAGAGACAAAGGGGGAAGCTTCATGACAGTGGATTTGGAAAAGATTTCTTGGATATAACACCAAAGCACAAGCAACAGAAGAAAACATGAACAAATGGGGCTAATATCAAACTCAAAACCCTCTGCACAGCAAAGGAAATAACAGAGTAAAAAGACAATGAAAGAAATGGGAGAAAAAAATTGTAAACTACATATGTGATAGGGGGTTAATATTCAGAATACATAAAGAGCTACTACAACTCAACAACAAAAACAACCCAATCAAAAAATGGGCAAATTGAAGTCTGGGGACAGTGCTTATTAGAGAGAAAAATTTAAAATTAGTAAAACAAAACAAAAAAATAGGTAAAGGACTTGATTAGACATTTCTCTGAAGAAGATATACAAATAGCCAACAAGCACAAGAAAAGATATTCATCATTACTTATCATCAGGGAAATACAAATCAAAACCACATATCACCTCACATCTGTTAAGATGGCCATTATTTGAAAAAATTTAAAACCCAAAAAATAAGTATTCACAAGGATATGGAAAAACCGAAACCCCTGTGTACTACTGGTGGGAATAATGGTGCAGCCACTATGAAACACAGTATGATGGTTCCTCAAAATAATAAAAAACAGAATTACCATATGATCCAGCAATTTCACTTCTGGTATATCCAAAAGAATTAAAAACAGGATCTCAAAGAGATATCTGCAGCACACCATGTTCACTGCAGCGTTACTCACAATAGCACAATAGCTAAGAGGTGGAAGAAACCTAAATGCCCATGGACAGATGAATGGATAAATAAAATGTGGTATATATATACAATTATTCACCCTACAAAAAAGGGAACCCTTTCATTTGCTGCAACATAAATGAACCTTGAGGACACTATGCTAAGTGAAATAAGCCAGTCACAAAAAGAAAAATGCTGCATAATTCCACTTACATGAGGTATCTAAAATAGCCAAACTCTTGGAAACAGAAAGCAGAATGGGCTAGAAGAGAAAAGGAAGAGTTGTTGCTAAATGGATAGAGTTTCAGTTTTGTTAAGATGAAAAACTTCCAGCGATCTGTTGTACAACAATGTTCCTATAGTTAACATTACTACACTGTATACTCAAAAATGTACAAGAAGGTAAATTTTGTATTTTTGACCAAAATGAGAGATAGAGGGCACACAAGCAAACACAATGAAACACACAAAAAGGGAATATTCATAGCAACACTACATATAAAATGGAAATAATTCAAATATCCACTGATACAATAAAATACTATATAGAAATGAGAAGAATGAAAGGGGCAATACACAACACAAGTTACTCTCACAAACATAACACTGAATGAAAGAACCCAGACAGGAAGGAGGATATACTATATTTATTGGCTTATTCATATAAAGTTTAAAAACACAAAAAACTAACTTATGATGTTAGAAGTCAGGCTAATGAATACATTTGGAAGGAGGAAATGAATGAAAAAGGAAAGAAGGACTCCTGCGAGTATTAGCAATGGCCTGTTTCTTGCCCTGGATGCTGATTATATGGTATATGTATGTCATAATGTTATGGTAACAGTAATACTAACCAATTAGAGTACAAAAAGAAAGCGATGAAGAAATATTTTATTAATATAGCTGTAAAAATTATAAACATACACAAAATACAGTATATATGTGGTTGAATGCATATGTGATTGAGTGTCCCCTTCAATATCTCTATTCTCCTTCCCTTGTAAAGTAATATAACTCCCTCAATTATGATTAGACAGGACACACCAGAATAAAGACCAATTTCCTAGACCCTTCACCCTTGCCCCCTTGAAGCTGGTGTGTCAATGTGACGAAGTTCTAGCTAACAGAATGAGAAAAAAGTGCAACTTCTCGGTCTTGTCCCTATAAGGGACTCAGCCTCCACTTCTTAACTCTCACCCTTAGTGTGTAATTCTCATCATTATGGCCCAAGATGGATGAAAAAGTTCAGCTTTAACTGTCCTTGTTACCCTTCCTGTGGGTACGATGGAGAGACAGTACTATTTTATATCTTGAGAAGGTAGTCATGTTGAGGATAAAAGAACAACAAAAGAGAAAAAGTCTGGTCCCCAACACAATTCAAGAAACTAAGTAAGCCCCTGACTACTTACCCAGACTTCAGAAGAACTTAGAAATAAACTTAAATCTGTATTTTTAGGTCTGTATTACAGTTCTATTAGCCATCTAACCTATAACTGAATATAGCGTATCAAAATAATACCCCATGACCAAGTTGGTTTATTCCAGGCATGCAAGAATGGGTCAACATCAGGAAACTGTATTTCACTATATTAAAAAATTAATGGAGACCAAATCTCACAATTAACAGAAGCACAAAAGATGATGGTAACAGTTATAGCCACTGATAATAAAAACTAAGTAAAATAGAAAAGGAAGGAACCGATTAAAGCATGATGAAGGATTATCATCAAAACCCGGCAAGGTGCAGTGGCTCATGCCTGTAATCCCAGCACTTTAAGAGGCCGAGGAAGGAGGATTGATTGACTGAGCCCAGGAGTTTGAGACCAGCCTATGGACAACATAGTAAGGCCCCGTCTCTACAGAAAATAAAAAATTAGCTGGGTGTGGTGGCACATGCCTGTAGTCTCAGCTACTTGAGAGGCTGAGGTGAGAGGACTGCCTGAACCCAGGGGGTTGAGGCTGCAGTGAGCCATGTTTGTGTCACTGGACTCCAGGCTAGACAACAGACCAAGACCTTGTTTCAAAAACAAAACAAAACAAAAAATCCCAACAGCAAACATTATATTAAAAGATTAAATAATAAAGCCACCTCCATTGCAATTAAGAACAAGACAAAGATAATCACAATTACCACTGTTATTCAACTCATTTATGGAGGTTCCAGTGAATACATAACAAGTTAACAAATTTATATTTATATACTTGAAATTATCTTTATTTGAAGACACATCATTGAATAACTGCAAAATTCAAAAGACTAATAAAAAATTACTACGACATTTTAGTTTAAGTATACACAAAATAAACGTTCAAAAATCAATAGGTCTTCTCTGTACTAGCAGTATCCAGTTGAAAACAGGAAAAAAAATTCCCACTCAATAACAGCAAAAATATTAAATTAAGTTTAGCTGTATATAACAACATTTGAAGTAATAGTTACTTAAGAAGTTAATCTCAGGCTCATGCCTGTAATCCCAGCACTCTGGGAGGCCAAGGCAGGTGGATCACTCAAGGTCAGGAGTTCCAGACCAACCTGGCCAACACGGTGAAACCCTGTCTCTACTAAAAATACAAAAATTAGCCCGGCATGGTGGCAGGCGCCTATAATCCCAGGTACTCAGAGGCTGAGGCAGGAGAATCTCTTGAACCCAGGAGGCGGTGGTTACAGTAAGCAGAGACTGTGCCGCTGCACTCCAGCCTGGGCGAGACAGAGCAAGACTCAGTCTCAAAAGGAAAAAAAAAAAAAAAAAAGAAGTTAATCTCTTGCTCACATGAAAAGTCTAAATGTAGGAATTCCAGATCTGGAATGGTGACAATGTTATCAGGCTCTAGCTGTCTCTGTTACAGATGCCTGTCATTCCCATCATTATCTAAGAAGCTGGAACACCCACAGGCAGTAAGATTGAAGGAAAAACAGTGTACCCCTGTAGAGATGCCCTAAAAGTTTCATATTACACTTCCACTTATACCCTGTGGAGACTTAATTACATGACCACATCTAGCTATAAGGAAGAACAGAAAAGTAGTAGTTTCATTTGGGTAGCAATGTGTCAGATAAAAACTGAGGTTCTGTTGGTAAAAAAAAAAATAAAAATAAAAATGAATGAATAGCATTGGGGTACACAATAAACAATCTCTGCCATTAATTGCTAAGATACATTTTAAAAGAAAACTATGTGATTTACATGGAAAAGTGTGGAACTTTTTCAAAATCGTCAATGGACATACAATAGAACCTAAAAACATGGAATCATAGGTCATAGTCCCAAATGGAAAGATAATACCACAAAATGATCAACATTTCACATTAACATATAACTCCAACATAATTCTTATCAGAATCCCTAAGATATTGTAGGTAAAGGTTCGGGGAAGAAGGATTCTTTGTTTTAGAACTAGATCAAGCTTGTCCAACACGCAGCCTGTGCACAGCATGCAGCCCAGGACAGCTTTGAATGCGGCCCAAAGCAAATTCGTAAACCTTCTTAAAACGTTGAGACTGTTTTGCGATGGTTTTTTAGCTCATCAGCTATCATTAATGTTAGTGTATTTTATGTGTGGCCCAAGAGAATTCTTCCAATGTGGCTCAGGGAAGCTAAAAGATTGGACGCCCCTGAATTAGATGAAATAATTTAAAGCTGACATGGAAAAAGACATATGTCCACATTAAGCTAAGAGAATTTTTTAAAACAACACCTAAACAGAATTTTAGTGTTAGGTGACAGAATCAGATGTTAATTTTTTAATAACAACTCCTGAATAGAATGACTGTTAAGTCCTAGTTTGCCTGAGGCTGTCACAATTTCGTACCATTGTTCTAGTATCCTGTATGCTTTGACGCTTTCATTTTTAAAAAGAATTATTATTAATAGTCACATTAAAATAAGCTAGAATGAGCTTGGTAGATCCAGTTCTTTTCATTCTGTCTCTATACTTGTTCACTTTCCCGAACATCTACGTTCCCATGGTCCCAAACACCATATAAGCTCCTGGTCTGGAAAAGGAGGTCCATTCATCCCCACCTCCCTACAACTCCAAAAACATCTGGATAAAGAAACCCTCCCTTCTCTGAAACTCTCCACGTCCATGGCTTCAGTTGTCAACTGTGTATGATACTATCAAATTTCTTTCATGATGTTGAGACCAGGGACCCACTGCCTATCTGTCATTTCCATTTGGATGTTCCAAAGGAACCTCAAACTCAATATATACAAATCTGAACCTGCTGGGTTGTCCAACTCTGTTCTTCCTACATTCGAATAGAAATGAATGGCACAACCATTCATTACCATTCATCTATCCAATTATCTAAGTCCAAGTTCAAAACCTGGAAATCAATGATGATATCCCTTATTCAAACATTCAATTAATCATCAATTACTCTCAATTTTATCTTCTATAAGTTATTCAATTTTCTTCATCACACTACCACTGCCATAGTGCCAGTTACCATCCTTTATTAGCATTACAACAATAATCCTAATAAAGGATAATAATAATAATAATAATAATAATAATAAATCCTCTTCACTGCTCACTCTCTTTCCAGTACTGCACTCCTTCAACTCACTTTACAGCCACTAAATTTCAAGAACATTTATTTTTAAATCATGTGGTACCTTATGGCATGCAAATTACTTCAATTTTTAAAACGTATTGTTTTATACTTTAATACTTCTATTCCAAGTCCATCATCACTCAACACAAGTTTTGTTTTTTGTTTTTGAGATGGAGTCTCGCTCTGTCCCCCAGGCTGAAGTGCAATGGCACGTTTCGGCTCCCTGCCACCTCCACTTCCCAGGTTCAAGCAATTCTCCCTGCCTCAGCCTCCCGAGTAGCTGGGATTACAGGTTCCTGCCATCACACCCAGTTAATTTTTGTATTTTTAGTAGAGACGGGGTTTCGCCATGTTGGCCAGGCTGGTCTTAAACTCCTGACCTCAGGTGATCAGCCAGCCTCGGCCTCCCAAAGTGCTGGGGTATTACAGGCATGAGCCACCACACCTGACCTCAACCCAAGTTTTAGATCTAGCTCTTTGACTCAATAGTTCTGGGTCACCAACTTATTGACAGTATTTTTATCAAAATTATAACACAAAGAACATCAATCAAAAAACTGAATCATCAAATTAAATCCAAATGAATCCTTAAAATTTGAGAGGTATTAACTGGTGATTTCATCTATGTAAACAGTAATATAATACTTTACCGAAACAAATTTTAGTTTTTATTATAAACAGTGGCACTTCAACATGATATAAGATAAGCAAAATAAGAGCATTGTAAAAAAAATTTTGAAACCCATAGAAATCAAATATTAAAAAAAAAAAAAACTCACCATACACACCTGTAGAAGGAGTAGAACTATTCATGGTAAAAGGTCCGTTAATAATGCCAGAAGAAAGAAGCTCATCAGATCCCCGCTGAAAAGCAAAACCAATGTTTGGTTAATAAACCAAGTTTTAGATAATGGTCCATATTTACTACTGAAAGTATTAAAAGCTAATAATATTACTTCATCTTTGTATGAAGACATTAAAGGGGGAACTCCTCAAGAATCACAAAATCAAATGAACTGCATAGCAAGAAAAAAATTACTGCAAATCGACAACTATATAAACACAACTGCCACCACAGAAATGGGGGCATAATCTTTAAACTCTTTCTAACCAAAAGCAGGTTTCCAAAACATAACATCTAAAAGTGCCAAACCATATTCAGGGGGTTGCATTATGACATTGTTTTTGTAGCATATATTTATATTCAAATAGTTTGTATAGTCCTCCCTAAGAATCCTGACTTTTCAATACCAATGTATTTTTTTAAGTAGAAAATATAGTTCATTTCCATATTGGCCAAATTCTTTATAATCAATAACTTCTTATCCATTAATCCTCCAAATGATCTTTAATGCAGACTATTTCTTAAACAATTGTTTAAGTAATTTATTCTTTTTTTCAGGTAAGAGTTTTGATCTACTTCCAAATCCGAACTGGCAACACTAAAAAGTAAGTCAGAGAAGTCTTTTCATTGTAATATAAGATCTATCACCAACATTTAAAAGATTACTTTTAGGAAGGACAATAAATATTATGTACAAAGTTAAAACCAACCTATTTTAAATAGTACTATTGGTTTAGCTTGGCCAATTTTTAAGAACAAGTGTTTTGATCCACTGGATAATAAAAATTAATCCCCAAACAATCCTACAAATATTAGAATAGCAATAGTGCTACAGCACATATTTAATGTTTAAGTGTAGGTGCCACTTCTGTAGGGAACAACTTTAGCCTTTGCTGAAGAAAGACAAACCACCAATATATCTACATAATAGAAATACAATTATTTAAACAAGTTCTGTATTAAACATCCAGAAATTACTCCCTTTGGATCTTTCACCAGAAGTTTATAGAGACATCCGGGAATAAGAAGAAGGAATTAAGTAAGCAGGATAAAAGAAAACTGAAAATCTCAACTCCCAGAAAAATCAAGATTAAGGCCTCACTTAAAGCACAGGTCTTCCTAATAAAATCTGAGATGTAGATATTATCAGGCTACATATGATAATTAACAGACTTTGTGGTTTGCTGGCTACCTGCAGATAAAGACACATTTTCGCAGCTTTAAATGTATTAACAGTATAAATTAAAACATACTCAACATGATTTTTATATATGAGGAATTTGGTTAAATGCATTACTAACAGATATATCTTCCACACATATGAGTTAGCATCAGTATGTTTCTACTTATAAATCAAGTTAATATAATGTTAGAAACCACTTGAAGGCGGTCACTTTAGCTCTTTCGAGATTTGCAGAAACGTATTTTTTCAAGAATAACAAAAAGCACAAGTATAAAGCAAAAATACTGATAAGCTAGATAACATTAAAATTAACAATTTTATTTAACAAAAGACATCATTAGGAGAATAAACAGACAAGTCATGGAATAAGAAGATATCTGCAATACATAAAACTAACAAAGGGTTTATATCCAGCACGTACTAAGAAAAAGAAAAAAGGAAAAACAAAACACTAGAAATCAGTAAGAAAAAGCCAAGATAACAGAAAAATGACAAGAGACTTGAACAGCCATCTCACAAAGTGGTGGACTATGTCACTGTTCCAGAGTATTTGTACCCTCTCCTTTTCCTGAACAAGAATTATTCATCCCCATCCATGGCCATGTGACTTGCAATGCCTCCAGTGGGAGGGGTATAACTCCCTCCCCCCACTGACAACACAGTTTTGTAATATCCTTTGGCCAATGGAACATGAATGGACATGACCTATACTTAATCCAAAAAGTAACTTCAAAAATCAGTCATTTCTGCCAGTTTTTTCTCTTTCCCTCTGAAATAAGAGCATATCTCAAATAGGAGGTACTCTTTCAGCCTGATTCTCAGAATAACAAGTGTGGCTCCATAACAGCTACCACCATTGTAAGTGAACAAGAAATAAATGTCTTTTTTAAACAACTTATAAATGACTAATACCATATTCAATCAAACTTAAGATATTTGACTGCATCCTCATTGGTCATCAGGGAAACGCAAGTTAAAACCACAATGAAATACTGTAAAATTAAAAAGATTGACAATATCATGTTGGTAATAATGTGGGGTGACAAAAACTCTTACATGGGAGTTAAGTATAATTTAGTGGGAGTGTAAACTGGTACCACTTGGAAAACTGTCTGATCCAATCTATTAAAGTCAAATATATGAATATCCTAGGATCCTTATACAGTCTACTCCGATGCATAAACCCCAAGATATTGCCTGCTTGTGGGCACCTAGACATACAAGATTGTCTTCAGCAGCATTATTTGTACTCGTCAAACTGCAAACAACTAAATGCCATCAACTGTAGAATAACTGAGTAAATGTTTGTAAATGCATGCAATGACTATACAACAATGAGAATGAACTACGGCTCCACATAACATAGATAAATCTCACAAACCTAAAACGTCAGTCACGGCCAGGCACAGTGGCTCACGCCTGTAATCCCAGCACTTTGGGAGGCCGAGGTGGGCAGATCACGAGGTCAGGAGATCGAGACCATCCTGGCTAACATGGTGAAATCCCGTCTCTACTAAAAATACAAAAAATTAGCCCGGCGTGGTGGCGGGCGCCTGTAGTCCCAGCTCCTCAGGAGGCTGAGGCAGAATGGTGTGAACCCAGGAGGCAGAGATTGCAGTGAGCTGAGATCACACCACTGCACTCCAGCCTGGGTGACAAAGCGAGACTCTGTCTCAAAGAAAAAAAAAAGTCACAAAGAATACATGCTATATTGTTGCATTTATATGGGGTACAAAAAGCTGGGCACAGTGGCTCACACCTGTATTCCCAGCACTTTGGGAGGCCAAGGAGGGAGGATCATTTGAGGTCAAGAGTTCAAGACCAACGTGGGCAACATAGGGAGACCCTCATCTCTAAGTAAATAAAAATAAAAACAAAAAAATGGATTATCAAAACCAAAAGCACGAATGGCAATAAATAAATAAACTGAACTGAACTTTGTCAAATATAAAAACTTTTGTATTTCAAAGAACACCATCAAGAGAATAAAAAGACAACACGGAGAATGGAAGAAAGTATTTGCAAATCACGCATCTCACAAGAAACTGGTACCTAGAACACCTAAGAACCCTTAAGATCAACAATAAAAAAAGACAACCCATTGGATTTGAAAAGGTATTTCTCCAAAGAAGGCCAGTAAGTACATGAAAAGATGCTCAACCTAATTAGTCATTAAGGAAATGCAAATCAAAAGCCACTTCAAGGAAAAATTAAGACCATGATACTACCACTTAAGTATCAGAACACCTAAAATAAAAAGTTACAATATCAAATGCAGACCAGGATGTGGAAAAAATATATCTCTCATACATTGCTGGTAGCAATGTAAAATGGTACAGACACTCTGGAAAGTAGTTTGGTGTTTTCTGAAAAAGAAAAAACTAAACATACACTTAGCAACCTCAAAAGATAATATGCTCTATGATTTCACCTACAGTATTCTCAAAATGACAAAAATTATAGAGATGGAAAACAGATTAGTGGTTGCCAGGAGATAGAGATAGTTGGGTGGAGGTGATAGGTATGATTATAAATGGTACCATAAGGAGATCTTTGTGGTGATGGATTAGTTCTATATGTTGACTGTGATGGCAGTTACGTGAATCTACATATGCAATAAGATCAAACAGAACTATATACAGGCACTGTGCCAATACCAATGCTCCTGTTTTGATGGTGTACTATAATTATATAAGATGTAACCACTGAAGGAAACTTAGTGAGGGGCACACAGGACCTTTCTGTAGTATCTTTACAACTTGCCATGCATCTCTAATTGTTTGAAAAGTTTAATAAAATTAAAATTAAAAAATAAAATATAGGACAACAGGTACTTCATTCTGAGCCAAAGGATTCCTACTGGCTTGAGAGTCTTGCTGTCGTCAGTAACAGTCATCACTAACACCTGTGTTCAACCCTGCCACAGCCCGCTGTTACAGATCATCCTAAACACTGTGCTTCTGTACAACAGTGGTCCAGAAGGCATCCCTTCAAAGATAAACAGAACAAAAAGAAAAGAAAGAAACATTACAAAAGGCAGATAACATATACCAGAAACTACACAAATTTCAATTGACAGCAAATGGCTTTTTGTAAAATAAAAAAAAAAATTGACCTGATACCCTCTCTACAACAAAACTATAAAGGGATACAACAGCTCAAGGGAAAGGCAAATAAGAAATCTACCAAAAGAGTTAAAGGAAAAATTGACGAGAAAAAAGAATAAGGCAGTATCTTGAAAGTCAAACATTTGAGAAGTCAAAAGCGCAAACACCTTTCTACCATCCAAACAAGTTACCTGCTGTGAGGAACCAACTCTTTTTACATTTTTGACATAAAAAAACTGGAAAGAAGAAATGTACAGGAAAGCACTTTCTTAGAGACACTTGAGATTACCAGAAAGGCACCTAGAGGAGGTGTTAAACTGTTAACACAGGCCCCAGACAAGGGCTAAGAATCCCAAAAGCTGACTATATTCTTCTTTTTTTTTTTTTTGAGACAAGGTCTTCCTCTGTCACCCAGGCTGGAGTACAGTGACACGATTTTAGCTCACTGCAACCTCCGTCTCCCAGGTTCCAATGATTCTTGTGTCTCAGCCTCCTGAGCAGCTGGGATTACAGGTGTCCGCCCACAACACCCAGCTAATTTTTGCATTTTTAGTAGAGACGGGGTTTCACCCTGTTGGTCAGGCTGGTCTCGAACTCCTGACCTCAAGTGATCTGCCCACCTCTGCCCTCCTAAAGTGCTGGGATTACAGGCCCGAGCCACCACGCCCGGCCTGACTATATTCTTCTTAATGCACATATGCCATTTCAGTTTCAATCTGGGGAGAAAAGTAAGTTACTCATTTTTTTTTCTATTTTTTTCTCATTCAATAAACTGTTACCTAGTTTCCTACCAAACAAATTTCCAATCAACCATTAATGTGAAATTATTCCATTGGTTACTGAATCAAGTCTAAATGTCCTGTGATGGCAATGAAACAATCTTTCTAATCTGGATCTCTTCCTCACAGTAATACTCCCCTGTTATGTAATTTTCTCCTAATAAATCATGCTTATTCTGCATCTTTTTATGATATTATCCTGCTTCAAGCACTATCCCTTTGCTACATATCCAATCCTATCTACTAGTCACAGATAAAATGGCACCACATCCTTGAGAATTTTTCTATCCCAAGTGAAAAGGTTCAACTTAATTTTTATCATCTTTCAACATTAAAATGTGTACGGTTCTAGAATGCTAGTTCAGTTCACATGATATATTCTTCCTGTATGTATAATTATCAATAACATAATTTTGTCAAATAGGTACACAAAGTTAGTTCTCAGACACCTTGAGGTCTATTATTTGTGCCTTATACTAGATTATATTCTTCCAGAGCCTATAGCAGAGTATCAGGTACAAGATTAACAGCCCTCTGCCTTGGCTAATCAATACAATCACATGGGCAACTTGAAAATAAATACTACAGGCTGGGCGCGGTGGCTCACGCCTGTAATCCCAGCACTTTGGGAGGCTGAGGCAGGCAGATCATGAGGTCAGGAGTTCAAGACCAGCCTGACCAATATGGTGAAACCCTGTCTCTACTAAAAAAACAAAAATTAGCCAGGTGTGGTGGTGTGCACCTGTAGTCCCAGCTACTCGGAAGGCTGAGGCAGGAGAATCGCTTGAACCGGGGAGGCAGAGGTTGTAGTGAGCCAAGATCGCACCACTATACTCCAGCCTGGGCGACAGAGCGAGACTCCGTCTCAATCAATCAATCAATACTACAGGCTGGACACAGTGGCTCACACCTGCAATCCCAGCACTTTGGGAGGCCAAGGCAGGCGGATTACTTGAGGTCGGGAGTTTGAGACCAGCCTGGCCAAAACAGTGAAACCCTGTCTCTACTAAGAATACAAAAATTAGCCAGGTATGGTGGTGCATGCCTGTAATCTCAGCTACTTGGGAGGCTGAGGCACGAGAATCACTTGAACCCAGGAGGCGGAGGTTGCGGTGAGCCGAGATTACACCACTGCACTCCAGCCTGGGCAACAGAGTCAGACTCTGTCTTGGGAGAAAAAAAAAAATGTATCCATTTTTAGTACCAGAGTACAATTGTACAGAATTGTACGGGACATTTATTAAAGTCTCATTTATGGTTAACCTTTCAGAAAAAGAATAAAGCATGTATCTGCCTATGCATTTGAATTTTTCCTGTGAAAACCGTGATTAGATTTGTTCAGAGAAAAAAAAGCAAAACTTTTCACTGTAATCACCTTATTTAAGCATCTTTGCCTACTTACCCAGTTATCTCAGAATAAATCTATAAATATGAAATAGCTGGATCATATTTCATTTTGATAAGTCATTCATCTTAATATGTATTTTATGAAGTCATAATATGAATCTATGCTCCGCTCTATTATCCTTTTAACTGATAAGCTTTCTCCATGTTGTTAGTCTGTCACTATTCATTTATTTATTTTTGTGAGACAGAGTCTCGTTCTGTCACTCAGGTTGGACTGCAGTGGGATGATCATAGCTCACTGTAGCCTCAACCTTCCAGGTCAAGCAATCCTCACACCTTGGCCTCCCACGTAGCTAGGACTAGAGGCATGCATCACTTTGCCCGCCTGATTTTTTAATTTTTGTAGGCAGAAAAAATTTTTTTATTATACTTTACTGATTGATTGCTTATTTTTTATTTTTTTGTAGGCTCTTGCTATTTTGCCCAGGCTGCATCACAATTATTTTTAGTAGATTATTAAAATTCTATAACATCCTTAACTATTCCCCTATTTTAAATTATAGTGTTTTGTCTTTAATATAGCATTTTTTCAGGATAAATATTCAGAAGTGAAACAGACAACTTTTCTTTTTTGAGGAAAAGATAAAACTACAAATCTCAAATTCCTATAGCAAAATGTAGGGTAACTTCAAGTTACTACTGCACTACAGGTGATGACTAAGAAGCATTTTTATTTTTACAGGAGTCTTTCAAATACTGTTAAAATTAGCAAATGACTGCCTCATTTTAATATGGCCCACAGTTTGTGTAGTAAAAAACTTACCTTGTCCAAAGAAAGGTGTGGCTTTTGCCCTTTCCTTCCTAGAGGTAATCTCTAAGTCCTTGAAATATCATGCCTGAGAGGACTTTTTTTTTTTTTTTTTTTTTTTCCCCCGCCTAGTGGCCTTGGGTCACCAGACATTCATAGGGTAAGGAATAGCCATGCCAGAAAGATCGACAATGTGATTTAGGGTAGGAGCTTTGGGTCACACCTGAAGGGGCTGGAAACTAGACTGAAATCGGCCTTGTGAACAATAAATTATTTATGCCTACATAATAGAGTTCCAACAAAAACTGTAAACACCAAGGCTCCAGTGAGTTTCCCTGGTTGATAATACTCCTTGCTTACTGCCAGACACTGATGCTGGGGAAGTAATGTGTCCACGGAGGTGGGACAACAATACTTCCCAGGACCCTGCCTTAGGCATTTCTTCCCTAGGCTTGATTTTAATCTGTGTCCTTTCCCTGTAGCAAACCATGCTGTGAGTATAACAGCTTTCGGCCGGGCACGGTGTAATCTCAGCACTTTGTGAGGCCGAGGGGGGCGGATAACTAGGTCAGGAGATAGAGACCACCCTGGCTGACATGGTGAAACCCCGTCTCTACTAAAAATACAAAATTTAGCCGGGCGTGGTGACGGACGTCTGTAGTTCCAGCTACTCAGAAGGCTGAGGCAGGAGAATGGCGTGATCCCAGGAGGCGGAGCTTGCAGTGAGCCGAGATCGCGCCACTGCACTCCAGCCTGGGACACAGAGCGAGACTCCGTCTCAAAATAAAAATAAAAATAAAAATAAAAATAAAAATAAATAAAAAGCTTTCAGTGACTTCTGTGAGTCTTTCTAGCAAATTATTGAACCTGTGGGTAGCTTCGGGAATCCCCTACACTTGCAATTGGTGTCAGATGTAAGTGCAGTCTTGCGTGGACCTTGTCTCATAACATCACAGTTGGCATAATTCTTCACATGGTTAAATAAATATAACAAAATTATTAATTTGCTTAATATTTTTTAAACTTTTTTTTTTGAGACAAGGTCTCACTCTGTCGCTCAGGCTGAAGTGCGGTAGCATGATCACAGCTCACTGCAGCCTCAATCTCCCAGGCTCAAGCGACCCCTCCCCCTCAGCCTCCTGAGTAGCAGGGACCACAGATGCACGCCACCATGCCCAGCTAATTTTTGTATTTTTTTGTAGAGATGGGGTTTCACCAATGTTGCCCAAGCTGGTCTCCTGGGCTCAAGCTATTTGCCCGCCTCAACCTTCCAAAGTGCTGCGATTAGAGGCCTAAACCACTGTGCCTGGGCAAAAAAAAAAAAAAAAAAACTATTCTTAACCTGTGAATTACCATTGGACTTCCATCTGTAAAGAAAAACAGTAGTCTGAAAATATGATCAAATATTCAAGTATAGAAAAACCAGAAAATTAATTTAAATTTGTATAAAATTTTTTTTTTTTTTTTTTTTTTTTGAGACAGAGTCTTGCTCTGTCACCCAGGATGGAGTGCAGTGGCACTACTGGGTTCACTGCAACCTCTGCTTCCTGGGTTCAAGAGATTCTCCTGCCTCAGCCTCCCAAGTAGCTGGGATTACAGGCACACACCACCATGCCCGGCTAATTTTTATATTTTTAGTAGAGATGGGGTTTTGCCATGTTGGTCAGGCTGGTCTCGAACTCCTGACCTCAGGTGATCCACCCACCTTGGCCTCCCAAAGTGCTGGCCAAATTTGTATTTTTTAAATGAATGCAACATCTTGACCGTCACATTCAAAATATAAACTCTATTTATAAGGATATGGTGAAAGTTGCAAATTCTTCAAAATAAACAATTACATTTGATAATTCTACTTCAATTCTATTTCAATGATAATAGGAAGAGCTTTTTGAAAAGAATGAAACACGCCTAAAATAACACATAAGGGGACCCTAGTATCAACTGAAGTGTTGGAATAGCTATTTTTATTGTCTTATTACATATCAAGAACAATTAAAATATAAGATATTTGCCAAGCGCGGTGGCTCATGCCTATAATCCCAGCACTTTGGGAACCCAAGGTGGGGGGATCACTTGAGCTCAGGAGTTCAAGACCAGCCTGGGCAACAGAATGAGATCCCATCTCTACCAAAAACACAAAAAATTAGCCAGGCATAGTACCACGCACCTGTAGTCCCGGCTACTTGGGGGGCTGAGGGGGGAGGATCGATTGAGCCAGGAGGTCGAGGTTCAGTGAGCTAAGATCATGCCTGGATGACAAAGGGAGACCCTGTCCCAAAATAAAAAATAAAAAAGATAAATAAGATCATAAAGTTTCATTCTGGGAAATGTTTTATCATTCTTTATATAAAATAAACAAGACATTTCTCAAGTAATTATGACACTTTTAAAAGCTGGTAACTTTCTCTCCCTAATAATTTCAGAATATGACAAACAAAAGACAAAGAGAACAAAAGAAACTTACATTTGAAAATTATTCATAAAAAATAATTCTGATAACCACAATTTTCTAGCTAAGTTTTTTCCCAAGAACTCACTTTCAAATTACAGAAAACAAGGGCTTTTTTGATATTATAAAGCCTAAATCCCAAGAGTCACATTACTTTGTAAAACATTGTAAAAGATGAGAAAAACAGAGTTATTAGTTCTGTATGACTACTTTAAAGCAACCTTGTCCAGCATGCAGCCTATGGGCCACATGCGGCACAGGACGGCTTTGAGTGCCACCCAACACAAATTCATAAACTTTCTTAAAACATTAGGATATTTTTGGTGTTTTGTTGTTGTTGTTGTTAGCTCATCAGCTATCGTTAGTGTTAGTGTATTTTATGTGTGGCATAAGACAATTCTTCTTCCAATGTGGCCCAGGGAAGCCCTGCTTTAAACATTCCCTTTTTTTTGAGACAGGGTATTACTCCATCACCCAGGATGGAGTACAGTGGCATAATCAGGGCTCAAGCCATCCTCCTGCCTTGGTCTCCTGAGTAGCTAGGACTACAGGCATGCACCACCATGCCCAGCTAATTTTTTTTATTTTTTGTAGGGATGTGGTCTCACTTTGTTGCCCAGGCTGGTCTCAAACTCCTGGGCTCAAGTGATCCTCTGGCCTAGGATTCCCAAAATGTTGGAATTACAGGCTTGAGCCACTGCACCTGGCCAACGTTAAACTTACTCCTTTTATTTAAAAAAAAAAAAAACAAAAAACTTTTCTTTCCTAGACATAAATTCTTTCTCCTGAAAACATATCACTGCATTTAATTACAGACTACTTCAATATAAAATGAAAAGGATTTCTCAAAATTATACTTAATATTTATATCCTAAGTATCTCAAAAGCAATTTTCCGTAAGGTTTGACTGCTATGATAACAGATTACGGTTTAAGGGAAGAATGGAAGATAAGCAGAATGAAGACATTTTTAAAAGGAAGGAAAACTTGGACAAGTGAATGCAGACGACCAAAAGAAAAAAGACTGTACCACGGGTAAACAAATTATGTATACATACAAAAGAAGGCCTTAACAAGCCAAATGTGAAGACATGGGGGAGTGGCAGGGCAGGTGCTGGCTGCAAACAACACTGTGTGTTTCTAAGGACAGTCTCCTTAGAAACACACAGCAAATTTACATAAGTCCAGCAGTTGCTCTGTGGACTTGTCAGCTCTCTGGCTAAGTCAGCACACCAATCAGCTTTACTGGCTCAAGTATCAATTACTGAAGCTCTCGCCTGCTGATGCATAATTCACGGGGTGAACAAAGCAAAGAAATACTGTAATTAAACAGCACAAATAAGTGTTTCATCATCAAATTTGATAGGAATTGGTTTTATTTAGCATTAAAGACGTTGAAGTAACATGTACAGATGATTCTGAAAATAAACCATTAATTCATGGTTAAACTTCATGTATCTAAAATGCATATGAAATTCAAGAAAAGATATTTGTTTTAATCTATCAAGATACTACATGACTATACAAAAGAGGCTATCAAAAAACTACTTCATAATTTTCCAGAATCCTAGATCTTTTTTTTTTTAATTAATAGCATCTTAAATACTGAAATACCCAAGTCCTACCTTTTTCTAACAGATAGTCTAGTGACCCCGTGTGAACACTTCCCATGACAGAAAACTCATATTGGTTCTGCTCTAAGTTTTTCCAAAAACAGAAATAAAAGTGATATTTATATGGAGTCTCACTATACTATATGCATGTATCGATTATGGTCTCCTGATTACTTACCATTATATACTCCTCTACAGAACCTACTACAATGTTTCATATATAATCGATGTTCAAAACTGTTTTTCTTAAAAAAATAAGTTAACAGGCCGGGTGTGGTGGCTCACTCCTGTAATCCCAGCACTTTTGGGAGGCCAAGGCGGGCGGATTGCCTGAGGTCAGGAGTTTGAGACCAGTCAGGCCAACATGGTGAAACCCCGTCTCTATTAAAAATACAAAAAAATTAGCTGGGCGTGGTGGTGGATGCCTGTAATCCCAGCTACTGGAGTAGCTGAGGCAGGGGAATTGCTTGAACCAGGGAGGTGGAGGCTGCAGTGAGCCGAGATTGTGCCACTGCATTCCAGCCTGGGCGACAGAGTGAGACTCCGACTCAAAAAAAATTGAGTAATAGCTATAGAGATAAAGGAATAAACAGAACATTCGATAGGGGGTTTGCATTCATTGTGTGGCACTACATGAAACTCCAAGGGTTTTGTTTTGTTTTAGACATTTAGCCTTTTAACATTCACCCTTCCATAGCCTCCTGTAACTATAAACACATCTAAACCTCAAGACATTTGCTATTGTAACTCTACTGACTGACTCATTTGAATGAGATCATACCCTCACATACACTGTGGCCCCATCAACACCTTTCATCTACTGAGTGTGATTATCCCTAAACATTCTCTAAAGAATAGTTACCAAATTGTTCATTTGTGACATTTTCATTCCAAGGTTGCCACTGTTGAGATTCTAGGGCAGTGGGAATAAAAAAAATAGTTAAAGGTAGAGGAAATTTTTTCAATAAGCAGCTGTGGCAATGTTTAAAAACTACTGTTTGGACACAGTTTCAATAAAATGATTCTGACTGCCTTCATTTTATATGGACATCTTAACAACAAAATATCAACACTTTTTTTGAAGACAGCACATTGAATACTTTCTTTAATGACCGCAAGTAATTCCTCTAAAAAGCCTTCTAATTCATGATATCCAATCAAAAAGCCATTCATTTGAATATTTATTCAGTTCTTACCAGAGGTATAGCCCATACATATTGAATTCAGTATGCATAAATGTGTTAGCAATAATATTCATTCATTCAACAAATTTGATAAATATTTACTGAGCCACCAGCTATGTGCCAGGCCTTTAACCACTGGGGAAGATTAGGGAACAAACGAAAATCCCTGCCCTTACCTTAATGGAGCTTATAATCTTGCACAAAGAAACATAATAATCAAAGTAAGTAAATTATGTATTATGTCTTAAAGTCTTAAGTGCTTCTTAAAAAGTAGGAGAAAAAGCATCAGGAGTGCCAGAGGTGAAAAGAATTTCAATTTCAAATAGGACAGCAAGGTACGACTTAAGAGAAAAAGGCATTTACGCAAAGTCTTACAAGTAGTAAGGAGTAAGCATGTAGATATCTGAGGGAAGAATGTTGTAGGCAGAGGAAACAAAATGCCTTGCATGTTCTGGAAAAACAGTAAGGAGGCAATTATGGCTGAAAGAGAATGAGCAAGGGGAGAAGTAAAGAGATTAGAGAGAAGGTGTGTCATAGCATGCAGGGCCTTAACGGCCATTCTAAAGAATCTTACTCTGAGCGAAATGAGGGAAAGAGAGTTTTGAACAGGAGTGAAAAGATCAATTTGCTTTTTTAAAGGATCACTGTGGCTGCTGTGTTAAGAACAGTCTTTAACGAGACAAAGAGGGAAGGACTGGTTAGGAAGCTGTGATGATAATCCGGATTAAGGGCCACGGCAGTTGCAGTTATGGTGGAAAATTTTTTTTTTTTTTTTTTTTTTAATATACAATTGGCCCACCGTATCCATGGGTTCCGCATCTGTGGATTCAAACAATCACAGATTGAAAATATCTGGAAAAAAACTGCATCTGTATAAACATGTACAGACTTTTTTTGTCATTATTCCCTAAGCAATACAGCATAACAACTATTTACATAGCATTTAAATCATATTATAAATAACCTAGAGCTGACTTAAAGTATTCAGAAGGAAGTGTGTTAAGTTATATGGAAATACAGTTGACCCTGAACAACATGAGTGAGTTTGAACTGCCCGAGTCCAAATGAGGATCAAAAATACAGTATTCCCAGGATGCAAAACCCAGTTATATGAAGGTTGACTTTTTATACATGCAGGCAGACTTCACCTATACAGAGCCAACTGGAGAACTTGGGTATGCATGGATTTTGGCCCCCCCCAGATACTGAGGGACAACTGTACTCTGAAACAGATTTGCTAGCCAGGCACAGTGTCTCAGGCCTGTAATCCCAGCAACTTGGGAGGCTGAGGCAGAAGGATAGCTTAAGGCCAGGAGTCTGAGACCAGCCTGGACAAGAGCAAAACCCTGTCTCTGAAAAAAAATGTTTTTTTAATTAGCCGCGTGTGGTGGCTCATGCCTGTAGTCCCAGCTACGTGGGAGGCTGAGGTAAGAGGACCATCAGGGCCCAGGACGTTGGAGGCTGCAGTGCTCTAGGATCGTGCCTGTGAGTAGCCACTGCACTTCAACCTGGGCAACATAGCGAAATCCCACATCTTTATTTTAAAAAGAAAAAAAGAGTCAATGTAATGAAACAAAAAGACTGAGGACCTATTTCAGATTAATTTCCTGATTTTGTTAACTGTATCACAGTAATGTATGGGAAATTCTTTGTTTATAGGTAATACACTCAGAAATATTTAGGGGTTAAAGAATAAGCTATAGTCTCAAAGCATCTTCCAACAAATTATTGATTACGAAAAGAAAATTGGTAACTTTACAATGGAAAAGCCTGGCAGAAAATCACCTTAACCAAGTGATTAAGACACAAAAAAAAGTGGTGAAGCTAAGGCAGGAGGATCACTTAAGGCCACAAGTTCGAGACCAGGCTGGGCAACATAGTGAGACCCTGTATCTACAAAACAACAATAACAACATTTCACTGGGTGTGGTGGTGCATGCCTGTGGTCCCCAGCTATTCAACGACTGAGACAAGAGGATCACTTGAGCCCAGGAGATCAAGGCTGCTGTGATCTGTGTTCATACCACTGAATGAACGAGACCCTTTTTTTTTTTAAAAAAAAAAAAAAAAAAAAGGACGTGTGTGTGTGCACTTACATCTACAGAAAGACTATATATGGCAGGGGAAATGGTAAGACAATTGGGGGAAATGATAAACAAACGAAAAATGATGCAAATATGAACTGGGTAAAGGATATACGAGTTCTTTGTACTCTTCTTATAATCTTTCTGTAATTTTATATTAAAATAAAGTTTTTTAAAAAAATAATAAATCAATGAAATTCACCACATTAGTACACTAAGAAAAAATAAACTGTTAAAAAGAAAAAGCAGGCTGGGCACAGTGGCTCATGCATGTAATCCCAGAACTTTGGGAGGCCAAGGTGGGCAGATCACTTGAGTCCAGGAGTTGGAGACCAGCCCAAGCAACATGGCGAAACCCTGTTTCTACAAAATACACAAAAATTAGCCAGGTATGGTGGTGCATGCCTGTATTCCCAGCTATTCAGGAGGCTGAAGTGGGAAGACTGCTTGAGCTCAGGAGGTCAAGGCTGCAGTGAGCTGAAATTGTGCCACTGCACTGCAGACTGGGTGACAGTGAGACCCTGTCTCAAAGAAAAAAAAGGAAAAGGAAAATCAAAGTACATATGTGGTATGTACACACTATGGTAAGCTATCAGATAAAGATAACATGATCATATAAGAAAGTCGTACCCATAGTAATTTACAACAAAAAAGTACTTGCACTTACATAATCTTACTCTGACATTAATAAGACTTTTTTTCTTTTAAGAGACAGAGTCTCGCTCTGTCACCCAGGCTGGACTGCAGTGATGTAATCACAGCTCACAGTAACCTCCTCTCATGGGCTCGAATAATCCTCCTACCTCAACCTACCAAACCACTGGGACTACAGTTGTGTGCCACTACACCCAGCCTAATACGTTATTTTTATATTCATTTCTTCGATATTTATTCACCATTGTGAGTAGGCAGCTGTATTGTTTATCCATGCCTGGATAACTAATTACTCCAAAATTTAGCAGCTGGAAAAAAAACAAATACTTTGTAACTTAATTTGTGGAAGTCAGAAACCTGGACATGGCTTAGCTAGGTCCTCTGGAGAGTCTATCACAGACTGAAATCATCTCAAGGCTTAACAAAACAAATGAAGGATCCACTTCCACACTTACTCAAGTGGTTGCTGGCAGGATTCAGTTTGTACATGGGCCTGTCCATAAAATAACTTACAACATGGCAGCTCACTTTTATCAGAGTGAGCAAAGAGAAAGCGAAGCCCAAGTCTTTTGGAAGCTAATCCTTTTAAGTAGATTTAAGTCCACCATCTTGCCATTTGTTGTCTTTGGCTCAACTGTTCTTTAACCTATCTTAAACATAGACAGATTAAAAGAAAAGGAAAAGGAATAGGAAAAAAATACAGTCAGCTCTCCATACCGATGAGTTCATCCATGGATGAACTAAATGACGACGGAAAACATTTGGGAAAAAAAAAGTTTCACAAAGTTACAAAAAGCAAAAGTTGAATTTGCCATGTGCCAAATACTACCTTAAATGAATCCATGCAAATGAGGTTATGTGTAAGCACTGTATTAGGCATTCTAAGTAATCTAGAAGTGATTTAAAGTATACAGCAGGATGTGCTATAAGTTATATGCAAATACTGCTCTATTTTATATAAAAGACTTCAGCCTCAGCATCCACAAATTTTGGGGTCCTTGGGAAGTACTGGACCAATCTCCCAAGGATACAGAGGGACAAATGCACACACACAAATACCAATCATAAGAAAGCTGGAATGGCTACATTAACATTAGACAAAGTACACTTCAGGATAGGAATTATTACTAGAGATAAAAATGTATATTTCGCAAGGAGACAAAAGGTCAATTCATCAAGATATAACACTCCTAAATGTGAATACATCTAGTAACTGAGCTTCAAAACACATAAAGCAAAAACTGACAGAACAGCTGGGTGCAGTAGCTCATGCCTGTAATCCCAGCACTTTGGGAGGTCAAAGTGGGAGGTTCCCTTGAGCCCAGAAGTTTGAGATCAGCCTGCACAACAAAACAAGGACTCATCTCTACAAAAATTTAAAAATTAGACAGACACAGTAGTGTGTACCTTCAGTCCCAGCCACTCAGGAGGCGGAGGCGGGAGGATCCCTTAAGCCTAGAAGAGCCTAGGCTAGAGAGCGAGACCCTGTCTCAAACAAAACAAAACAAAACAAAAAAACAGAAAAGAAACACCTCACAGAACTACAAAAAGAAATACACAAATCTACAATTGCGGACAGAAATTTCAATATTTCTCTTCTCTTTAATTAACAGAATAAAAAATCAGTAAAGATACAGAAAACCTGAATTTCAACCAGTCTGTCCCACTAACTTTTTTTTTTTTTTTTTTTTTGAGACGGAGTCTTGCTCTGTCACCCAGGCTGGAGTGCAGTGGCGCGATCTCCGCTCACTGCAAGCTCCGCCTCCCAGGTTTACGCCATTCTCCTGCCTCAGCCTCCCGAGTAGCTGGGACTACAGGCACATGCCGCCATGCCCGGCTAATTTTTTGTATTTTTAGTAGAGACCGGGTTTCACCGTGTTAGCCAGGATGGTCTCGATCTCCTGACCTCGTGATCCGCCCACCTCGGCCTCCCAAAGTGCTGGGATTACAGGCGTGAGCCACCGCCCCCGGCCCCCACTGACATTTAAAAGGCACTACACCCAACAAAATTAGACTACACATTCAAGTGTACACAGAACATTCATAAAGACAAACCATATTTAACATAAAACAAACCGCTGGATACATAAAGGGACCGAAATGATACAAAGCATCTCGTCTGATCAAAGTAGTAAGCTTTAAAAAAAAACCAATAACAAAAAGATATCTGGAAAACCAAAATATTTATAAATTAAACACATTTATAAAAAATCATGGGCCAAAAGAGAAGTCCCAAGGAAGAACAGAAAATATTTTGAACTAAGTGAAAATTAAAGCCCAGCCATATCAAAAGTTGTGGGATGCAGCTAAAGAAATAGAAAATTTGTACTCAGGAGGCTGAGGAGGAGGATCACTTGAGCCCAGTTCAAGGCTGTAGTGAGCTATGATAGTGCCACTGCACTTCAGCCTGGGTGACAAGGTGAAATCCTGTCTCAAAAAATAAAAATAAAAAACTATTTTAAAAAAGAAAGAAATAGAACATCTGAATAACATGGTTTTAAAAACTTAATTCATAATTTAAAACCTTCCAACAAAGAAAATACACTTACAAATAGCTACACTGATGAATTCTATCAAAGAATTTTAAAAGAAATAATACCAATCTCACACAAATTATTTCAAACAGAAGGGAACACTTTCCAACTCATGTCAGTTGTGGTCATCTAACAGTTCCCTGTCTTTCAAGGAATTTGTACATTTGGTCTAAGTTACTCATTATTTCCTTCCTTCTACTTTCTTGGAATTTAATTTTCTCTGAATAAAAATGAAAACAGGATAAAAATTCTGAGATAGCGCTAAAGCCATGCTTAGAGGGAAATTTATATCATTAAATGATTACATTCAAAAAGATCTCTAGTCAAAATAGCAAGTGTTGCCAATACATTGTTAACAATGGTAACTCTCATACATTAACAGACAGTACTCTGGAACTATCTAGTAAAGTTAAGCATATGCATTACATCTGGATCATCCAGTTTCTCTTGTGGCATGGTAGGCAGACTTCTAAGGTGGTGCCAAATGATCCCCATCTCCTAGAATTCATGTCCAAGTGTAATTCTCTCTCCTAAAGTATAGGTTGCACCTAGAAACTCGCTTCTACTGAACAGGATACAGCAAAAATGACGGGATGCCACTTCTGAAATTAGGTTTCAAAAGACTTTTACCTCATACTCTCTCGCTTTCTTTTTACATATTTATAAGCAGCAAGTTGCCCTAAGGAGAGAAGCACACGGCAAGAAATTGAGTGTGGCTTCCAGTAAGGCCTTTAGCTCAAAGGCCCAGGAGATGACTGCTGCCAACAACCACACAAGTGAGCTTGAACATGGATTCTTCCCTGGAAGATGACTGCAGCACCCACCAATACCTTCTTGTAAAAGTTCTAGAACCAGAAAACTCAAGTAAGCCACGCCCAGATTCCTGACACACAGACACTGGCAGATAACAAATCTTAATACTAACAAATAAATGTTGTTTTAAGCTGCTTAAAAAGAAGGTATCAGGCTGGGCACAGTGGCTCACGCCTGTAATCCCAGGACTTTGGGAGGCCGAGGTGGGTGGATCACTTGAGGTCAGTGAGTTAATTAATCATTTAATGCTAAGGTCAGGAGGTCGAGAGTGGCTTGGCCAACATGGCGAAACCCCGTCTCTACTAAAAATATAAAAATTAGCTGAGCATGGTGGTGTGCACCTGTAATCCCAGCTACTCGAGAGGCTGAGGCAGGAAAATCACTTGAACCGGGGAGGCAGAGGCTGCAGTGAGCTGAGATCATGCCGCTGCACTCCAGGCTGGGCGACGAAGTGAGACACCATCTCAAAAAAAAAAAAAAAAAAGTAAAGAAAAAGGCAGGGAACAGTGGCTCATGCCTGTAATCCCAGCACTTTTGGAGGCCAAGGCGGGAGGATCACTTGAACGCAGGAGTTCAAGACCAGCCTGGGTAACATGACAAAACCCCATCTCTACAAAAAATGTTTTTAAAACATTAGCTGGGCACAGTGGGAGGACTGCTTAAACCCAGGAGGCAGAGGTTGCAGTGAGCTGAGACTGCATCACTGCACTCCAGCCTGGGCAACACAGTGAGACCCCGTATCCAAAAAAAAAAGAAAAAGAAAAAAAAAAAATTAGCGAGGCACAATGGTACATGCCTGTAGTCCCAGCTACTTGGGAGCTAAGGTGGGAGGATCACTTGAGCCCAGGATCCACCACTGCACCACTGCACTCCAGCCTGGGCAACAGTGCAAGACCCTGTCTAAAAGAAAGATATCAAGTCAAGAAAAGCAAATTAAACTCAATGTAAATAGAAAGAACGAAATAAAGAGTAAAACTGATGAAATTCAAGAGTCAATCAACACAGGAAATGAATAAAACCGTAAGCTGCTTTTCAAATAGACCAACAATACTGAAAGCTAGACCAATCAGGAAAAAAAGAAAATATCAATTATGAATATCGGTACTGAAAAGATGAAAATTACTACAGATCCTACAACATTAAAAGGATAGTAAGAAAACATTATGGGCCAGGCACAGTGGCTCACGCCTGTAATTTCAGCACTTTGGGAGGCCGAGGTGGGTGGATCACAAGGTCAGGAGTTCGAGACCAGCCTGACCAACATGGTGAAACCTTGTCTCTACTAAAAATACAAAAATTAGTCAGGCATGGTGGTGTGTGCCTATATTTCCAGCTACTCAGGAGAGGCAGGAGAATCGCTTGAACCCGTGAGTCGGAGGTTGCAGTGAGCTAAGATCGCGCCATTGCACTCCAGCCTGGGTGACAGAGCTAGACTCTCTCAAAAACAACAAAAAACAAACAAACAAGTCCATTATGAACAACTTTACATCCATAAATCCCAACAACTTAGTTGAAATACAAAAATTCCTTAAAAGGTACAAATCCAACCCCATTAATGTTACCAAAGAACAACAAACAAGAAATAAGAAATGTTTTCAACTTAAAAAAGGGCATCTAAGAAAAACCTACAGCTAAGAAAAACTGACTGCTTCCCATAAGGAGCAGCAGTAAGGCACAGATACATAGAAGTCAGAAAAAGAAATAAAGGTCACCCAGATTAAAAAGAATAAAACTACTTTCTCAGATGACATGATCATGTACATAAAAAATCCTAAGAAATTTACCCAAGAAAAGATAATAAATAACTTTTTATAGCAAATCACAAAACACAAGATCAATATGCAAAGTATTTTCTATATATTGACAATAAAACACCATTTACATGAGCAAGAAAAATGGGATACACGTGCAAAACCTGCACACTGAAAACAACAAAACAACACTGAAAGAAATTAAAGACGACATAAAAGAATTTGAAAGCTGGGTGCAGTGGCTCACACCAATAATCCCAGCACTCTGGGAGGCCAAGGTGGGCAGATCACTTGAGGTCACGAGTTCAAGACCAGCTTGGCCAATATGGTAAAACCCCATCGTGACTAAAAATATAAAACTTAGCTGGGCATGGTAGCACATGCCTGTAGTCCCAGCTACTCAGGAAGCTAGGACAGGAGAATCACTTGAACCTGGGAGGCAGAGGTTGCAGTGAGCTGACATCTCACTACTGCTCTCCAGCCTGGGCAACAGAGTGAGACTCTGTCTCCAAAAAAAAAAAAATTGAGATATTGTTTCATAAAAGACTCAATATGCTTGAAATGTCAAAAAGAAATTAAGAAAATTTCATTTATGGGCCGGGCACAGTGGCTCACACCTGTAATCCCAGTACTTTGGGAGGCCAAGGCGGGCAGATCACCTGAGGTCGGGAGTTCAAGACCAGCCTGACCAACATGGAGAAATTCCGTCTCTACTAAAAATACAAAATTAGCTGGGTGTGGTGGCACATGCCTGTAATCCCATCTACTCGGGAGGCTGAGGCAGGAGAATCTTTTGAACCCGGGAGGCGGAGGTTACAGTGAGCCGAGATCATGCCATTGCACTCCAGCCTGGGCAACAAGAGTGAAACTCCGTCTCAAGAAAAAAAAAAAGAAAGAAAATTTCATTTACAATAGCTACAAAAAAAAAAAATACTCAGAAATAAATTTAACCAAGAAGGGTACATTGAAAATTACAAAACACTGATGACGGAAATTGAAGACAACAGCCAGGAGCAGTAGCCCACACCTGTAATCCCAGCATTCTGGGAGGCCAAGGCAGGAGGATCACTTAAGCTCAGCAGTTCGAGACCAACCTGGGCAACACAGAGAGACTGCAACTTTACAAAAATAAAAAAATAGCCAGGTGTGGTAGCATGTGCCTATAGTCCCAGGTATTCAACAGCCAACAGGTATATAAAAACATGTTCAACATCACTAATCATCAAGACACTACAAATTAAAACCACAAGGAAATACGACCTCACATCTGTTAGAATAGCTATTATCAAAAAAGGAAAAAAAGAAACCCTTGTACACAGTTGGTGGGAATGTAAATTAGTACAGTCACTATGGAAAACACTATGGAAGTTTCTAAAAATATTAAAAATACAACTACCATATGATCCAGCAATCTTTCTACTGGGTATATATCCAGAGGAAATGGAGTCAGTATTTTGAAAAGACATCTGCATTCCCATGTTCATTGCAGAATTATTCACAATAGCCAAAATATGAAACCAATCAAAGTGTCCCTCAGTGGATGAATGGATAAACAAAATGTGGTATACATGTACAATGGCATATTACTCAGTCTTTAAAAAGAAGGAAATCCTGTCATGAGACAACATGGATGAACCCGGAGGACACTGCGTTAAGCAAAATAAGCCAGGCGCAGAAAGTCAAATGCTGCATGATCCCACTTACATGTAGAATCTAAGAAAGCTGAAATCATAGAAGCTGAGAGTATAATGGTGGTTACCAGGGGCTGGGGGTGAAACTGGGGAGATTTTGGTCAAAGGATACAAAATTTCAGTTAGCAGGAATAAGTTCGAGAGATCAATCGTTTAACATGGTAACTATATACTTCAGTTTTTAAAATTAGCTGGGCATGGTGGCATGCACCCTATAGTCCTAGCTACTCAGGAGGCTGAGGTGGGAGGATCACTTGAGCCCAGGAGTTCAAGGCTGCAGTGAGCTATGATTGCACCACTGCAATACAGCCTGGGCAACAGGACGACACCCTTTCTCTTAAAAAAAAAAAATAATAATAATTATATATATATGTATTTTAAGTGTTATCACCAGAAAAAATGATAAGTGAGACAATGTATATGTTAATTAGCTTGATTTAGTCACTGCACAATGTATAGTACCAAACATGTTGTATATGATGAATATATACAATTTTTGTCAATTAAAACTTAAAAAGGAAAAACACACTTTAAAAAATAAAATGTCAAACGTCAAATGACCTGTAGATTTTAATCAATGCCAGGGAAAATCACAGGTTCGTCTATGTAATACGACAAGCTGACTTTAAATTTTAAAATGAAATTCAAATGATCTAGAATAGCCAAAGCAATTTTGATAAGAACAAAACAGGAGCACCTACTCGACTTTAAGATATACTATAAACCCACCGTCATCAAGACAGTGTGATATTAACATAAGGATGGAAAACTAGATCAAGGGATAAGAATAGAGTATGCAGAAACAGACCCACTTACGTATGGTAAGTTGATTTTCAAATAACAGTGCCAACACAATTCAGTCTGGAGAGGAAAATCTTTTCAACAAATGGTGCCGAACTACCTGGACTGTTTACTCACGCCATACACAAAAATAAATTTGAGATACATCTGAGACCTAAACCATAAAAGCTAAAACTACAGGCTTCTTAAAGCAAATAAATGAGAAAATCTTCCTTCTCATCTTTGGAATAAGCAGATTTCTTAGTTAGATGAGACATACAAAGCTATAACCTAAAAGGAAAAGAAATTAAATGTATCAAAATTAAATTCTTCTATTTATCAAAAGACACCATTAAGGAATGAACAGACAAGCCACAGACAGGAAAATATTCACAATACATACACCTGACAAAGGACTTATATTCACAATATATAAAGAATTCTTACACTCAATAATAGAAATATAAATCCTATTTGAAAGAAGGAGTAGGACTTCCTAGTCAGCTTGGAAGTTGTCACTTTTGCCTTTACAAAAAGAAAATTGGCCGGGCGTGGTGGCTCATACCTGTAATCCAGCACTTTGGGGGGCCTAGAGGGGTGGATCACGAGGTCAGGAGTTCGAGATCAGCCTGACCAACATGGTGAAACCTTGTCTCTATTAAAAATATAAAAATCAGCTGGGCATGGTGGCGCGCACCTGTAATCCCAGCTACTCAGGAGGCTGAGGCAGGAGAATCAATTGAACCCGGGAGGCGGAGGTTGCAGTGAGCTGAGATCGCGCCACTGCACCCCAGCCTGGGCAACAGATAGAGATGTAGTCTGAAAAAAAAAAAAAAAAAAGAAAATCACCTAACAAACTAAAATTCATCAGCTATTCTTGGACCCATCAGGGAAGTAAGGTCATGAGGCAAATCACAACAAAATCTGAAGACTGCCAAATCCAGAGTCACAATCGAGGTATCCTTGTCTGGAGCAGAACCTGCTGGAACTATAAATTGACAGGACTACTTAAATGGTAACTCTGACAAACTGCTGAGTATGAACTAACGTACAAGTAAGAAACCCTCAGAGCCTGTAGTCCTAAGGGGCCCCCATACATCCCTAGGCTTTACCTCCAGGAACCCTACACCAAGTTCTCAAGGTGAAGATACAAAAAGTCCCCTGTAATCCCAGCACTTTGGGAGGCCAAGGCGGGCGGATCACAAGGCCAGGAGATCAAGACCATCCTGGCCAACATGGTGAAACCCTGTTTCTACTAAAATATACAAAAATTAGCCAGGCATGGCAGCGTGTACCTGTAGTCCCAGCTACTTGGGAGGCTGAGGCAGGAGAATTGCTTAAACCCAGGAGGTGGAGGCTGCAGTGAGCTGAGATCGTGCCATTGCACTCCAGCCTAGGAGACAGAGCGAGACTCCATCTCAAAAAAAAAAAAAAAAAAGGCCCTTTCCAGTCTCTAGCAGGAAGAGGGGGAACAGAAACCACTGTGAAATACACCCAAGAGCAAGAGCTTCCTCCAAAATTATAGTCTTATCCTGATGTTTTCAAAAAACTTTACTTAGTCCAATCTAGGGAATGGGTATTTCCTAAACTCCGGTCCCTTCTGGCCTACCTAAGGGGAAAAAAAACTGTGAAACACTTGTGAAAGTCACATATCAGAGGCACAGACACAGGCCTGGGAAACAGCTGATATTAATCAAAAGGCTATGGAATGCTTCCCCTGCCAACACCTTACCACATCTCAGGGCTCTAGTAGAGCAAAGGATTATAGCTCAAAGAGCTGCAAGGCTCAGACTCTAAAAGAGGGGGCAAAAACAAAGACACTGAAGAAAATCCTAGCCAGAATAACATAAAACTCACACTAAAGGCCTTTCACCTCAGTTCCTATTCTGATACAGCACGTCTGGCTTTCAACAAAAAATTACAAGGTGTGTTTAAACCTTTTAAGAAAAAACACAGACTAAAGAGACAAAACAAGCATCAGGACCAGATTCAAAGAGGACACAGATTTTGGAATTATCAGACATGGTTTAAAATAACAACTTTAACCACAGAACCAACCCAACTTGGTCCACCTTTGTGTAATAAGATGGTGAGTTGTTTTTCAGTTGCTATGGACCCCGAGGTGGTAGGTCACATAACATGGACATGTCCAGGTGAACCAAGCTTGCAACCATGGGTGGAACCCAAGAGTTGGGACCAAGGAATGGAGACTGAATTAAGAAGCAAACATCTGAACAGGTGTGGTGGCTCATGCCTGTAATCCCAAGACTTGGGGAGGCTGAAGCAGGAAGATCACTTGAGGCCAGGCATTCAAGACCAGACTTAGCAACATAGAGAACCCCAGTCTCTACAAAAAAAATTGTTTAAAATTAGCTGGGCATGGTGCCATGTCCATGTAGCCCTAGCTACTGAGGAGGCTGAGGCAGGAGGATCACTTGGACCCACACGTTCAAGGCTGCAGTGAGCTGATTCATGCCACTGCACTCTAGCCTGGGCAACAGAGCAAGATCCTATCTCAAAAAACAGAAACTACGTGGGAGGATCCAGTTAAATCATGCCTCCTGGAATCACCTCGGATCATGCCTCATTGCCCAATGCCTATAAAACCAATGCCATCCCCCAGCTAGAGGAGACAGGTTTAAGCATTTCCTTCTGTCTCCTTGCCATTCAACAACAATAAAGCTTTTCTCTTCTCAAAAAAGAAAAGTGCCATGGTATTGGCCTCTATGCACATCAGACAGCAAGCCCTCTGATTGCTTAGCAACATGACAGTCAATATGTCACTGGCTATCATGGAAAATGTAGATAACATGCAATAAAAACGGATAATATACCAGAGACATGAATGCTCTATAAAAGAACCAAAAGGAAATGCTAGAAATAAAAAACACTGTAACAGAAATGAAGAATACTTTCAGTAGGCTGGACATGGCTGAGGAAAGAATCAAGGAGCTTGAAGATATTTCAACAGAAACTTTCCAAACTGAAATGCAAAGGAAAATAATTAGAGAATGTCCAAGAACTGCGGGACAATTTCAAATGTGTAACACAAAAGTAACTGAAATATTTTCTGATATTTTCTAGAAAAAAGAGAGAGAGTACAGGACAGAAGAAACATGTAAAAGTAATAACAGCCAAGAATTTTCCATAATTAGTGATAGCCAAACCACAGATCCAGGAAGCTCTGAGAAAACCAACCAGGATAAACACTAAAAAATCCACACCTTGGCATATCATTCAAACTGAAGAAAACAAAAGAGAAAATCAAGAAAGAAACCAGAAGAAAAAACATCATACCTATGGAGGTATAGCGACAAGAATTAGAGGTTTCTTTCTCATCAGAAACCATACAAGCAAAAAGAAAGTGCAGTGAAATATTTAAAGAGTTTTTTTAAAAAAAGGAAAAGAAAAAAAAAAAGACAACCTAGAATTCTGTATGCAGAGAAAAAGCATCCTTGGAGTAAAGGAGAAACACAAAACCAAGAGAATTCATGTCCGTGGACCTACAAAAAGCTTTTTAAAAGTTCTTTAAGGGGAAGGAAAACATTATAAACTTAGTAAATGTATATGCTACAATGTATAGAGCAACCACTAAAAAAAAAGTTAAAGGAAGTATAATTAATATGTATGTTGAAGGCCTGGTGCAGTGGCTCACGTCTGAAATCCCAGCACTTTGGGAGCCTGAGTTCGGTGGATCACTTGAGGTCAGAAGTTCAAGATCAGCCTGGCTAATATGGCGAAACTGTCTCTACTAAATACAAAATTAGCCAGGCATGGTGCTGCACACCTGTAGTCCCAGTTAGTCAGGTGCCTGAGGCACGAGAGTCGCTTGAACCTGGGAGATAGAAGTTGCAGTGAGCCAAGATCGCACCACTGCACTCCAGCCTGGGTGACAGACCGAGACTACCTCTTTTAAAAAAAAAAAAAAAAACTTTAAAAGAATAGACAGAAGACTTAACATTCACAAAAGAAGATAAGTGAATGCCTACTAAGCACATAAAAAACTCACCACCACCAATCACTGGATCAATAACTTAATGCAAATTAAAATTAAAATGAGGAAATACTAGTCCACAAGAATACCTAAAATTAAAAACTGACAACACCCAGCGTGTTGTCAGTTTGGCTGACACATGAGGCAACTGAACTCTAATATAAAGCTGATCAGAGTGTAAGGTGGTACAGCACTTTGAAAAACAGTTGAACAATTTCTTATAAAGTTAAACATATACATATCCTATCACCCAGCAATTCTGCTCCTAGTCATGGATTGAATGAAACATACATATACCCAAAGACTTACACATAAATGTTCGTGGTAGCTTTATTCATAATAGCCCCAAACTGAAAAGTGCCCAAATGTCCATCAACATGAGAATCAATTTTTAAATACTGTTATATATTTGATAGAGTCAAGAGACAGCAAAATGCCTAGGCAAAGAGGGAAGGGTCCCCGGAGAACCTTCGACCTGCCCAGGTCATCATGCACAGGAGGCTTGCCTAAACATGCCCACGGTGAAAAATTCCACTTAACATATGTGCAGTAAGGGAAATAAATCAACATGGAGCGGCTCAGACTAACGGCCCGTATGCACACTGGGGGAAGGGGGTGGAGCCACCAGGAATTTGCGCCTTAGGCTAGGGAGTGTGGTGGCCTGGTATTCAATCTGAGGTGGGAGCCAGTTGGCGGGACCCCTCTCTTTGCTGAGAGCTCCCCTTTCGCTTAATAAATTCCACTCTCCTCACCCTTCAATGTGTCCATATGCCTAATTTCTCCTGGTTGTGAGACAAGAACCTGGATTTAGCTGAACTAAGAAGCAAAAACCCCTGCATTATATTCACATAGTGGAATTCTCACAGAAATTAAAAAAAAAAAAAGGAACTACTGATATATGCAAGAACAAGGATGAATCTCAAAACCATTTTGCTGAGTAAAAGAAATCAGACATCAAAAAGCTTTTATGCTCTACGATTCCATTTATATGAGGTTCAAAAACAGGTAAAACTGGACAAGTACGGTGGCTCATGCCTGTAATCCCAGCACTTTGGGTGGCCGAGGCAAGCAGATGGCTTGAGTCCAGGAGACCAGCCTGGGCAACATGGCGAAACCTAGTCTCCACAAAAAACACAAAAATTAGCCCGGAGTGGTGGAGCACACCTGTAGTCCCAGCTACTCAGGAGCCTGAGGCAGGAGGATCACCTGAGCCCAGGAAGTTGAGACTACAGTAAGCCTTGATCACACCACTGCACTCCAGCCTGAGCTACACAGTGAGACCCTGCCTCAAACAAACAAACAAAACAGGTAAAACTAATCTCTGGTGATAGAAATCAGAAGAGCTGCCTAAACTGGGTCTGGAAAGAGGCAACAGGGAACTTTCTAGAGTGTGTGTTCTATTATCTTGAATGAGGTATACAGGAAACACTAGTGCATACAAGTGTCAAATTTTACTGAATTGTACCCTTAAGACATGTGCATTTCATTCTATGTAAATTACAGCTCAGTTTAAAAGGAAAAGGATTGCAGCAAATGCCTTCTACGTTTCCTATAGCTCAAGCACAGCAGCAGGCAAATGTTTTCTGTAAAGGGCCAGAGAGTAAGTATTTTAGGCTTTGCAGTCTCCACTACAACTACGACTGCCTTTGTAGTGTGAAAGGAGCCACAGACAATATGAATGAGCACAGCTGTGTTTCAGTAAAACTACAAAGACAGGTGGCAAGCCGAATGGGGCCCATAGCCATAGTTTGCCAATCCTTGGTCAAGCAAACAGAAAACTAATCCTCAATATTAATTTAAATATGCTATATTGTTCTCTTCTATATACTGACAGGCATGATAATCACTAGAAGTCCTTCCCATATATGTGAGTTTTTCATACTCATCTACTAACTTAAAATACGAAAACCCAGAAAAAGTCTAAAACATATTTGATATGTAAGACCATCATTTTCTTAAAATCATACTCTAATAGCTACTACAGTCTTTTGAAAAAATAACCAGGATTATGAGGAATATTTGAGTTTAAAATAAGCCAGCTAGTTAATAATTAAAGTATAAGCTGTACACACACAAAATGCTATGTTATCCACAGTCTGACACTTTGACTTATCTGGTATAATAAAGTTCTTAAAACATGTACAGTTACCACTCATTATCATCTAGTTGGTTCTTCATTTAAAAGAATTCAAAATTAAAGACAGCAATTATGCTTGGGTATGGTGGCTCACACCTGTAATCCCAGCACTTTAGGAGGCTTGAGGCAGGAGAATCACTTGATGCCAGGGGTTCAACACCAGCCTGGACAATATGGTGAGGCCTTAGTCTCTACAAAAAAACTTAAACATTAGCAGGTTGTGGTGGCACATGCCTGTGGTCCTACCTACTCAGGAGGCTGAGGTAGGAGGATCACTTGGGCCTTAGAGGTGGAGAATGCAGTGAGCCATGATTGTGCCACTGTACTCCAGCCTGGGCAACGATGGAGGTAGAGCCTGCCTTCAAAGAAAAAAAAAATAGCAAATACGTCTCAGTTTCCCAACAAGCATTTCAAAATATAAAAATTACATGAAGAAGGCCGGGCACAGTGGGTCACGCCTGTAATCCCAGCACTTTGGGACACCGAGCTGGGCAGATCACCAGGTCAGGAGTTTGAGACCAGCCTGGCCAATATGGTGAAACCCTGTTTCTACTAAAAATACAAAAAAAAATTAGCCGGGCATGGTGGCGTGTGCCTGTAGCCCAGCTACTCAGGATGCTGAGGCAGAAGAATCACTTGAACCCAGGAGGTGGAGGTTGCAGTGAGCCGAGATTGTGCCACTGTACTCCAGCCTGGGGCAACGGAGGGAGATCTCCGTCTCAAAAAAAAAAAAAAAAAAAAATTACATGAAGAAATAAAACAAATTTTTCATCAAAGTAGTATTAGAAACTAATTTTCTTAATTTTGGCAAGGCTCAAAAAATTGTAACACCACAAATAACATCCAAGGTATACACCTAGGTATAACATGAGACAGCCCTAAGCTGCCTGAAAAATGTTACCTGTCTTCAAGAAAATTCCAATTTAAAAAATGAAATGATTTCTTTCTCACCATAGTACATGACTAATAGAGGAAAAAAAAAAAACACTAGCAAAATGAGAAAGCTTAAGTTCCTGTATAAGTATGCTACCTAACTAGCCATGTGACAATTTGGCATTCATTCACTCATCAAGTATTTCTGAGAGCTTATTATGTGACAGACACTGGAAACACAGTAGTGAAGAAAATAGCAAAAATCCCTGCCCTCATGACACATTTTGGTGAATCACTTAATCTCTAAAAACAACTCAGTTTTCTTTCTCTAAAACGATGGATTTTATATTATACTACAGAGTATTTTCAATTCTTTTTTTAAAAGTCCATATTACTCTTCTGAATCCAGGGAAGCAACTTACGGAAGATAACCTGAAATCCACTCTTACCACTGGCTGAAACCATTTGTTGTGTCATCATATTCAGATGGCATACAAGGGAAATTAAGTAACTGCTAGATTATCTTTCACACAATCTGGATGAATTATGAGCCTTATTGGCCTCTTAGTATTTACTTGGTAATTAAGATTCCTTGGATGGAATCCAAAAAGAACAATCTTAGAGAAATTTCTCCAGACAATGCATAATTTTACATTCCCAGTATCTAAGTCTATAAAAATATAGATTGCTACTGAATCAACTAATAAGCTTATCTTCTCTTCAGAGTAGGATCTGATCTTTGTTTACAAAGTGCTTGCTAAAAGCAGGTAGTCAGAAAGCCAAATCTTGTATTCAAATATGGTTCCTGCATCTAACATTTAAATCTTCTTTCATTTATGAAGACATATCTTTAGAGCAGGCGCAGTGGCTCATGCCTGCAATCCCACCACTTTGAGAGGCCAAGAGTTTGAGACCAGCCTGGGCAACAAAGCAAAATCCCAGCTGGGCATGGTGGTGCACGCTTGTAGATTTACTAGCTACTTTGGAGGCTGAGGTGAAAGGATGGCTTGAGCTCAGGAGTTAGAGGCTGCAATGAACTATGATCACGCCACCACTGCACTCCAGCCTAGGTGACAAGAGTTAAAAACAAACAAAAAACCATGGATGAACAGCACTGTCAGGTCCAACAAATGCAAATAAAGTAGGAGCACTGAAATTTGCTAACAAGAAGAGATGATGAACACAGATGGACCCACAGTGGTGGAACAAATTTACATAAGTAAATCTATAATGTGTAAGATACATATAAACAAAGATGAATTATTTCTTTCTACAATAATCTGAACTGTAAGTGGCTTCTAGAACTAGATTTTCAACTCAGCTATATCAAATATTAAATTACTAAGGGAACCTTTAGAACACCCAGATACTTTAAGTCTCATACAGATGAGCACTGTTTACTTAATTTATATTTAAAAATCCAATAAATGGGCCGGGTACAGTGGCTCATGCCTGTAATCCTAGCACTTTGGGAGGCCAAGGAGGGCGGATCACCTGAGGTCAGGAGTTGGAGACCAGCCTGGGCAATGTGTCGAAACCTCGTCTCTATTAAAAATACAAAAAATTAGCCAGGCATGGTGGCGTGTGCCCGTAATCCCAGCTACTCAGGAGGCTGAGGCAGAAGAATCACTTGAACCCCTTCGAAGGTGGAGGTTGTAGTAAGCCGAGATTGTACCACTGTTCCCCAGCCTGGGCAACAGGGAGACTCCGCCTCAAAAAAAAAAAAAAAATCCAATAAATGAAAAGACTTCAGTAAAACTGAAATGATTTATAACCTAGAAGAATCATTATTATAAAATACTAATTATCCAGCTCTCTGGATGTTTGCCTTTTAGACAGAACTCTCATTGCTGACAGCTAGGTATAATGAAAAAAAAGTCAGGCTTTGGTACCTGGAAGACAAGAGTTTGAACACCAGTGCACCACATCTTGGACACAAACTTTCTAAAGCTATTTTTTCACCTCTAAAATGGGAATACTGATTACCTACCTTGAAGGATTGCTATAATTAGTAAAAATACACGTAAAGCACCTGACACATAGTAGGCACTGAAGAAAGAAGTGTCAGCTGCTTAGATTATTCTCATAAGCACAACCATGAAAGAGGATATAAAGAAAGGACATGGTAAGAAGATAAATCAGAGCCTAGGCTACACTTTTTTTTTTTTTGAGACAGTTTCTCACTCCCATTGTCCAGGCTGGAGTGCAGTGACACGATCACACTCACTGCAGCCTTGACTTTCCGGGCTCAGGTGATTCTCCCACCTCAGCCTCCCAAGTAGCTGGGACTACAGGCATGCACCACCATGCCCGGCTAATTTTTTTATTTTTATTTTTAATAGAGATAGGGTTTCACTATGTTGCCCAAACTGGTCTCAAACTCCTGGGCTCAAGCAACCTGCCCACCTCAGCCTCCCAAACTGCTGGGATTACAGGTCACCGCACCCGGCCTAAGCCTAGGCTACATTTAACTGCTAAAACAAAGCAAACAAAAACATCCTGATAATTTAAGTGAAACTTTGGGCTAAATTTTTTGTTCACATTTTATATACGTAATACTATAGTTCCTCTTTATAAATACGTAAAATCCAAAATTACCTCAGGTCTACTTATTTTGGAGCTAAGTAAAAATGAAAGACTATTACACAATAAAGCAGATAATTTTATGAACAGGTGAGACTGAAAATATGCCAAAAGTAAGATATAAAAATGCGTATGAAAGGATAGTAAAAGATTCCTACCTTTAAACCGACTGTTATAAGATCTGTAACAACACTGTATGGAAAAAGTAAAAAGAGAAAATGGAAAACAAAGTTAGAGAACAAGTTTTTAAAAGACAGAGATAGTAAGAATAAAGGGGAAAAAAGCATTATAATAACAAATAAGAAAAATAAGAATGTGATGAGTTGTGAAATATTAATACAAAGAAAAATGATGAGACAGTCTAGCAACAGCAGAGTGTAAAAGCAAATCCTTACTACCAATGCAAGAAACAAATCCTAAGTTATCTTTTAGTATTTAGGAAAGTACAGTCATACTTCAATAAAAATGAGTGTTTATCCATTACCTCTATTTAACAAAGCCAAACCAAAACTTAAAATCACCGAAGTTTGTTCTTTTAAGTCACTGGCATGAATAATCGTGTCTGAGGTTTTAAATGAAATAAAACCAGTGCTTGGATTTTACAGAAATAGAAGGCATCTTGCAAATCTGCATTTACCACCCAAAATTGCTCACCAAAATATAGTTAAGACAGTCTCTCAGAACTAAAATAAATACAAACATCACATTTCAGACATCAAAATTTTCAAAGATTTGCTTTTTAAAAATATTCTATCACGTCAAAACTGTGTTTAAGTATAAATTATCTCTTAGGAGGAAATGAACACACACACACACACACACACACACACACACACACACACACGAGACAGTTGGGATTTGAGGAGGAACTAGAAAGATATGTTGACTGGTGGCTTGTGGTTTGTTTTTTAACTACCCAAATAAGGAAAAAGGATCTTTTTCAGGCTGTTGGAAAATGTAGAAATTTAATTAGTCTCCTGAAGGCAAAAATGCACTGTATTCTTAAACCACATTCCTTAAGACCAGGGTGTGAAAATCCCCTTTAAAGTCCTGCCATACAAAAACTCTTCTTTTCTAAGCCCCAAGAAACTGTCTTCGATTAATGTTTTTCTTCTTATCTCCTAGAAGAAAGCTACAAATACATTCTACATATTGTTAATAACCTATGTCATCATTACCTCATAGAAGTCAACAAATAAATGACTCTAGATTATGTAAACTGTTTTTAAAATACCACGTAGATTTTTTATTTTTCCTTGTAAACTTCTGAAACTTGAAATTCATTTGTCTAAAGTTTAAATGTGATAAGTAACTGGACGCTTGCTGCATAAAAAATAAGATTGTGTAACACTATGGTTATTGGTTCTGATACAAAGGGCAAATCATGCTCCGACTTGAACTTCCAAATGAACTTACCTTCCAGTCAGTATCTGTATAACTGCCTTGCATATTCAAACCAATAAACCCATTACTACCTTTAAAACCACAAATAGTTCAGGTGAAGGGAGAGTTAACTTCTTAAACACTATCAAAAAGTAAGTTTGCACTTCACAGTTGTCCTAGAGTTTAACAGCAAAGACGCAAAATTCAAGAGTCCTCTTTATTATAACTATAAATTTTACGACACAAAAAAAAGCCTGCTTCCATATTTAAGTCAAACCTTCCAGACAATTAACTACACATAATGAAATGCTAATTTCACAGCCTGCCTGAACCAAAATATTAGTATGACACAAATCTTTACGACCACAAAATTTTTCAACATATAAAATGCAACTGAATAAGGTAATGTGAAATAAGTTTTCAACAATGTTCTCGAAGAAACTTCAATCAAACAATAAAAACAGCTTCAATTCCCCCCCAAAATATATACACCTACTGTGTACCCAAAAAAGTTTTTAATTTTAAGAAATTTTTTAAAGCTTCAATCAAATAAAAATAAAGAACATCACAATCATGAATAAAATCTAAAACTCCACTTTGATGTCTGTAGCAGTGTGCAATCTGCATTCAAATGAATCAGTCCGAAATGTCATATACACTTAATATTGTGAAACTAAAATAAATGAAATCTAATGAGGTCAAAACCTGTTGGAAGATTTCATCTTCTTCAAATAGCATATCATCAACTATATGGCAACATATGAACGACTTTTACTGTTCTAGCAAGTTGCATATATTCCACAACCTCACAGAAATCTTGTCATCAAAAGTAGGTAACAAGCCAAACAAAACCTCAAATACATAAAGGGAATAAACCCAGATGGAGTTTTTTTTTAATCCGTAGGTACAGATAATACAACCTTCAATTAATTCACCAAAATCCTAACATAGTTGTTACTTTAATTACCAAAATATGTCAAGTCCCACCCCATATCCCTGAGTCCCCAGAGAACAGTTTATATACATAGACTCTAAATCTCTTTATTTTGGTCACGGACCCCCATTAAATTTTTGAGCATTTGAAATGCCCCGGAAAATCGCTCGTACATCATATTTTACATACACGGGCAGAGGATTCATTAAGTTTCTTGGGGAGAGAGAATGGTGAGAGGGAAGCGTCCATGGTCACTAAGTCCAGACCCCTGGTGTCGAGAAAGCGTTAACGTATCTCACTGCACAAGTCGGGAGACCTCGGCCAAGTCCCGCGGCGGCCCCGGGACCCCGCATGGGACCATGGCTTGCGACCAGGTCGCCGCCCAGACGTGTACCGACGCGTGCACCCGCCGTCGGCCGCTCGCCCCACCTCGCCGGTAAACAGCAACTCCCCTGGCAGGAGGACGCCCGCCCCGCGCACCGCCTCCGCCTCCCCCAGCGCCGCGCACCATTTTCTGAGAGGAAGTGTCGGGAGGCCGAGCTGGGCTCCCCAGACTCGGGGCGCGAAGGGCGGACCCCGGCACCGCGGCCGGACCCGGCTTTCCTCCCCTCCCGGGTGTGTCGACTAAGGCTAGGAAGCAGCGGATGTGTCCGGGGCGCCGCGTGAGGAAAGGAGAGCCTGCGGCGGACGGCGCCTCCGCGATTCCGGGATCCCCACCGAGACGCCCGGAAGCCCCGCCGTCGGGCTTGGCCCGGGCCGCTCCTCCGGCCGCCGGCGCCGCGCACGGCTCCCCAGCCCTTACGCGTCCCGCGGAGAGCCGGGTGGAAGCGGCGCCAGGGCAACCCGGTGCGGCCGCCGCGCCGCCTAGTACTTACCCATCCATGGCCCAGATGGAGGCGCGCACAGAGCAGGGACTGACGGGCTAACCGCGAGCAGAGGAAGCAGGCGGCGGCAGCAGGGCGGTTCCGGGGACAAGCGAGCGTAGGCTCTGCGAAGCCCCGGCCGGTCCGAGGTGGAAAGAGAGTGGGAAACAGGGGCGGGGACCGGGCACGCTCCCGCCACCGCCGCGCCCCCGCCTTCTCCACCCCGTGAGCGCGTCCCCGCCTAGCCCGACCCCGCCCCCTCACCGTCCCCGCCCTCCTTCGGGGCCCGCCCCTGCGCTCGCGCCCACCCTCGCCCCGCTGGCAGCCGGCCTCCGGCTCAGCTCTGGGGCGCCCTCTTCCCGCGGTCGCTGTAAGACCCCGCCTCTCGGCCCCTGGGGCCGGCGCGCGCGCTGGCGCGCGCGTCCCCAGCCTCCGTCCTGCGTTCGCGGGAGCGCGCGCCTTGTGCTTCCCGCTCCGCCGCGCACCCCGCCCGCCCTCCCGCGGCCCCGCGGGCCTTCCGGCTTCGCAGACCCGGGCTGCCAGGTTTGAATGCCTCCCTCTGCCGGCAGGAAAAGCCTTGGGGACCTGACTCCCAAGAGTAGGCAGGAATGTCCCACAAGGACCCCAGAAACGAGGTGGAATTGCCCCGGGTGCGCGAGGCTGTAGATGGCACTTCCAGGGACCAGCCTCTGGCAGCCCGGCGCTGGAGTCGACCGCTGGGACAGACATCAGCCCCATAGGTGTGGCTGGGACGATGAATGAGGTGAAAGAGGCTGCCCGGACTGGAATTTGTATACAACTTAAGTATCTGAGTGCATTTCGACCTAATTCTAGTATTGAATTTATATGAAAAATTCATTGTACAAACATAGAATGGCTATATTTCCAGCATTTTTTAAAAGTGTACTCATTATTCCCTTTTTTCAGATGAAAATATATATACAAACAGAGTGATTTGCTCACAGTTTCACAACTAGGAAACGTTTGCACCAGAGCCCTTTCCTCTGGTCTGAGCAAAAAGTATATATATAATATAACGAGTGACAACATGCTTGCTTTTTTCCCTTTTTAGTGTGAAATTGAGTACTTTTTCAACTCACAGATCACTAAAACGTAACCCACTAAACTGTTAAGCCAAATTCTTAACCTCCTGAGTAAAAAAGAGAGGGGCTCCTCCCCGTGGCTTCGTCATTTGAAAAGCAACTAACAAGAACCTCAAACATCTATCCTTGCTAATTTCCTGCTTTCAGATCAGTAGGTGCTACTAAAAAGATCTAAACTGTGGACTCATTCATCATTCAGTCGGTATTGACCTACTATGTGCCGGGTACTGCATGGATAGACAAGAAAATCAGATTCCAGCCGTCACTGTTGAATGGATTCATCAGTCCGTTTATGTATATTTTTGGCATAAAACTTTTCAAATAGGCAGAGTAATTCGGTGAGGTAATTCTTAAAGTACTGTATCTAACCTCAGTCCCTCTTCCAAAATGTCAAATATATTTTGTTTTGTATATTAAATCTAAATATTAAGTTGCATTTGTAAACATTGCCAGATGGAAATGTAGAATATCAGCAAGATAAGTAGCTGATGCAGTCTTTCTGTCGGTGTATTTGGGATATATTCTGTTGATGAAATTTCCTTAACTCTCTTAACTCTTTAGCTACACAAGTAATATCAGCATAAATGCTCATTTTGGAAAATTCAAGCAATATAAAATGTTGAAAAGTTATCATTAATATTTTTCTTCCCAAACCACCCCCTGCCCATGACTACCACTGTAACAATTCTGCGTGCATCCTTCTAGACCTTTACCTTTTTTTTGAAACGGAGTCTTGCTCTGTCTCCCAGGCTGGAGTGCAGTGGCACAGTCTGGGCTCACTGCAACCTCTGCCTCCCGGATTCAAGTGATTCTCCTGCCTCAGCCTCCTGAGTAGCTGGGATTACAGGCGCCCACCGCCACGCCTGGCTAGTTTTTGTGTTTTTAGTAGAGACAGGGTTTCACCATGTTGGTCAGGCTGGTCTCGAACTCCTGACCTTGTGATCCACCCACCTCAGCCTCCCAAAGTGCTGGGATTACAGGCGTGAGCCACCGCACCCAGCGACCTTTACCATTTTTCTTTTTTTTTTTTTTTTTCACCTAAAAATCCTGGATTATAGCCGGGCATGGTGGCTCACACCTGTAATCCCAGCACTTTGGGAGGCCAAGGCAGGCGGATCACTTAAGGTCAGGAGTTCGAAGCCAGCCTGGCCAACATGGTGAAACCCCCCCATCTCTACTAAAAATAGGAAAATTAGTCTGGCTTGGTGGTGCACGCCTGTAATCCCAGCTACTCAGGAGGTTGAGACAGGAGAATCTCCCGAACCCGGTCAGCAGAGGTTGCAGTGAGCCGAGATCACGCCACTGCACTCCACCCTGTGTGACAAAGCGAGACTCCAGGCTGGAGTGCAGTGGCACAATCTCGGCTCACTGCAACTTCTGCCTCCCAGGCTCAAGCAATTCCCCTGCCTCAGCCTCTGGAGTATCTGGGATTACAGGCACCTGCCACCCTGCCTGGCTAATTTTTGTATTTTTAGTAGAGACGGGGTTTCACCATGTTGGCCAGGCTGGCCTTGAACTCCTGACCTCAAGTGGTCCACCCACCTCGGCCTCCTAAAGTGCTGGGATTACAGGCGTAAACCACTATGCCCAGCCTCATAATTTCATTTCATAATTTAACCTTTTCCAAAACAGTGGAAATTACATTGCTTCCAGTATTCAAAATAACTAACACTATTGCAGAAAATATCATGAATGTATGAGTTTCTTTGCACATATATTATTACATCTGAGGAATAGATCCCTAGAAGTAGAATTGAAAAACAAAGGATATAAGCCTTAATATCCTTTGTATAATTCAACAATCCTTTATATAAAGCCTTTATAGCCTTTATAATTCAAATTTGATAAATTTTTTGAAACTGATTCCAAAAAGTCTGTACCAATTTACAGTTTCTTTATTAAAAAAAAAAAAAAAAAAATTTGGCTGGGCATGGTGGCTCACACCTGTAATCCCAGCACTTTGGGAGGTCAAAGCGGCAGCATTGCTTGAGCTCAGGAGTGTGAGACCAGCCTGGGCAACATGGTGAAACCCTGTCTCTATATTTTTATAAAAATAAAAATAAATTATTAAAGTTATGTGTCTCTTACCCTATGCTTTAAGCTAACAAATTTTAATATTAAAAAATAGCAGAGCATGACCCCTATCTTTGCTATTCCAAATTTCAATATTAAAAAATAATACAGGAAGACCTGTCAATCAATGAAGGTAAATATGAAGTGTGTCTGAAATTTATTGTTCATACTAACAATAATTCTGAGAAGTCTGCAATGTAAAAGCAGTGCACCTGACTGAAATTAACAAAACTGTTTGGCATTTCCTAAATACTCAATGTCCAGCTTTACAACAGAAGCCTAGATATAAGAAAACAGAAAACAGTTTACAACAAAAAAGGTGAAGCCTTAACTCTTTCCCCTGCCCCTTCATTCTAAATTCAAAGAACTTTTTGTTGGTTGGTTTGTTTTTTGGAATCAGAGGCTTGCTCTCTCACCCAGGCTGGAGTGCAGTAGTGCGATCTCAGCTCACTGCAACCTCTGCCTCCCAGGTTCAAGCAATTCTCCTGCCTTAGCCTCCCTGGTAGCTGGGATTAGAAGCGTGCACCACCACACCTAGCTAATTTTTGTATTTTTCATAGAGATGGGGTTTCACTCTGTTGGCCAGGCTGGTCTCAAACTCCTGGCCTCAAGTGATCTGCTTGCCTCGGCCTCCCAAAGTGCTGGGATTACAGGCGTGAGCCACCATGCCTGGCCAATTCAAAGAACTTATTAAGCTCCATGGGTTTGTGAGTCACTTTGGTTCAAAAATAATACATAGCGTAGAGTTTAGCTCCTCAAGAACCACTTTGAGAATCCTAGCTGTTCCCATAGCCTACATGACATGGAAGAGCCACAGCTTTCTATCATCTCCACAGAAGTTTCTGGAATCAGATATCTCAGCTATCACCCACATGACCTGGTTTGACATGAAACTGATAGGTTCTGTATACTGGCTTCTTAATAGTGAAGAGAGTTACATTTTCTCTATTTGCTAATTGCTCTGTGCTTTGAAAAGGAAGACAGTTACAAATAATTTAGTTTATAATTTTTCTAACATTTTCTCTTGTGTTTTTGTTCTGATTTGACTAAGAAATTCCCCTGAAACACCTTTTTTCTGATGAGAGACACCACCCCCATCACGATTATGTTTGGACAACATGTAACCTTTGAACACCTGCCTTAAGGCATTCCGGTAGGCAGTGGTTAGTTAACATTTAACCAACATAACCCTATTTCTGTTTACAGGTAAGACTTCTTAATGTATAAAATAATACAAAGATGCCACATAAGTCAGAAATAATACCAGCTATTAGGTGAATCTAGGAAGCTGGACATTTTAATATCATTTTATCCCGTGACAAATACAAAATCATCATAATTAACATTGCATTTCCCAAAACAGAAACGTCTGAAATTATACTAAATGAAAAAAGCCAATCCCAAAAGGTTACATGCTGTATGATTCCATTTCTATAACATCCTCAAAGTGACAAAATTATAGAGATGGAGAACAGATTAGTGGTTACCAAGGATTAGGAAGAGGGTGGGAGCAGATGGAAGAGGATAGAGACAACTGTGACTACAAGGGAGTAACAATGGGGATATTTTGGTAATAAAACAATTCTGTATCTTGATTATGGGGTGGTTATACAAATCTACACATGATAAAATTGCATAGAACTTTAGATACACACATGCATGAAAAAGTGACAAAATCTGAAGAGAAGTTATGGATTGCACAGTGTCTGTGTGCTGCTTTTAATAGTGTAATATAGTTACTAAGATGTTACTATTGGGGGAAACTGGTTGAAGGGTACACAGGACCTCTTTGTACTTATTTTTTAAACTTCCTGTGAATCTACAATTATTTCAAAATAAAGAAACCTTGGCTGAGTGTTCCCTTAATATTTGTTGTTATTTGTTCAATAATTAAACAATAACAAACATCAAAGTCTTAAGCAAAATGGCATGTGAGTATAATTTATAGTTTTCAGGCTGTATCACCTTGGTAGTCAAATAAGGTTATAACAGCTGACACACACTGACTGACCGACTCTGCCCAATCTGTTGAATTATGAGCCTTTCTTCAAAGTCCTTCCCAACTATTTGAAGAGGCGGCATGTAAGTGTCTCCTACATGCTCACTGACTTCTCAGCAGCTATGAATCACGTCCATTTTTGTCATCCCATGCCTGGCCCTGATGTAATCATCTCCACATGAAGTTCTTAATATGGCCAGTGCCTGGCACAGAGGACTCATGTCTATGCTGAAGGTGCTGTCCCTTGTCACTGTCATATAGTATAATTTGCCAGCCCATACCAAAGTTGCATTGGGCTTTCTGGAGCACTTTTCTGAAAAGGGGAGGATTCCTTTCCCTGTCTTTTGTCATCCTATATCACCTAGGACCCAGTGTCTCCCAGAATTTTTAATGCAACAGCCCTTTTTATTTTAATTCACAGAAAATCATCCTTTAAGATTTAGGCAAGGGTGAAATGCCATCTCTACTAAAAATATAAAAAATCAGCCAGACATGATGGCTCATGCCTGTAGGCCCAGCTACTCAGGAGGCTGAGGTGGGAGGATCACCTGAGCCCAGGAAGTTGAGGCTGCAGTGAGCTGAGATCGCGACACTGCACTCCAGCCTGCCTGACACAGCAAGACTCTGTCTCCAAAAAAAAAAAAAAAAAAAAGATACAGGCATGAACCCTAAGGGGCTAAGAAAATCTGAGTGATAATCACTACAGTGATCTAAGAATCATCATTGCCCTTTAACATTGACTTCTTTTTGTCCTTAAAACTGTTGTCCCCCACTCTCTATCCTGAGGATGAATTTCTTAACCTAGAAATCTCCCAGACCCCACTTAGAAGTAAATCTCTTGGATTGTTGTTATTTTTTTTCTTTACCTTTATTTACTTGCCTTTTTTTTTTTTTTTTTACTCTTTTTTCTTTCTTTCTTTTGAGACAGTCTCGCTGTCGCCCAGGTTGCTGTTCAGTGGAATGATCTCAGCTCACTGCACCCTCTACCTCCCAGGTTCAAGCGATTCTCCTGCCTCAGCCTCCCAAGTAGCTGGGGTTACAGGCACACCCCACCACACCCAGCTAATTTTTGTATTTTTGGTAGAAATGGGATTTTGCCACATTGGCCAGGCTGGTCTCCAACTCCTAACTTATCAGGTGATCTGCCCGCCTCGGCCTCCCAAAGTGCTGGGATTACAGGTGTCAGCCACCATGCCCTACCTACCCAGCCCAATTTTTAAATGATATAAATTTCTATCAAGATTATAACCATGACACTAAATGTTATAAAAATTCATATTTATTTAAACATGTTTATTTTTTATTTATTTATTTTCTTGAGACAGGGTATCCCTCTGTCACCCAGGCTGGAGTATAGTGGTGCAATCGTGGCTCACTGCAGCCTCAACCTTCCAGGCTCAGGTGATCCTCCCACCTAAGCCTCCTGAGTAGCGGAAACTGTAGGCATGTTCTGCCACCACACCTGGCTAATTTTTGCTGGTGTGTTCTTAGCAACCAGAACAATGCGTACTACATAATAGGCAGCCAATATTTTATCAATTGAACATGTGAAAAAGGTTGTGCCTTGCAAAGACAATCTTCCTTTTGTTTCAGAAACTATTTATTGTATTAATACTAAATTTGTATTTCCGGTAAACTTGCCCTATATTCTTCCTCAGCATTACCAATTAGTTATTTATTAGATCTTCATTCTATTACATATTTTTCTTTAATGTCATGTGTTTGTTTTTTTCTTAATATTTTATATGTTTTCTCAAGTCTATTCTCTCCAATCATAGTTCAGATTTCTGCAGTATTAGCTTGATTCCTTGCTATTTTAACGTGTTTTTAAATAACATAATAATTTTGTTTTCTCCTCTTCTCTTTCATTCGTTCTGCCAGCTTTTTAAAAATGTCATGTTACTGTCTTATCTATGTTTTAAAATCTCTTGTTTAGGGCCAGGCGCGGTGGCTCACTCCTGTAATCCCAGCACTTTGAGAGGCTGAGGCGGGTGGATCACCTGAGGTCAGGAGTTCAAGACCAGCCTCAACATGGAGAAACCCCCGTCTCTACTAAAAGCACAAAATTAGCTGGGCGTAGTGGTGCATGCCTGTAATCTCAGCTACTCGGGAGGCTGAGGCAGGAGAATTGTTTGAACCTGGGAGGCAGAGGTTGCGGTGAGCCGAGATGGCGCCATTGCACTCCAGCCTGGGCAATAAGAGCGAAACTCCATCTCAAAAATAAATAAATAAAAATAAAAAATAAAATAAAATAAAATCTCTTGTTTCATGGACTCCATATTTAATTATCCAAAGAGGATAAAGAAGTATTTTGTCTAATGTTCTCTTCTTATCCGTATTGGTTCCTCTTTAAAAGTGTAATTTTCATGTTTTTACATATTATATTCTTCTACTTCATTTGGGTGTTTTTGTTTGGGTTTGGATTTTTTGTGGGGTTTTTTGTTTTTGTTTTTGTTTTTGGCAAGATCTCCGCTAGAATTTGTTTTGTTTTGTTTTGTTTTTTGTTTTTTGTTCTGTTTTGTTTGTTGAGTCAGGGTCTGTCTCTGTCGCCCAGGCTGGAGTGCAGTGGCCTGATCTCGGCTCACTGCAACCTCTGCCTCCTGGGTTCAAGCGATTCTCCTGCCTCAGCCTCCCGAATAGCTGGGACTACAGGCACACACCATCATGTCTGGCTAATTTTTGTATTTTTAGTAGAGATGGTGTTTCACCGTGTTGGCCAGGCTAGTCTCGAACTCCTGACCTCAAGTGATCCACCTGCCTCGGCCTCTTGAAGTGCTGGGATTGCAGGCATGAGCCACCATGCCTGGCCTCTGCTAGAATTTTTTCCCCTTGTTTGTATCAGGCAAGAAAAGTGGTTTTTTTTTTTGTTGTGTGTGTGTGTTTTGTTTTTGTTGTTGTTTTTGAATGATGGCAGTACTACTTTGATCTGCAGTTTACTAAAGAATAGTGTGAGTTGAGGGCTCACAAATCTCATCTCGGTTTGTCTGTGCATTATTGATTTTTTTGTTTTTGTTTTTAAGTCACTTGAAGGGCTAGATATCAATGGTTTATATTCTTGTTTCATCTTCAATTACTTGGTAGGGATGGTGAAGTGGTAAGTGACTGTGAAGTGACTCCAATAAGTAGATAGCCATCAAGTAAGGTGTGCTTTCTCTCAGAAACTTCACAAAATCCTTTACATAGTTCTGCTAAATATCCACATTTGGTTTGGTTTGTTTTCCCTGAATTCCTTTAGAATGACTAGGTCCCTGTGATGGCTAATTTTAGGTGTCAACTTGCCTGCTTTAAGAGACAACAAGATAGCTGGTAAGGCATTATTTCTGGGTGTGCTGTGAGGGTGTTTCTGGAAGAGATTGGCATTTGCATCAGTGGACTGAATGAGGAAGATCTGCCCTCACCCAATGTGGGCGGGCATCATCCAATTGGCTGAGGGCCTGGATAGAAAAAAAAGGCAGAGGAAAGGCAAGTTTTCTCTCTTCTGGAGCTGGGACACTGTTCTTTTCCTGCCCTTAGACATCAGAACTCCAAGTTCTCCAGCCTTCGGACTCCAGGACTTGCACCAGCGGCCTTCCAGTTTCTCAGGCCTTTGGACTTGGACTTAGACAGAGCCGCATTACTGGCTTCTTGGGTTCTCCAGCTTGCTGATGGCCTATCATGGAACTTGGCTTCCATAAGTCTCCTCTCATATGTCTCTGCGTGTATGTGTATCCCATTGGTTCTGTCTCTCTAGAGAACACTGACTAATACAGTCCTCCTCACAGAAGCCTGAATATACTCTATAACATATAAGAGGTTAGACTGGGCACAGTGGCTCACGCTTGTAATCCCAACACTTTGGGAGGCTGAAGCAGGCGGATCACTTGAGGTCAGGAGTTCGAGACCAGCCTGGCCAACATGGTGAAACCCCGTCTCTGCTAAATATACAAAAAGTAGTCGAACGTGATGGAACTCACCTGTAATCTCAGCTACTCAGGAGGCAGAGGCAGAAGAATCACTTGAACCCAGGAGGCAGAGGTTGCAGTGAGCCGAGATTGTACCATTGCACTTCAGCCTGGGCGACAGAGCGAGACTCCGTCTCAAGAAAAAAAAAAAGAAGAAGAAGAAGAAAAAAAAGAGAGAGATTAAAAATAAACGTGTAGGCATGGGCTTGTATATATACTTATGTTTACAAGTTCTACCTATTGAGAGGATCAAGGATCAAACAATGACATCACAGTAACTTTTTTTGTGGGGGCGGGGGTGGCAGTCTCACTATGTTGCCCAGACTGAACTCAAACTCCCATGCTCAAGTAATTCTCCCACCTCAGTCTCCTCAGTAGCTGGGACTACAGGTGTGCACCACCATGCCCAGCATTGCCCATATTTTAGTTTCTGGGTTTCTAGATATCATTGGCTAATAAAAAAGGAACCAAGACTCCTCAGAGAAGTTGTTGGTTCCAGGGCTGGATCGGGGAAAATGCAGGATGAGCCTAGAGTATCTTGAGGCTCATTTTGAGGACAGAAAGTAAAAAAGTTACTTGCACGCAAAATGTTAACATTAGGGGAATCTGGACAGTGGTTATTCAGATACACTCTGAACAAATTTTTTTTTTTTTTTTTTTGAGACTGAGTTTCGCTCTTGTCACCCAGGCTGGAGTGCAGTGGTGTGATCTCGGCTCACTGCAGCCTCCACCTCCCGGGTTCAAGTGATTCTCCTGCCTCAGCCTCCCCAGTAGCTGGGATTACAGGTGCCTGCCACCACGCCAGGCTAATTTTTGTATTTTTAGTTCAAAGTGCTTTTTACCAGTTTTCACTACCACTACAAGCGTTAGCTCATATCCTCAACTGGTATCATCCAACTTTAAAAATTTTGTCAAGCAGTCAGTTTAAAATATCTTACATGTGGCTGGGCGTGGTGGCTCTCACCTGTAATCCTAGCACTTTGGGAGGCCGAGGTGTACAGATCACCTGAGGCCAGGAGTTTGAGAACAGCCTGGCCAACATGGTGAAACCCCATCTCTACTAAAAATACAAAAAATTAGCTGGGTGTGGTGGTGGCGCCTGTAATCCCAGCTACTTGGGAGGCTGAGGCAGGGAAAATCGCTTGAACCCAGGAGGCAGAGTCTGCAGTGAGCTGAGACCAGGCCATTGCACCCCAGCCTGGGCAACAGAGCAAGACTCTATCTCAAAAAAAAAAAAAAGAAAAAAATCTTACATGCCCTCAATTTTCATTTCATTTCACATGTTATTGGTCATTCATTGATAAATCTCCTTCAGTAAAGTACCTGTTCATATATTTTACCCATTTTTTTCATATTTGACTATACATTCTTTACTTATTGGTTTGCAGGAGTTACACACACACATTTTTTTTTTTCTGACAGTATTTGCAGACAGTTCTTCATCCAGTATGTTGCTTCTCTTTTGCTTTTCTTTATGGTGTCTTCTGATGAACAAAAACTTTTCATTTTAATTTTAAAAGGTAAAATTTATCAATCTTTTTTTATTTATGTTTTGGGCCTTTTGTTTAAGCTTCTATTAAGCATTATGCCTTAGTTCTTGTGCAGTAAGACAAGAAACAGAAATAAAATATATATGCTACAGTTTAAATAGTATTTGTCCTCTCTGAAACTCATGTTGAAATTTGAATATCATTGTGGCAGTGTTGGGAGATGGGGACCTTTAGGGGGTGATTAGGTCATTAGGGGGAATTAATGCCATTCTTGTTGTAGCCAATTAATACTCAGAAATCCGTTAGTTATCACAAGAACAGGTTGTTATAAAGCAAATTGGGCTTCTTTGGCTCTCTTTTGCTTCCTCTCTTGCCACATAATTCCTTCCCTTTTCTGCCATGCTATAAAGGAGCACAAGGTCTCCACCAGATGCAGCTGTCCAGTCTTTGACTTCCCAGCCTCCAGAACTATAAGCTAAATAAATCTCTTTCCTTTATAAATTATCCAGTCTCAGGTATTCAGTTATAGCAACAGAAAACCTGCTAAGACAATATGAATATTGGAAAGGAAAAATAAGTTGCCATTATTTGCAGCTGATATGATTATATATGTAGAAAATTCAAAAGTATATCAAAAGTTTTAAAATTAATGCAAAAGAAAAAAATTAATGAGAGAGTTTAGTAAGAAGTCTGGGTATAAGATTAATATATGAAAATTAGTTGCATTTCAATATACCACAAAAACAATTAGAAAATATTATTTAAAAATGGCTGGCCGGGCACAGTGGCTCACACCTGTAATTCCACACTTTGGGAGGCAGAGGCAGGTGGATCACCTGAGGTCAGGAGTTCGAGACCAGCATGACCAACATGGAGAAACCCCATCTCTACTAAAAATACAAAATTAGCCGGGTGTGGTGGCACATATCTGTAGTCCCAGCTACTTGGGAGGCTGAGGCAGGAGAATTGCTTGAACTGGGGAGACAGAGGTTGCGGTGAGCCGAGATGGCATCACTGCACAGCAAAAATAATAATAATAATAAAAAAAACCACTGCTACAGGGCTATATACTTTACAATGGTTAAAATGGTAAACTTAAATGAGCTAAGCATGGTCACACACATATAGTCCCACCAGCTACTCCTTGGGAGGCTGAGGCAGGAGGATTACTTGAGCCCAAGGAGTTCCAGGTGACAGCGAGTTGTGATTGTGTGCCATTGTACTTCAGCCTGAGAGACAGAGTAAGACCCCCATCTCTAAAAAAAGAAAAAAAAAAAGGAAAAAAAATTTTTTTTTGAGATCAGAGTCTCACTCTGTCGCCCAGGCTGGAGTGCAGTGGAGTGATCTCAGCTCACTGCAGCCTCCACCTCCTGGGTTCAGGTGATTCTTGTGCCTCAGCCTCCTGAGTAGCTGGGACTGCAGGAGCACACCACCATGCCCAGCTAATTTTTGTATTTTTCTTTTTCAGTAGAGTTGGGGTTTTACCATTTGGCCAGGCTGGTTTTGAACTCCAGACCTCAAGTGATCCGCCCACATTGGCCTCCCAAAATGTTGGGATTACAGGCGTAAGCCACCACACCTGGCCAAAAAAAAGTAAATTTAAATATAAAAATTAAAAATAAATGACTTCTAGAATAGCTAAGACAGTCTTAAAGAATAATAATGTGGGGACTAGCTCTATCTAATATTAAAATTTATATATCATGAAGTCAAATAATCAAGAAAAAATGTAGTATTGCCATAGGAATAGACAAATTTTCTTTTTCTTTCTTTTTTTTTTTTTGAGACAGAGTCTCACTCTGTTGCCCAGGCTGAAGTACAGTGGCATGATCTTGGCTCACTGTAACCTCCACCTCCTGGGTTCAAGTGATTCTCCCTGCCTCAGCCTCCCAAGTAGCTGGGAGTATAGGCGCCCGCCATCACGCCCAGCTAATTTTTGTATTTTTTTAGTAGAGACAGGGTTTCGCCATGCTGGCCAGGCTGGTCTTGAACTCCTGACCTCAGGTAATCCACCCTCTTTGGTCTCCCAAAGTGCTGGGATTACAGGCATGAGGAGATCTTGGCAAATATAAAAACTTTCTTTTCTTTTTTTTTTCCTTTTTTCTGAAACGAAGTCTTGCTCTGTGGCCCAGGCTGGAGTGCAGCGGCGTGATCTCAGCTCGCTGCAACCTTTGTCTCCTGGGTTCAAGCGATTCTCCTGCCTCAGCCTCCCAAGTAGCTGGGACAAAGGTGCGTGCCACCATGTCCAGCTAATTTTTGTATTTTTAGTAGAGACGGCGTTTCTCCATGTTGGCCAGGCGGGTCTCGAACTCCTGACCTCAGGTGATCCGCCTGCCTCAGCCTCCCAAGGTGCTGGGATTACAGGCGTGAGCCACCGCACCTGGCCGGCAAATATAAAAACCTGATGTAGGACACAGGAGGCATTTAGGGGAAAAAATGGAAGTTATTTTCTTCTTCATTCCAAATACAGGTACCAACCTCATACCCATACACAATGAGCAGCTCCAGATGACTTACAAATTAAAGGGAAAACTTTTAAGGTTTTAGATGGTTTAAGAAACTATGTGACTTTAGGATATAAAAGGTGTTCTTAAACACAATTTCAGTTTAAGGTTAGAGACATATATACTTCAGCAATTCTTTGCTTGTATGTTTGTTTGTTTTTTTCCTGAGACAGAGTCTCTCGCTCTGTTGCCCAGGCTGGAGTGCAGTAGTGCTTTCTCAACTCACTTCGCCTGCCAGGTTCAAGTGATTCTCCCGCCTCAGCCTCCTGAGTAGCTGGGACTACAGGTGTGCCACCACACCCAGTTAATTTTTGTATTTTTAGTAGAGATGGAGTTTCGCCCTGTTGGCCAGGCTGGTCTTGAACTCCTGACCTCAGGTGGTCTGCTCACCTCACCCTTCCAAAGTGCTGGGATTACAGGCCACTTTAGCAATTATACTCCCAGATGTATATAACTTAGAGCACCAGATGTATATAACCTTGTGCACCAGAAGATGTATGAAAAAATATTCATAGCATCACTGGTTGTAATGCAATATATAAATAGCCTAATGCTATATATAAATAACCTAATTTATCTATTTTACTGCAATGTATAAATAACCTAAAAGCCCATCAACAAGAGAAATGGGCAAATAAATTGTGGCATATTCACACCATGGAATACTATATCACAGTGAAAATGAATAAAATACCACAGGCAATGATATATAGAAATCAAAACAAAATATTGAATTAAAACTATATGTACTGGGATACCTTTTTTTTTTTTCAAACAGGGTCTCACTCTGTCACCCAGGCTGGAGTGCGGTGGTATGATCCTGGCTCACTGCAGCCTTGACCTCCCTGGGCTCAGATGATCCTCCCACCTCAGCCTCCCCAGTAGCTGGGACTACAGGCATGTGCCACTACGCCTGGCTAATATTTGTATTTTTTTGTAGAAACAGGGTTCCGCCGTGTTGCCAAGGCTGGTCTCGAACTCTTGGGCTCAAGTGATCCACCTGTCTTGGCCTCCCAAAGTGCTGAGATTACAGGTGTGAGCTACTGTACCATTTTTATAATGTTAATAATCAAGCATGACTAGGCAAAACTCATCAATATATTGTGCATGTATGTGTGTCTACACATAAATACATATACATGTGTATAGACACACACACAATTTTATAAAACATGACAAGGGATTAATAAAAAACTCAGGATAGTGGTTACTTCAGGGAAGGAGCCAGAGAGATGGAATCAAGAGAAGCACAGGATATCATCATCTCTAGTCCTTCAAGCTGGTTGTTGGTTTCACAGGTGTTTACTATTATGCCTCATAATTTATATATATTATACATATATTGAATGTATCAAGTATTATGCACACACATATCCATAAAATTTAGCCTATTTTTGTCAGCACTGACATAGGTCCCAAAACCTCATGCCTCAGAATAGGGTTTCTCAACCTCAGCACCACTGACATTTTTAATTCTTTGTCATGGAGGGGAGGGACTTCCCAGTGAATTATTGGATGTTTAGTAGACAGTGTATTATTGCATATTTAGACTCTATTCACTAGATGCTAGTACTGTTAGAGTAGGTAGGTAGGCAGGCATGAGCAGGGCAGGAGAGGGTGTCCCATCCAAGGAATGTCGGGTGGCCATCAGATGGTCAGGCGGTTGTTAAATTATTTCTCTAAAATGATAATTAGTCTCAGCCAGCGCCAGGAAAAGGCAGTTTCCCAAAAGACAGAAAACACCTAAAACTGGTGATCAGCAGCTTCCCGATTAGATATCCAGAGTTGGGCGAGTGGCCTCGAGCATGTGCACTCGGAGACAAAATGGCGGAGCTTAACTGGTATATGACCCTTCTCTACCAACAATGAACTGATAAGGGAAAAAAATGCCTCAGATGAGCATGTGCACAACTTCGGTAAACACGCAGTGCATGTGGCCCCTCCCAAGTGTTAGCAAGCCACTGCGCATGCGCACAGCCCACTCCAAAGGAAGACTCGGGAAAGGAGAGGCAACCGCCCGGAAGCATGACAACTTATAAAACCCCAAGTCAAAGATCAAATCATGCACTTGAATCTCTCAAGTACCCGGCTTGGCCCTCTTCCAAGTGTACTTCCTTTCATTCCTGCTCTAAAACTTGACTCCGTCTCTCCCTATGCCTTATGCCCCTCGTTCAAATCCTTTTTTCTGAGGACGCAAGAATGGAGTTGTTGCAGATCCGCTAACAGTACCACCCCCCCTCCCAGATGTGACAACTAAAAAGGTCCCCAGACTTTCGCAAACATCTTCAGGGAAGCAAACTCCACCCACGGGTTGAGAATATTGCCTTAGGGGATTTCCCTTATTTTCTCCCAAATTTATTCAATCATTTAAAATGGTGTTGTGATATAAGAAATATATTTAGTCTTTGTCCCTGGTTCCTGTCACAGACTTCCTAAAACCCTGGGACTTTCCTGAAGGAGAGGAGTGTCTTTTGTTATTTATCATGAGTCTCTTTCATAACCCCTGGGTTTATGCTAATAGGGTGATTTAGGGTAGATCCTCTAGGTAGCCTCAGTATGGTGTCAGTAGGAAAGGAGGGGGCTGGATATTAAGCTCTATAAAAACTCTTGAACAATCAGATTTGATGAGCTCCAGGTTGCTAAACATATGGAGGCGCTGGGAGGTTGGCATGCCCAGAGAGGGTGTGGAAGTTCTGTACCACCACTCCTCATATCTTGCCCTGTGCATCTCTTCCATCCGAGTGTTCCTGAGTTGTGTTCGTATAATAAACTGGTAAATTTAAGTAAAGTGTTTTCCTGAGTTCTGTGAGCCATTCCAGCAAACTATCTAACCTGAAGAGGGAATCACAGGAACCCCCCAATTATTATAACCAGTTGGTCAGACGCATAGGAACTTGAGATCGGTGTCTCAAACAGGGCTGTGTTATGGGACTTGAACCCTTAACCTGTGGAATTTGACACTATCTCTACATATAGTGTGCAATTTACCAGGCGCGGTGGCTCACACTTGTAATCCCAGCACTTTGGGAGGCTGAGGCGGGTGGATCACCTGAGGTCAGGAGTTCAGGACAAGCCTGGCCAACATGGTGAAACCCTGTCTCTACTAAAAATACAACAATTAGCCAGGTGTGGTGGCGGGCTCCTGTAATCCCAGCTACTCAGCAGGCTGAGGCACGAGAATTGCTTGAATCTGGGAGATGGAGGTTGCAGTGAACCGAGATTGCGCCACTGTACTCCAACCTGGGTAATAGAGTGAGACTCTGTCTCAGAAAAAAAAAGAAAAGAAAGAAAAAGAAAAAATTCAGTTGAATTACAGGACACCCAGTTGGAAATTGCCTGTTGGAGAATTGTTTGTCTGTGGGGAAAAAGCCCCACACATCTGGTCACAGAAGTGGTCTGTGTTGTATGAAAGTGTAGAGAATATGAGTGTGTTTTCCTCAGATGGTTTTTTTTTTAAATTTACCATTTAAAGATTTTTAAATTGAAGACCATTATTCTAAGTGAAATAACTCAGGAATGGAAATCCAAACGTCCTATGTTCTTACTCATAAGTGGGAGCTAAGCTATGAGGATGCAAAAGCATCAGAATGATACAATGGACTTCGGGGACTCGGGGGGGAAGGGTGGAAAGGGGGGTGAGGGATAAAAGACTACACATTGGATTCAGTGTACACTGCTCGGATAATGGGTGCCTCAAAATCTCACAAATCACCACTAAAGAACTTATTCATGTACAAAAATAAATAAGAAAAAATATTTTAAAATTTTTAAAATAAACTTTATTTTTTATGGCAATTTTAGATTTATGGAAACATTGTGATAGTACAGAGCATTCTTCCACGCCCAGTACCCAATTTTTGCTATTAACATCTTACATTAGTAGAGTACATTTGTTAATGAACCAATACTGATACGTTGTTGAGAAGAGTGGAAATATTTTAATAAAAATCATTAATTGTTACAAAATTTCCAGGGAAGATGGTCTAGGAAAATAAAAAATGAACCAGAACCAGAAAGGAAATTTCTCTTCTTTTTTTAATATGTTGTTGTTAATTCCCTCTCACACTCTGTCTCTCTCTCTTTTGGTATAAACAACAAACATTATCTCACACTGTATCTCACACAGGTCAGAAGTTCAGAAATAGCTCAGTCTCTCATGAGGTTGCACTCAAATAATTCTTCTTTCCTTTTTTTTCTTTTTTCCTGAGACGAAGTCTCACTCTGTTGCCCAGGCTGGAGTGCAGTGGCACAATCTCAGCTCACTGCAGCCTCCGCCTCCTTGGTTCAAGTGATTCTCCTGCCCCAGCCTCCCAAGTAGCTGGGATTACAGGCACCCGCCACCATACCCAGCTAATTTTTGTATTTTTAGTACCATGTTGGCCAGCCTGGTCTAGAACTCCTGACCTCAAGTGATCTACCTGCCTCAGCCTCCCAAAGTGCTGGGATTACAGGCATGAGCCACCATGCCTGGCCCAAGTAATTCTTAATTTATTGTTATTAATTAAAGTCCATACTTTATTAAGATTGGATTCATTTTTACCTAATATTATTTTTCTGTTCCAGGATCCCCTCTAAGATACCATATTACATTAAGCTAGCATGTCCTCTTGGCTGTGAAAATTTCTCACTTTCCTCATTTGTGATGACCTTCACAGTTTTAAGGTGTACTACTCAAGTATTTTATGGAATGTCCTTCAAGTGGAACTCGTTTTTCTCATGATTAGACTAGGGTTATATGTTTTTGGGAGAAAGACTACAGAGATAAAGTGCCAATGACGTCATATCAAGGGTCCTATTGTTAACGTGACTCATGATGGTTAATGTTGACCTTGATCATCTGACTGAGGTAGTCTGTCAATATGCTTCACTCTAAAGTTATTTTTCCTTGCCTTTCCATATTGTACTCTTTGGAAAGAAGTCATTATGCACAGCCCACACTTAAGGAATGGGGAGCTGTGCTCTACTTCCTTGAGTAAGCAGTGTTTACATAAATTATTTAGAATTCTTCTGTACAGATGATTGGTCATTCTCCCTCATTTACTTATATGTTCAGTCATTTAATTGTATCAGTATGGACTCATGAATATTTATTTATTTTATACTTTGATTATAATTCAGTATCATTTCATTTTGTTGCCCAAATCGTTCCAGCTTTGGCCATTGGGAGCTCTTACAGTTGACCTATGTGCTCCTTTGACATACCCCCCATCGATGTGGGGGTTTTTTGTTGTGTTTTTTGAGCACTTTCTTACTTTATGGCACAACAAGATGCTCCAGGCTCATCATGTACATTTACTACCTCAGTCCTAGAATCAGACATTTCTCAAGGAACTCTAGTTCCTTTTTTTTTCCCCCAAGACAGAGTCTCACTCTGTTATCCCACAGCCTCAACCTCTAAGGCTCAAGTGATCCTCTTGTCTCAGCCTCCTGAGTAGCTGGGACTACAGGCAGCTGCCACCACTCCCAGCTAGTTTTTAAATACTTTTTTGTAGAGAAAGGGTCTCAGCATGTTGCCCAGGCTGGTCTCCAACTCCTGGGCTCAAGCAGTCCTCCCACCTTGACCTCCCACAGTGCTGAGATCACAGGTGTGCCACGGTACCCTGCCTGGTTCCTTTTATTAAAGTATAGTATTTGAAAGGAAAATCTAGGTACTAGGAGTTCTCGTTGTTACTGGAATTAAGGTTTTAAATTTTTTTTATTTTTTATTTTTTTAGTTTGAGAGTGTCAGGAGGTCTGGCCTGTCATAGGATTTTAATCTTCTAGTGCTTATTTACTCTGCTCAGTTTACTTTGGTCAACAGTCGCAGATCTGCCTTGCAGGTCACTGTTAACCCTTCAGCCTCCCTTCACTTCCCAAGTTTCAGTTATGGGTCAGCAAACTGAGTCCTGAAAATAAATAAAAATGCAAGACACATCTTCTCTTCTTCAGTCCTACCTTCCTTAACGTCTGAAAATGAACCCCAGGGTGTATTTCTTAATTTTTCCGTAGTGCACCTAGGTCCCAGTTCTTTTTTCTTCACACTTCAAATTGCTTCTGGGCCTTCAGGAACATCTCATTTACTTACTAAAAATGGCACCGAGTTACTATTTGGAGGAAATGCTTGTCAAATCTCATTGCTTTCCTTGATTTGGGTACAAATTGAAGTTATTCTTCATAGTCTGTAATGGGTCATGTCAGTTGCATAGTTTGACTATAGTTGAAATTTCTTTTTCGGTTGACTGGTTCATTTTTTTGTGTATTTTCCTAGACTGCCATCTTCCTTTGAAGTTAAGTACCAATTAATGACTTTCTTTTTTTCTTTTTTTTTTTTTTTGAGACAGAGCCTTGTGCTCTTTCCCAGGCTGGAGTGCAGTGGTGCGATCTCGGCTCACTGCAATGTCCACCTCCCGGGATCAAGCGATTCTCCTGCTTCAGCCTCCCGAGTAGCTGGGATTACAGGTGCCTGCCACCACGTCTGGTTAATTTTTGTATTTTTAGTGGAGACAGGATTTCACCATGTTGGCCAGGCTGGTCTCAAACTCCTAACCTCGAGCGATCCACCCACCTTGGCCTCCCAAAGTGCTGGGACTACAGGCGTGAGCCACCACGCCCAGCTGATGACTTTCATTAAAATATTTTCACTCTTGCCTTCACTGCAAGGCGGCAGTGGGAGCGGTTGTGGTGCTAGTTTCTCTAAGCCATCCAGTGCCATCCTCGTCGCTGCAGCGACACACGCGCTCCCCGCCGCCATGACTGAGCAGATGACCCCTCGTGGCACCCTCAAGGGCCACAATGGCTGGGTAACCCAGATCGCTACTACTCCGCAGTTCCCGGATACGATCCTCTCCACCTCTAGAGGTACCGACTAAGATAAGACCATCATCATGTGGAAACTGACAAGGGATGAGACCAACTATGGAATTCCACAGCGTGCTCTGCGGGGTCACTCCCACTTCGTTAGTGATGTGGTTATCTCCTCAGATGGCCAGTTTGCCCTCTCAGGATCCTGGGATGGAACCCTGCGCCTCTGGGATCTCACAAAGGGCACCACCACGAGGCGATTTGTGGGCCATACCAAGGATGTGCTGAGTGTGGCCTTCTCCTCTGACAACCGGCAGATTGTCTCTGGATCTCAAGATAAAACCATCAAGCTATGGAATACCCTGGGTGTGTGCAAATACACTGTCCAGGATGAGAGCCATTCAGAGTGGGTGTCTTGTGTTCGCTTCTCGCCCAACAGCACCAACCCTATCATCGTCTCCTGTGGCTGGGACAAGCTGGTCAAGGTATGGAACCTGGCTAACTGCAAGCTGAAGACCAACCACACTGGCCACACAGGCTATCCTAACACGGTGACTGTCTCTCCAGATGGATCCCTCTGTGCTTCTGGAGGCAAGGATGGCCAGGCCATGTTATGGGATCTCAACGAAGGCAAACACCTTTACACGCTAGATGGTGGGGACATCATCAACGCTCTGTGCTTCAGCCCTAACCCCTACTGGCTGTGTGCTGCCAGAGGTCCCAGCATCAAGATCTGGGATTTAGAAGGAAAGATCACTGTAGATGAACTGAGGCAAGAAGTTATCAGTACCAGCAGCAAGGCAGAACCACCCCAGTGTACCTCCCAGGCCTGGTCTGCTGATGGCCAGACTCTGTTTGCTGGTTACACAGACAACCTGATTCGAGTGTGGCAGGTGACCATTGGCACGCACTAGAAGTTTATGGCAGAGCTTTACAAATAAAAAAAAAAAAACTGGCAACAAAAAAAAAATTTCACTCTTCTCAAACAGCCGTGGATTCTCTCCTTTCACCAGCCCCTAACATGATTCTCCCCTAACTTACCTAGTCCCAACCAGTTCACTAGCTTGTGATTTACCCTAATCTTTTCAAAGAAGTGAAGGTGAAAGAAACAGCTGTGAGTAAGGTAGCAGAGAAAAAGGGACAACTCTCTTTCTTTTCCTTTTTTTTTTTTTTTTTAGTTTTTGTAGAGGCGGGGTTTCACCATGCTGGCCAGGCTTGTCTCGAACTCCTGACCTCAGGTGATCCACCCACCTCGGCCTCCCAAAGTGCTGGGATTACAGGCGTGAGCCACCCCGCCCGGCCTCTTTTCCTTTTTTTCCCCTCTTTTCCACTTCACCTGTTATGTATAACTCTTTCTCCCTGACCTGAAGTTAGCCTTCTGTGCTAATAGAGTCGATTTACTTTTCCTCTCTTGGCATTCTATTTGTCTACAGATATTTGAAGTAAATAAATATAATATAGATGCTCTTTGGGAGGCTGAGGTGGGCGGATCACCTGAGGTCAGGAGTTGGAGACCAGCCTGGCCAACATGGTGAAACCCCATCTCTGCCAAAAATACAAAAAAATTAGCCAGGCGTGGTGGCTGGCGCCTGTAATCCCAGCTAATCAGGAGGCTGAGGCAGGAGAATCACTTGAACCCAGGAGGTAGAGGTTGTAGTAAGCCAAGATTGCACCACCGCACTCCAGCCTGGGTGACAGAGCAAGACTCTGTCATAAAAGCAAAAAAAAATTATAGATGCTTATAATATTGTAATTGTTATTATAATGCACAAAATAGTTCCTTTTTGGGTATCTGAGACCACATCACTAATAGGAACCATAAATTTTATTTTACAACTACAACAAAGCCTTCATTTTGGCCACAAATTCAAACCTCTCCTCTAAATCTTTTGACATATCTGTTCAACAAGGAGCCAGATAGATTGGTTAGGGTATATCTGTTTTATGTTTCCTGATTTGTCTTTAGTGGAAATAATAGCCCTGTGCAAAAAGCAAACCACAGCCCACAAGGTCAGTGGTAAAGCTCTTGGGTTACCAAACAACTGGGTCAAGCTGTTGTTCTCCCGTACCAATATGGTTCTGAAAAATATTTAACTGCAGATGATCCCACAGGGCACCGGCAAATGTTCAGCCTTGAACAGGCAAGCAAGCAAAAGGTCAGTAGCAGAAAAACAAAACAAAACAACAAAATACAGCCTGGAAAGCTGCTCTGTGAAGAATATGTTATTTATGTAACTGGAAAAGCAAACCTCCTCTCCACACCACCCCCCGGGGGTGGAGGATTACTTGTGTCAGAGGATAATAAGTCCTCATATTGCCTCTGATCTGGAGCAGTGGGAGTATCAGACCTTAATCAAGAATTTAATTTAGTAGAGGGTAGTAGGAGGATGACACCTACAAAAATTTAATTTGGCACAGAATAAATACATGGGGTATTTCCAAAGCTTGATCTTGGTGTAGCAAAGCAGTGACAAGAAAGAGAGATGGATAGCTCAATTTGGGGGCCTGATTTTTAAGCTAATTTCAAACATCTTTTTATTTTTTTTAAATGCTTGGTTAGGCACAATCTGAAAACTAGAAGATAAAAAAGAGCTGACATTGTTCTGCAAAATAAAATGCTATCTTGATAGTGAGCAGGGGTAAAGTTACATTGATTATAGGAGTCAAATGTTTCTCTTTCTCAGCGTGGAAAACGTACATGTACTCACAGTATAATACCGTTTCTCAGAATTAATGCCTGTCTTTGGGAGATGTGGGCGTGTTTAACAAAATAGTTATTTACTGGGCACCAGGAGGAATTAGGTGGAAATATCTCCAAGGGAACTGAACTTGGACTACCCACACCCACCGTGGATTTTCTTGCTAGAGCCATATTTTAAATCAAATGAATAATTCAGACCTGAGAAAATGTTTGGCTTGGGAAAAGAGGATGGATCCTGGTATGAGACCAACCCGTGAGTGGGGCCTGGAATCTACTGAAAGGAGGAGGGAGATATTAAAGGAAATGTTGAAGAATGAAATTTGAACAACATCAATGCTCTGAGAAAGAAATGCAGATGTGAAGACAAGGGGCAATAGTAGGGATCTGGGTGTGCTCAAGGCCTTTGCGATGGTTTATATTCTTGTGATAATTTTATCTTGAGACTGAGAATAATTTAAGAGTTAGGTCCAGCTGCATACAACAGAAAACTCAGTAATGAGATAAACTAGATACAAATGTATTTCTCATGCAAAGGAAGTTCAGAAGTAGTGGTTTCAGGGCTGATATGACACTCCATTTCATGCTCATCAAAGACCAGTCTTCTTTTGGTTCCATTATGTAAGCATATGGCTTTCATCATTCTTAAGATTACAAAATGGCTAGGAACTTTTTCTTTTTTTTTTTGCGGGGGGTGGGTGTGGTGGAGTTGCCCAAGCTGGAGCGCGGTGGAGTTGCCCAAGCTGGAGCGCAGTGGCGTGATCACAGCTCACTGCAGCCTTGACCTCCTGGGTTCAAGCAATCCTCTCACCTCAGCCTCCTGAATAGTTGTGATTACAGGCATGCGCCACCACGCCTGGCTAATTTTTGTATTTTTTTGTAGAGACAGGGTTTTGCGTTGGCCAGGCAGTCTCGAACTCCTGGACTCAAGGCATCTATCCGGCTTGGGCTCACAAAGTGCTGGGAATACAGGCATGAGCCACCACACCCCACCTGGAAATAAAAGTAACTTTCTTTTCTTTCTTTCGTTTTCTTTTTTTCTTTCTTTCTTTCTTTCTTTCTTTCTTTCTTTCTTTCTTTCTTTCTTTCTTTCTTTCTTTCTTTCTTTTTCTTTCTTTCTTTCTTCTCTCTCTTTCTTTCTCCTTCCTTCTTTCTTTCTCTTTCTTTTCTTTCCTTCCTTCTTTCCTTCTTCTTTTCCTTCTTCCTTTCTTCCTCCCTCCCTTTCTCTCTCTCTCTGTCTTAGATGGACTCTCCTGCCTCAGCCTCCCAAGTAGCTGGGATTACAGGCGCCCACCACCACGCCAAGCTAATATTTTGTATTTTTAGTAGAAACAGGATTTCACCATGTCGACCAGGCCAGTCTAGAACTCCTAACCTCAGGTGATCCACCCGCCTCAGCGTCCCAAAGTACTGAGATTACAGGTGTGAGCCACAGCACCTGACTGGAAACTCTTTAAAGAAGCTTTCCCAGAAGTCCTTCCCAGCATCTTCCACATACATCTCATAAGCCGTAATTTAGTCATGTGGCCATCCCTGGCTGTAAAAGTGGCTGGGAGATGTAGTGTTTTTGCTGGTTATATTGTCACCTCTAAAAATAATGTTGGTAAGAAGTAGTGGGTAAGCCACTAGCAGTCTGTGTGACATAGCAGTTGTCATATAGTTAAGATTTTTTTCTCTTATGTAGTAATTCCACAACTCTTTGGTGAAGAGTTGTGTGGGGCTGGTGTGGTACATAAAGCAACAGAGCAAAAAAAAAAAAATGGTGAAATACAGCTTGATCCACGTACTCACTCCACTGCTTGTGCTCATATAAGGGAGCAGTTGTCTACTGAGGGAATTGTTTTCTAGAATTCCACGTATCTAGCTCCAAGTTGAGGAAAACCCACAGTGTACTTTGGAGCAGTGGGATTGTCAGAGATATAAGGGAAAGACTCAAGAGGCTTTTGAGACAACTGCACACATACACACACACACACACGCACACACACACACTTTGGCCCCAACCATTTCATTTCCCTCTTTTTTTTTTTTTTTTTTGAGACGGAGTTTCACTCTTGTTGCCCAGGCTGGAGTGCAATGGCGTGATCTCAACTCACTGCAACCTCCACCTCCCAGGTTCAAGCGATTCTCCTGCCTCAGCCTCCTGAGTAACTGGGATTATAGGCACCCGCCACCACACCCGGCTAATTTTTTTGTATTTTTAGTAGAGACAGGGTTTCACCATGTTGGTCAGGCCGGTCTCTAACTCCTGATCTCAGGTGATCCACCCACCTCAGCCTCCCAAAGTGCTGGGATTACAGGCGTGAGCCACCACGCCCGGCCTCCCTCTGCCTTTTAATACTTCATACTAAGACATGGAAATTCTCTTGCATAACCCAGCAGAGTTGTCAAATCAGGAAATTCCTTATTGATACAATACTTTAATCTCTACTACATATTCCAGTTTGTTAATTTCCAGTACTGTTCTTTTTGTGTTGTTGTTGTTGTTTTGTTTGTTTTTTCTGAGCAGGGTCTTGCTCTGTCATCCAGGCTGGTGTGCAGTGGTGCGATCACAGCTCACTGCAGCCTCGACCTTCCCGGGCTCAGTTGATCCTGTTACCTCAGCCTCCTGAATAGCTGAGACTATAGGTGCAGGCCACCATGCTTACTAATTTTTGTATTTTTTATAGAGACAGGGTTTTATCATGTTGCCCAGGATGGTCTTAAACTCCTGGGTTCAAGCAATCTGCCAGACTCAGCTTCCCAAAGTGTTGGGATTACAGGTGTGAACCACCGCACCCAGACTGCCAATAGTGCTCTTTATAGCAATTTTTTTTCTATACAGGAACCAGTTCAGGATTATGTGTTGCATTGAATTGTCATTTCTTCTTTAATCTGTTGCATCTTCTTAGACTTTCTTTCTATTTTTTTATGACATCGACATTTTTGACTTCTTATTCACCTTGGAGAAGGTGTAAACAACTGGAGCAATTTTGCCTCCAGAGGACATTTGGCAATTTCCGGAGACATTTTTGGTTGACAAAACTGGAAGAGTTGGAGATAGATGGGGTGATGGTTGCACAACAGTGTAAATGTACTTAATGCCACTGAACTGTACACTTCAATATAGTTAAAATGGTAAATTTTATGTTAGGTATGTTTTACAAAAATAAACAAAAAAATTTGGCCAGGTGCGGTGGCTCACGCCTGTAACCCCAGCATTTTAGAAGGCCAAGGCAAGCGGATCATCTGAGGTCAGGAGTTCAAGACCAGGCTGGCCAACGTGATGATACCCTGTCTCTACTAAAAAAAACAAAAAATTAGCTGGGCGTGGTGGCAGGTGCCTTTAATCCCAACTACCCAGGAGGCTGAGGCAGGAGAATTGCTTGAACGCAGGAGGCAGAGGTTGCAGTGAGCAGAGACCGTGCCACTACCCTCTAACCTGGGAGACAGTGAGACTGTCTCAAAAACACAAAAACAAACTGGAAGAAGGGTGCCACTGATGCTACTGGCATGTAGTGGGTACAGGCCAAGAATGCTGCTAAACATACTCTAATGCACATGACAGCCTCCCACAAAAAATGATTATCCAACCCAAAATGTCAATAGTGCCACGGTTGAGAAATCCTGGTATGAATTATTAGCACAACCTTTCTAAAGGGTATTAAGTGTGTATATCCTCTGAGCAAACAGTCCCAGTTCTAGAAATGTATTCTATGGAGATGTGACTAGTGAGCAATGATGTATACACAAAGGCTTTTTATTGCAAATACCATTTATAATAAAGACAAATTTTAAAACCACTTAAATGTCTATCATAACAGCCAGGAAAGTTGGCATGAACCTGTAGTCCCAGCTACTCACTTGAGGCCAGGAGTTCAAGTCCAGCCTGAATATCATAGCAAGACCTCATCTCCAAAAAAAAATGTCAATCACAAATGAGAATGGTAAAATCAATTTGGAGTCATTCATAAAAAGGAAAACGATGCATCTTCTTTTTGGAGGGCACTGGAGCAGGGACAGAGTCTTGCTTTGTTACCCAGGCTGGAGTACAGTGGTACAGTCACTATAGCCTCGACCTCCTGGGCTCAAGTGATCCTCCCACCTCAATCTCCTGAGTAGATGGGACCACAGGCATGTGCCACTATGCCTAGCTAAAATTTTCATAATTTTTTGCAGAGACAGAGTCTCCAAGTATTGCCAGGCTGGTCTCAAACTCCAGGACTCAGGCAATCTCCCATTTTAGCCTCTCAAAGTGCTGGGATTACAGGTGTGTGCCACTGCACCTGACCGCATCTACTTTTAAAAAAAGTTTTAGGCTGGGCGCAGTGGCTCATGCCTATAATCCCAGCACTTTGGGAGGCTAAGGTGAGCGGATCACCTGAGGTCAGGAGTTCGAGACCAGCCTGGCCAACATGGTGAAACCCCATCTTTACTAAAAAATAGGAAAAAAAATTAGCCAGGTGTGATGGCGGGCACCTGCAGTCCCAGATACTCGGGAGGCTGAGGCAGAGAATAGCTTGAACCCAGGAGGCAGAGGTTGCAGTAAGCTGAGATCGCGCCACTGCACTCCAGCCTGAACGACAGAGCAAGACTCTGTCTCAAAAAAAAAAAAAAAAGTTTTAGATGTAAACGTGGAAAGATGTTTATAATATACTAGGTAAGTCAAAGACAGGTTTCAGGCTGGGCACGGTGGCTCACGCCTGTAATCCCAGCACTTTGGGAGGCCTAGGTGGGTGGATCACCTGAGGTCGGGAGTTCAAGACCAGCCTGGCCAACATGTTGAAACCCTGTCTCTAAAAAAATTTAAAAATTAGCTGGGCATGGTGGCAGGTGCCTGTAATCCCAGCTACTCTGGAGGCTGAGGCAGAAGAATCGCATGAACCCGGGAGGTGGAGGTTGCAGTGAGCCGAGATCGTGCCATTGCACTCAAGCCTGGGTGACAGGGCGAGACTCCATCTCAAAAAACCAAAACAAAACACCAAAAAAAAACCAAGTTTCAAAACAATACAGTATACATAATCTCCCCATGCTTAAAAACTATAAAAATTAATGTAAAGATATCAAAGTCTTAGACACATGCCAAATTGTTAACAATGATTATCTCTGAAGGGTAGTATTAAAGAGGAACTTTCAGTTTCTCTAGCTTGTCGGAATCATGAATCAGAAATATATAGACATTAAAATACAACAATCAGGTTAATATCCAACAGTTACTAATTAAATAATGACTGGCAATAATTCATGGAGCAAGAAAAGGCACAGCTCGGAGTTCTACGCAGAAGGCTTGGTACATTATCAGAAGCAACTGCCACTCCTCAAAACCCAAAGGAATTTTTTTTTCCAAGACAGGGTCTTGCTCTGTTGCCCAGGCTGGAGTGCAGTGACACACTTACAGCTCACTGGAGCCTAAAACTCCTGGGCTCAAGCGGTGCTCCCATCTCAGCCTTCTAAGTAGCTGGGACTACAAGCATGCACCACCACGCCTGGCTTACTTTTTAAAATTTTTTGTAGATCAGGGTGTTGCAGTTGCCCAGGCTGGTCTCAAACTCCTGGGCTCAAGTGATCCTCCCGCCTTGGCTTCCTAAAGTGTTAGGATTACAGGCGTGAGGTACAGTTTCTGGCTCACAAGGATTTCTCAGAAGGTGATTCTGAGACATGGTGAGCTGTCTTGTGGGTGAAGGAAATGGAAATTTTCAAGATATCTGGGACTCGCTCAAAGCCATTGAAAGCATCTGCTCTTAGTCACATTATATTGTTGTTGGCCTCTGACCATCAATTTGTAACATTATTTTTCACTGGAGAAGCCTAAAACATCTTAAAAGTCAAATGGAAAAATTTCAATGGCAAGTTATAATACGACTAACAGTAGGTTACGATCCATTAATGAGTCACCAAACTTATTTAGTAGGTTAGAATCAACTTTTTTTTTTTTAACAAGACAGACAAGATTCAAATAAAATAGAATAAAAACTTTGTACTGGGTCTGAATAAATTATTTCCTTTTGTGGGTTGTGGTCAAGAAATTGGAAGGTTACTAAATTACACACTTTAAAAAATGGATTATTATGCAAGCTCAGGGTTAGGAGAGTCCTTATTTGATAACTTAAGCTTAAAGTTGTTGTCAGTGTCATATCCTTTAATATTTCAATTTAATTAGGCATTTTCAATCTCCTATATACTTGAAAATTACTTTTTAACGTTGGATAATTAAACTTCATAGACTTTATTTATTTATTTATTTATTATTTTTTTGAGACAGAGTCTCACTCTGTTGCCCAGGCTGGAGTGCAGTGGTGAGATCTTGGCTTACTGCAACCTCTGCCTCCTGGGTTCAAACGATTCTCGTGCCTCAGCCTCCCAAGTAGCTGGGATTACAGGCCTCCACCACCATACCTGGCTAATTTTTTTGTATTTTTAGTAGATTCGGGGTTTCACCACGTTGGCCAGGCTGGTCTTGAACTCCCTGACCTCAGGTGATCTGCCCATCTCGGCCTCCCAAAGTGCTGGGATTACAGGTGTAAGCCACGGCACCCAGCCTAAACTTCATAGACTTTAGAAGCCACAAAACAAGGGATGATAACTTTGTCCATTTTATGGTAATTTTAAAAGTGTTAATAATATAAAATGGATTGGAGTATCATATCCTGTTTTAATGATTCAAAGCATTATTTTCATTAAGACATTTAAATCTACCTTCTCTTATTTTCTTTTGAGAGCTATAGAAAACTTTATGTTATTTTTGCCTTAACCCAAGCCAATTATAATATTGTATCACAATACTGTTAATAAATTAACATTTTGTGGTATTATACAATTTTGAATTTTAAAATAACAGTGCCACCTGGTGGTGACTCTAAACATGTTTTTATTTCTCTGGTATACATAGCTAAAAGTGGAATTGCTCTTTTGACTGTGGACATTCAGGAACTGGCAAGTGTGTTTAACTTGAGAGACTGCCAAACTGTTTTTCAAAGCTACTGAACCATTTTACATTTCCACCAGTAATGTATGAGGGTTCCAATTTCTCCACATCCCATCTGACACTTGTTACTTTCCATTTTTTTTTTTATTATAGTCATCCTAGTGGGTGTACAGTGGAATCTCATTGTGATTTTGATTTGTATTTCCCTAAGTAACGCTATTGAGCATCTTTTCATGTGCTTGTTGCCATTAGTGTATCTTCTTTAGAAAATTACCTATTCGGGGCCAGGCATTGTGGTTCACACCTGTAATCCCAGCACTTTGGGAGGCTGAGGCAGGAGGATTGCTTGAGTTCACGAGTTTGAGACCAGCCTAAGCAACATGGCGTGACCCTGTCTTTACAAAAAGTACAAGTCTGTAGTCTCAGCTACTCAGGAGGCTGAGAGGGGAGGATCCCTGAGAGGGGGAGGTTGAGGCTGTGGTGAGCCATGGTTGCACCTGAGCAATGAAGTAAGACCCTGTCTAGAAAAAGGAAAAGAAAAAATATCTATTCAAATCATTGCCCATTTTTTAGTTGGGTTGTTCATTTTTCTGTTGCTATTGTAAAAATTCTGTGTGTATATACTGGATAGTGGAGCCTTATCAGGTATATGATTTGTAAGTATTTTTTCTCATTCTCTAGGTTGTCTTTTCACTTTCTTGATAGTGTCCTGAGATGCACAAATTAATTATTTTAATTCTTATGAAGTTCAATGTATCTTCTTTTTTTACCCTTCTGTGGCTTGTGCTTTTGGTGTCATATTTAAGAATCTATTGCCAAATCCAAGATCATGAAGATTTACCCTTATGTTTTCTTTCAAGAGCTTTATAATTTTAGCTCCTACGTTTAAGGTCTTTGATCCATTTGGGGTTGATTTTTAGAGCCATCTCTTACTCACCATCATGGCCACCATCGGACCCCTCATGAAGCCCAAGATCATCAAAAAGAGGAGCAAGAAGTTCATTCACCACCAGTCAGAACAATATGTCAAAATTAAGTGTAACTGGTGGAAATCCAGAGACAGACAACTGGGTTCACAGAAGATTCAAGGGCCAGATCTTGATGCCCAACATTGGTTATATTAGCAATGAAAACACAAAGCACATGCTGCCCAGCGGCTTCTGGAAGTTTCTGGTATGCATTGTCAAGGAGTTGGAAGGGCTGCTGACATGTAGAAAATCTTACTGTCCTGAGATAGCTCACAATGTTTCCTCCGGAACTGCAAAGCCATCATGGAAAGGGCAGCCCAGCTGGCCATCAGAGTCACCAGTCGCAATGCCAGGCAGCACAGCAAAAAAACGGAATAGACAGCTCATGTGCACGTTTTGTGTTGAAATAAAACCATAAAAACTGTGAAAAATTAATTTTCATATAACTTTTGAGATGGAGTCAGGGGCTGGGTCCAAACTCATTCTTTTGTGAATAAGAATATCTAGTTAATACGAATATCTGGGGCTGGGCTTGGTAGCACACGCTTGTGATCTCAGAACTTTGGGAACCTGAGGAGGGCAGATCTCTAGAGCCCAGGAGTTCAAGACCAGCCTGGGCAACATGGTGAGACCCGTCTCTACAAAAAATACCAGCCTGTAGTCCCAGTTACTCAGGAGGCTGAAGTGGGCCGATTGCATGAGCCCAGGAGGTTGAGGCTGCAGTGAGCCAAGATCCACACACCAATGCACCTCAGCCTGGGCTACAGAGCAAAACTGTCACACACACACAAAAAGGCTATTCTTGACGTATTAAATAGTCTTGGTATGCTTGTTGAAAATCAATAGACCATAGGTGTATCGGTTTATTTATTCTATTAATTGATCTATATGTCTATCCCTATGCCAATACCACATTGGTTTTTGCTTTTGTTTTGTAATTATTAGACTTTATTTTTTAGAAGAGTGCTAGATTCACAGAAAAATTGAGCAAAAAGTACTGAGAGTTTCCACATACTCCCTCCTCCACCATTAACAGCCCCAGTTGGTAGGGTAAATTTGATATAATCAATAAACCTACACTGACATGTCACTATCAACCAAAATCCATAGGGTTCACTCTGTGTTGTAACTTCTGTGAATTTTGACAAATATATAATGACATATCTGTAACATTATGGTATCGTACAGAATAGTTTTACTGCCCTAAAAATCTTCTGATCTCTGCCTGTTGATCCATCCCTCCTCTCTAACTACTGGCAACCACTGATCTTTTTTACTATCTCCATAGTTTTGCCCTCTTCAGAATGTCATATATTTGGAATCATACAGTGCGTACCCTTTCCAGACTGGCTTCTTTCGCTTAGTAATATGCATTTAAGTTTCCTCCATGTCACTGTGGCTTGCTAGGTCAGTTCTTTTTTTTTTTTTTTTTTTTTTTTTTTTTTTTGAGACAGAGTCTCACAGTAGCAAGATCTTTAAAAACAGGCAATAAAAGTTTAATTTGATAAGAGAATTTCAAGAAGACAAAAAAAAATCCTAGTTATTTGCAAAGCAAAAGAAAAGCAAAAGAGCATACTAATCTTTTATAAGTATTTTGGTAAAGAAAAGTACCAGGGGGCCAGTCACCGTGGCTCATGCCTGTAATCCCAGCACTTTGGGAAACCGAGGTCTGTGGATCATTAGAGCCAGGAGTTCAAGACCAGCTTGGGCAACACAGCAAGACTCTGTCTTTACAAAAACTATAAGCCTGTAGTACCAGCTACTCGTGAGGCTGAGATGGAAGGATGGCTTGAGCCTAGGCGTCCAAGGCCGCAGTGAGCTATGATCACGCCACTGTACTCTAGCCTGTGCAACAGGGCAAGACCCTGTCCCTATTTTTAAAAAATTAAGAAATTAAAGAAAGAAATATTGTGAGAATTAGCAAAATATGACACAGAGACACAAAGTGAGGACACACTATTGGAAAAATGGCACCAATTGACTTTATTGTCACAGGGTTGACAGAAATATTCAATTTGTAAAAAATGCATTATCTGTGAAGTACAATAAAGTGAGGCTCCATAAAACAAGACATGCTTATATACAATACATTACCACTAACTAAGTCACTATGTTGTATATTAGATTTCCAGAACTTACTGACCCTATCTAACAGTTTCAGTACTCTGTAATCTACATATCTCCATTCCTCCACCCCCACCACAACCCAGCCTCTGGCAGCTACCCTTCTATTTGCTGCTTCTATGTGTTCAACATTTTTAGATTCCATACGTAAGTGAGATCATGCCTTTCTGTGGCTGGCTTATATCACTTAGCATAATGTCTTCCAGGTTCATCCATGTTGTCACAAATGACAGGATTTTCTTCTGCTTTAAGGCTTAATAGTATTTCATTGTATATGTCTATCTATCTATCTAAGTATCTATCTATATATGTATGTATCTATCTATACATATGTCACGTTTTCTTTATCCATTCATCCATTGATGGACACTGATATGGTTTGGCTCTGTGATCCCAGGCAAATCTCATCTTGTAGCTCCCATAATTCCCATGTGTTGTGGGAGGGACCCAGTGGGAGATAATTGAATTATGGGGGTGGGTCCTTCCCATACTGTTCTCATGAGAGTGAATAAGTCTCATGAGATCTGATGGTTTTAAAAATGGGAGTTTCCTTGCACACGGTCTTTCTCTTTGTCTGCTGCCATCCATGTAAGATGTGACTTGCCCTGTCTTGCCTTCCTTTATGACTGTGAGTCTTCCCCAGCCATGTGGAACTGTAAGTCCATTAAACCCCTTTCTTTTGTAAATTGCCCAGTCTTGGGTATGTCTTTATCAGCAGCATGAAAATGGACTAATACAGTAAATTAGTACCAGTGGAGTGGGGTGCTGCTGAAGATACCCAAAAATGTGGAAGTGACTTTGGAACTGGTAACAGACAGAGGTTGGAACAGTTTGGAGGGCTCAGAAGAAGACAGGAAAACATGGAGAAGTTTGGAACTCCCTAGAGACTTCTTGAATAATTTTGATCAAAATGCTGATAATGATATGGATAATGAAATCCAGGCTGAGGTGGTCTCAGATGGAGATGAGAAACTTGTTGAGAACTGGAGCAAAAGTGACTTGGGTGCTATTACAGGCATTCCATTTTATAAGGGAAGCAGAGTTCTGAAAATTTGCAGCCTGACAATCTGATAGAAAAGAAAATCCCATTTTCTGAGGAGAAATTCAAGCCAGCTGCAGAAATTTGCCTAAGTGGCTGGGCATGGTGGCCTGTAATCCCAGCACTTTGGGAGGCCAAGGTGGGTGGATCACAAGGTCAGGAGTTCGAAACCAGCCTGGCCAACATGGCGAAACCCAGTCTCTACTAAAAATACAAAAATTAGCCGGGTGTGGGGATGCATGCCTGTAGTCCCAGCTACTCAGGAGGCTAAGGCACAATAATTGCTTGAACCCAGGAGGTGGAGATTGCAGTGAGCCAAGACACACCATTGCACTCCAGGCTGGGCAATAGAGTGAGACTCTGTCTCAAAAAAAAAAAAAAATTGCATAAGTCATGAGGAGCTGAATGGTAATTCCCAAGAGAATGGGGGAAATGTTGCCAGGGCGTGTCAGAGGTCTTCATGGCAGCCCCTCCCATCACAGACCTGGAGGCCTAGAAGGAAAAAATGGTTTCAGGGACTGGGCCCAGTGTTCCCAAGCCGTGTGCAGCCTAGGGACTTGGCACCCTGCTTTCCAGCCACTCCAGCCATGGCTGAAAGGGGCCAATATAGAGCTTGGGCCATGGCTTCAGAGGGTTCAAACCACAATCCTTGGCAGCTTCCACATGGTGGTGAGCCTGCAAGTTCACAGAAGTCAAGAATTGGGGTTTCTGAACCTCCACCTAGATTTCCAAAGATGTGTAGAAATGCCTGGATGCCCAGGCAGAAGTTTGCTGCAGGGGTGGGTCCTCATGGAGAACCACTGCTAGGGTAGTGTGGAAGGGAAAGGTAGAATCAGAGCCCCCCCACAAAGTCCTTACTGGGCCACCGTCTTCCAGGCCCCAGAATGATAGATCCACTGACAGCTTTCACCATTCACCTGGAAAAGCTGCTGACACTCAATCCCAGCCTGTGAAAGCAGCCAGGAGAGGGGCTACACCCTGTAAAGCCACAGGGGTGGAGCTGCCCAAGACTATGGGAACGCACTTCTTGCATCGGCATGGCCTGGATGTGAGACATGGAGTCAAAGGTGATCATTTTGGAGCTTTAAGATTTGACTGCCCTGCTTTCTTTGTGGTTACCATGAGACTAACATAAAATACCTTATCACAGTCTATTTTAAGTTGACACTAGCTTAACTTTGATCACATACAAGAACTTTGCATTTTAACTTTTCTTCCCACATTTTATGTTATTGATGTTACAATTTATATGTTGTCTATCCATGACCAAATTATTATAGCTATATTTTAATACATAAAAAACCTTTAGACTACAGTTAAAAGTGATTTATGTACCCCCATTACTATATTAAGAGTATTCTGAATTTGACTACTTTTACCCTTACAGTGAATGTTATACTTGCATATGTTTTCATTTTGTTAGCTATTATTCTTTTGTTTCAACACAAAGAACTCCCTTTAGCATTTCTTGTAAGGCAGATGTAGTGGTGATGAACTCCCACAGGTTTTTTTGTTTGTGTTTTGGGTTTTTTTGTTTTGTTTTTTGGCTAGGTTCTTATCTCTCCTTTATTTCTGAAGGACAGCATTACTGACCTTCAGAACAGTATAGTATTGTTAGTTGGCAGGTATAGTATTCTTAGTCAGGTATAGTATTTTTAGTTGGCAGGTTTTTTCGTCTTTCAACATTTTGAATATATTCCCATGGTTTCCTGGCCTGCAAGGTTTCTACTGAGAAATGTACCGATAATCTTATGATGGTTCCCTTGTATGTAATGAGTTCCTTTTCTCTTGCTGCTTTCAAAATTCTTTCTATCTTTGACTTTTGATGATTTGATTATAATGGGTCTCAGTGAAGATCTCTTTATATTTAATCTATCTGGGATTCTTTGGGTTTCATGGATTTGGATGTTCATTTCCCTTCCAAATTTGGGGAGTTTTCTGTCATTGTTTCTTTAAATAAGTTTTCTGCCCCCTTCTCTTTCACTGTTCCTTCTGGAACTCCCATAATGTATATATTAGTTTGTTTGATGATATCCCATGATTCCTGTAGTCTTTCTTCAGTTTTTTTTCTTTTTGTTCTTTTCATTGTTGTTGTTGAGATGAAGTCTCACTCTGTCACCCAGGCTGGAGTGCAGTGGCACAATCTTGGTTCACTGCAAACTCTGCCTCCCGGATTCAAGCAATCCTCCCACCTCAGCCTCTCTAGTAGCTGGGACTACAGGTACGCACCACCATGCCTGGCTAATTTTTGTATATGTATTTTTTATTTTTTGAGACAGAGTGTCATTCTGTTGCCCAGGCTAGAGTACAATGGTGCAACCTTGGCTCACTGCAACCTTTGTCTCCCAGGTTTAAGCAATTCTTGTGCCTCAGCCTCCTGAGTAGCTGGGATTACACGTGTGCACCACCACACCCAGCTGATTTTTGTATTTTTAGTAGAGACAGGGTTTCGCCATATTGGCCAGGTTGGTCTCGAACTCCTGACCTCAAGTGATCCACCCACCTTGGCCCCCCAAAGTGCCGGGATTACAGGTGTGAGCTACTGTGCCCAGCCCAGGCACCTTATCTTCAGGGAGCACACTGTGAAAGGAATTCTTTATCAAATCTTGGCTTTTTTTTAAGGTGATAAATGAGTCCCTCACAATATTACAATATATCTCCCTTGAGAAAAGTTGGATTGGTTATTTTCATTCCCATACACATGCACCTTCCCATTATAATTTCATAAGGGGACAATTGATGTTTTCCCAAAGGGATGGATTGGAGTGTATGCAGCACTAGTGGGAGTGCTTTGGGCCAGGGGAGGTGAAATGCCTCTGTGAACTTAGCCATTTGCATAAGTAACGAGGAGCCAAATGTTAATTATCAAGACAATGGGGGAAAATGTCTCCAGGGCATGTCAGAGGTCTTCACGGCAGCCCCACCCATTACAGGCTGGGAGGCCTAGGAGAAATAAATGGTTTCATGGTCCAGGGCCAGGGCCAGGGCCAGGGACTTGCTGCTTGGTGCCCTGTGCCCCAGCCATGGCTAAAACGGGCCAATGTACAGCTCGGGCCATTGCTTCAGAGTGTCCAATCCCCAAGCCTTGATGGCTTACACGTGGTGTTGTGCCTGCAGATGCAAAGAAGTCAGGAATTAAGGATTGGGAACCTCCACCTAGATTTCACAGGATGTATAGAAACACCTGGATGTCCAAGCAGAGGTGTGCTGCAGGGGCGGAGCCCTCATGGAGAACCTCTGCTAGGGCAGTGTGGAAGGGAAATTTGGGGTGGAAACCCCTACACAGAGTCCCCACTGGGACACTGTCTAGTGGAGCTGTGAGAAGAGGGCCACTGTCCTCCAGGCCCTAGAATGACAGACCCACTGACAGCTTGCACCGTGTACCTGGAAAACTCACAGACACTCAACATCAGCCCGTGAAAGCAGCTGGGAGGGAGTCTGTACCCTGCAAAGCCATGGAGGTGGAGCTGCCCAAGACCACGGGAACTCACCACTTGCATCACTGTGACCTGGATGTGAGACATGGAGTCAAAGGAGATTTTGCAGCTTTAAGATTTGACTATCCCACTGGATTTTGGATTTGCATGGGGCCTTTAGCTCCTTGATTTTGGCCAATTTCTCCCATTTGGAACGGGTGTATTTACTGAATGCCTGTACTCACATTGTACCTAGGAAGTAACTAACTTGCTTTTGATTTTACAGGTTCATAGGTGGAAGAGGCTTGCCTTGTCTCAGATGAGACTTTGGACTATGAACTTTTGAGTTAATGCTGAAATGAGTTAAGACTCTGGGGGACTGTTGGGAAGGCATGATTGTGTTTTGAAATGTGAGGACAGGAGATTTGGGAGGGGCCAGGGACATAATGATATGGTTTGGCTGTGTCCCCACCCAAATCTCATCTTGAATTGTAGCTCCCATAATACCCACGTGTTATGGTATTATGGGAGGGACCCAGTGAAGGTAACGGAATCATAGGGGCCAGTTTTCCCATGCTTTTCTCCTGATAGTGAATAAATCTCATGAGATCTGATGATTTTATAAAAGGCAGTTCCCCTGCACACACTCTCTTGCCTGCCACCATGTAAGACATGCCTTTGCTCCTCCTTTGCCTTCCGCCATGATTGAGAGGCCTCCCCAGCCATGTGGAACTGTGAGTTTATTAAACCTCTTTTTCTTTATAAATTACCCAGCCTCAGGTATTTTTTAATAGCAGTATGAAAATGGACTAATACAATGTTTCTGCAAGGGAACAAATGCTGGAAAATCCTCTTCCACCATCTTGCTGATGTCACTGCTCTCACTTTTGATTACTGTAACTTTATAGTAAGTTTTAAAATATGGAAGTGTGGGCCAGGTGCAATGGCTCATGCCTGTAATCCCAGCACTTTGGGAGACTGAGGCAGGTGGATTACTTGAGCCCAGGAGTTCGAGAGCAGCCTGGACAACATGGCAAAACCCTATCTCCACCAGAAATACAAAAAAATAGTGGTGTGGTCATGCATGCCTGTGGTCCTAGCTACTCAGGAGGCTGAGATGGGAGGATCACTTGAGCCCAGGAGGTGGAGGTTGCAGTAAACTGAGATTGCGCTACTGCATTTCAGCCTGGATGACAGAGTGAGACCCCATTTCAGTTAAAAAAAAAAAATCTGGAAGTATGAGTCCTCCAATTTTGTTGTTCTTTTTCAAATTGTCTTAGCTATTGGGGATCTCTCACAAGTCCACATTAATTTGAGGATTGGCTTTTCCATTTCTATGAATAAAGCTATTATAATTTTGATAGGGATTGTACTGAATTTGTAGATTGCTTTGAGGAGTATTGTAATTTGACAATTTTAAGTCTTTAACCCATGAACTGGAATGCCTTGCCATTTATTTAGGTCTTCTTTAGTTTCTTTCAGCAACGTTTTGTAGTTTTTGTATAAATCTTGCATTTTTTGGCTAAATTTATTCCATTTATTTTATTCATTTTGATGTTCTTATAAATGAAATTTATTAATTTCCTTTTTGGATTATTTATTACTAGTGTACATAAATAAGGTTGCATTTTTAATATTCTGCCTCCTACAACCTTAGTAAACTCATTTATTAGCGCTAATAGTTTTTTTTTGTGGATTCCTTAGGATTTTCTAGATATAAGATCATGTCATCTGCAACTGAAGATAGTTTTACTCCTTCCTTTCCAGTCTGGGTGCTTTTTTTCTTTTTCTTACTTAATTGTTCTGGCTATTGCCCCCAGTACAATGTTGAATATAAGTGCCCAAAGTAGACATCTTTGTCTTACTCACCTGTTTTGGGTATAGCACCTGAAATAATCATATGAATAATTTCCTAAAGACTGCAGTTCTCCCCAACCTCTGTGGTTAATGCCCAACTACTTATTGTCCAGATTTCAACATGTTTCTTACTGCTAGACTCCTTGCTGCCTCATTCTACATCCTTGACCTACTACTTGCTGTCTTGTTTTCACAATGCTGGATTGCTCCTACTAACTGCACTTGGATTTTTCACATGAACCCCTAATTCACCTGTTTCCACTCAACTATGAAACTGCTAGAAGAGGGTGGTAGACACTCCACATGAAAAGATATAAAATTATCACCTTGGAGAATGCAAAATAAACTTATTGGAGCACTCTCTTCCACACATTGTTCAAGAGCTTTGGTGTATTTCTCAATTCATAGATTGGTTCTGCTTCCAAAATCCAAGGAGAATGAGAACTGGGGAAGTTTTTAGTAGATTTTTTTTTTTTTTACCAGATCCCACTGGTGCTCAAGGTAGTCATAAAAGTTACACCTTTATTTCTTAGTTCACAATTCATTCATTTTTGTTTTTTGAGACAGCATCTCACTCTGTCACCTAGGCTAGAGTGCAGTGGCATGATCACAGCCCACTGCAGCCTCAACCACCCAAGCATAAGAGATCCTCTTGCCTCAGCCTCCCAAGTAGCTGGGATCACAGGCATGCACCACCATATCTGGCTAATGGCTATTTTTGTTTGTTTGTTTTTTGTAGAGATGGAGTCATGTTCTGTTGCTTGACCTGGTTTATTCTTCATTGCTTAGCTATTGTTCTCCAAAGCACAACTGTAAAAAGGTGGCTGCGTCTTGAAGAGTTTTCTGCATCAGCCATGTTCTGTTAAAAATTTTTCTTCCATAAATTTTTTTTTTCTTTTCAGAGAAAAGGTCTTATTCTGTCACCAAGGCTGGAGTGTAGCGGTGTGATCATAACTCGCTTCAGCCCCCTCAAGCTCCTGGGCTCAAGTGATCCTCCCTCCTTAGTCCTCCTGAGTAGCTGTAACTACAGGCACATGTCACCATGTCCAGCTAATTAAAAAAAATTTTTTTGTAGAGACAGGGTCTCACTATGTTGCCCAGGCTGGTCTTGAACTCCTGGCCTCAAGCAATTCTTCTGCCTTGGCCTCCTAAAGTGCTGGGATTACAGGCATGAGCAACTGCACCTGGTTTCCATAAATTTTTTTATTTAAAAAAACGAGGTGGAATTCACATATGAAATGAACAATTTTAAAGTGGAATTTTCATTGACATTTAGTATAATTACTATGTTGTGTGACTACTACCTCTATCTAGTCCCAAAACATTTTCATCATCCCAAAAGGAAACTCCATACCAATTAAGCAGTAACTCTCTATTGCCCCCTTCCCTTCGCCTCTGGCAGCCACCAATCTGCTTTCTATCTCTACAGATTTACCTATTACGGACATTATTTATAGAAATGGAATCATAAAATAGGTGGCCTTTTGTGTCTGCCTTCTTTCACTTAGCACAACGTTTTTGAGGTTCATTCATATTTTAGCATGTATCAGTACTTCATTCCTTTTTATAGCTGAATCATATTCTATTGAATGCATATACCATATTGTGTTTATCCATTCATTAGTTGACAGACATTTGGCTTCCACCTTTTGGCTATTATGAATAATGCTGCCATGAACATATATGTACTTCCTTGAATTCATAGGCTTTCTTTTTTTTGAGATGAAGTTTCACTCTTGTTGCCCAGGCTGGAATGCAATGGCGCGATCTCAGCTCACTGCAGCCTCTGTCTCCCAGGTTCAAGCGATTCTCCTGCCTCAGCTTTCCAAGTAGCTGGGACTACAGGTGCCCGCCACCATGCCCGGCTAATTTTTTGTGTGTATTTTTAGTAGAGACAGGGTTTCACTGTGTTAGCCAAGATGGTCTCGATCTCCTGACCTTGTGATCCACCCGTCTCAGCCTCCCAAAGTGCTGGGATTACAGGCGTGAGCCACTGCGCCTGGCCTACATCAGTTTATTAAGTATTAACTCACAAGATCACAAGGTCCCACAATAGGCCATGTAGAAGCTGAGGAACAAGGAGAGCCAGTCTGAGCCCCAAAACTGAAAAACTTGGAGTCTGATGTTCAAGGGCAGGATGCATCCAGCTTGGGAGAAAGATGTAGGCTGAGAGGCTAGGCCATTCTAACCTTTTCACATTTTTTCTGCCTGCTTTGTATTTGCTGGCAGCTGATTAGATGGTGCCCACCCAGATTAAGGGTGGGACCGCCTTCCCTAGTCCACTGACTCAAATGTTAATCTCCTTTGGCAACACCGTCACAGACACACCGAGGATCAATACTTTGCATCCTTCAATCCAATCAAGTTGACACTCAGTGTTAACCATCACAAGTCCACCCCTTGTCAACTTGAACCCATACACATCTCCTGAGATCATACGTAATCTTCAAATAAAGACAATAAGATCAGAATTCCGCCTAGCATAATACAACTATCCTTCCCCAATCCAAATGCTATTACATAAAGTTAACAATACTTAAATGCTGACATGAAGTCAATAAATCTTATGTCACATGATAAAGGAAAAAGGAAATAAAATGAAGATATTTTCTTAGTACAAGTGTATACCTACACAAACATGTTTTTAACAAAAGAAGGAAATACTCATGACAATTACAGTCCTTGTTTCTGCAACTGGTCACATGGTTATAGATGGTATTGATGACTGTCTTCTTCTGCTACCCATTCTGTATTCCCTTTGCCTTCATCAAGCAGCTCAGCAGGTCGCGGTTTTTTTCCTGGTGGGGTGACCCAAACTTTCATTTCTGAAGGGTCTGGGCCATTTATAGTCCTGCTTGGATGGGGCTGCTGTAGTTTCCCATCAACCTTAACCACAGGGTATGGTAATACTGAGATGCCCTAATGGATCTCCTGTGAATACTGTGGAGTAGTAGACTGATTTCATCTTGATAACACGGGTCAATCACACCAGCCAACACTAACTCCCTTCTTAGCCCATTGACTTAAAGGTAGGAGGAGCACAAAATGTCCAGGTGGCAATCTTAACTTCCCATTTAATGGAATCATTGTTGTGTCCCCTGGTGGCAGCATTCCTCCCTCTGGAACTAAGACCTCTAGGCCATCAGAACATAACGTCACAGGAACAGGAAGCAAATATTTGCTAGTGGATCATTAGGCGCTATGGTAAGTAGTGCCACTTCCACTTCTCCCCCTTGATTCCTGGACCCATGAATCCTGGCTATGGGAGAAACAGTACCATATATTGAACACTGATTCAGAGCATACACAACCTTCTGGAGAACTTTGCCCCAGCCCTGCAAAGTATTGTCACCTAGTTGGTGTTGTAATTGTGACATCAAAAGGCCATTCCACTGTTCTATCAATCCAGCTGCTTCAAGATGATGGGGAACATGGTAAGACCAGTGAATTCCATGAGCATGAGCCCACTGCCACACTTCTTTAGCCATAAAGTAAGTATCTTGTTCAGAGGCAATGCTGTCTGGAATACCACGACAGTGGATAAGGCATTCTGTGAGTCCATGGATGGTAGTCTTTGCAGAAGCATTGTTTACAAGATAGGCAAACCCATATCCAGAGTAAGTGTCTATTCCAGTGAGGACAAACCTCTGCCTTTTCCATGATGGAAGAGGTTCAATATAATCAACCTGCCACCAGGTAGCTGGCTTATCACCCTGAGGAATTGTGCCATATCGAGGGCTCAGGGTTGGTCTCTGCTGCTGGCAAATTGGGCACTCAGCAGTGGCCGTAGCCAGGTCAGCCTTGGTGAGTGGAAGTCCCTGTTGCCCAGGAATAACCTCCATCCCTGCCACCATGGCCACTTTGTTCACGGGTCCATCGGATGATGACAGGGGTGGTAGGGGAAAGAGGCTGAGTGGTGTCCACAGAATGAGTCATCCTATCCACTTGATTATTAAAATCCTCCTCTGCTAAGGTCACCCGTTGGTTAGCACTTCACAGCTTTTGACCATTCAGAGAGGTCCATCTACATACCTCTTCCCCAAATTTTATTGTCACCAATTTTCCAATCATGCTTCTTCCAAGTCCCTGACCATCCAGCCAAACCACTGGCTACGACCCATGAATCAGTATATAATCACACATCTGGCCATCTCTCCTTCCATGCAAAGCACACATCCAGGTGCACTGCTGAAGTTCTGCCCACTGGGAAGATTTCCCTTTATTGCTGGCCTGCAGGGATGTCCTAGAAAGGGGCTGTAGTGCTGCAGCTGTCCACTTTCAGATGGTGCCTGCATATTATGCAAAACCATCTGTGAACTGGGCCCTAGTCTTCTCTTCCTCTGTCAACTGATCATGTCAACTGATCACGATCATAGGGAACTCCCCATGAGGCCATTGGTGCAGGCTATGGGAGAGAAGGCAGGGTGGCACGAGTGGAGATCATGAGCATTTGAGCCACCTCCTCACGTAACTTATTCCTCAGGTGCCTTCAGGACCTGCTAGAGCCCGATCATGCGTATACCACTTCCATTTGATGATGGAATGCTGCTGTGCATGACCCACTTTATGGCTAGATGGGTCAGAAAGCACTCAGTTCATGATGGGCAGTTCAGGTCACATGGTGACTTGATGACCCATAGTCAAACGTTCAGTTTCCACCAAAGCCCAGTAACAGGCTAAGAGCTGTCTCTCAAAAGGAGAGTAGTTATCTGCAGAAGATGGCAGGGCCCTGCTCCAAAATCCTAGAGGTCTCCACTGTGATTCATTTATGGTGGCCTGCCAGAGGCTCCAAATAGCATCCTTATCTGCCACTGACCCCTCAAGCACCATTGGATCTGCTGGGTCATATGGCCCAAGTGGCAGAGCAGCTTGCACAGCAGCCTGGACCTGTCGCAGAACCTTCTCCTGTTCTGGACCCTACTTCTGGTACCAGAATCCGTATTAGTCAGGGTTCTCTAGAGGATATATATATATATCCTATTACTTCTGTATATATATATGTGTGTGTGTGTGTGTGTGTGTGTGTGTGTGTGTGTGTGTGTGTAGAGGAGTTTATTAAGTTTTTTTTTTTTTTTTTTTTGAGACAGAGTCTTGCTCTGTCACCAGGCTGCAGTGCAGTGGTGTGGTCTTGGCTCACTGCAACCTCCGCCTCCCAGGTTCAAGCGATTCTCCTGCCTTAGCCTCCTGAGTAGCTGGGACTACAGGCGTGTGCTACCACGCCCAGCTAATTTTTGTATTTTTAGTAGAGATGGGGTTTCACCATGTTGGCCAGGATGGTCTCCATCTCTTGACCTTGTGATCTGCCTGCCTTGGCCTCCCAAAGTGCTGGGATTACAGGCGTGAGCCACCGCGCCTGGCCTATTAAGTATTAATTTACATGATCACAAGGTCCCATAATAGGCCATCTGCAAGCTGAGGTGCAAGGAGAGCCAGTCCAAGTCCCAAAACTGAATCTGGAGTCTGATGTTGGAGGGCAGGAAGGGGATAAACGCACAGGAGAAGGATGTAGGCTGGGAGGCTAGGCCAGTCTCATCTTTTCAGGTTTTTCTGCCTGTCTTATATTCACTGGCAGCTGATTAGGTGGTGCCCACTCAGATTAAGGGTGGGTCTGCCCTTCCCAGCCCACTGACTCAAATGTTAATGTCCTTTGGCAATACCCTCACAGACACACCCAAGACCAATACTTGGCATCCTTCAATACCATCAAGTTGACACTCAGTATTAACCATCACAAGCCCTATGAAATAAAAAGTTTTATGACCCCTTTCTTCCCAGAATTATGAATGCCAATTTACTTGCTCTACATTTACACAACTTCAATGACCTGGGGTAGGTAAGTATGCAATGTTTTGTTACCTCCCCATTGTCCATATCCACTTGTGTCCCTGGCCATGGCCAACTAATTTACAGGTTAAAACATTTCCCAGCACCTTGGAAGGCTGTGTGGTGGGAGGATTGCTTGAGGTGAGGAGTTCAAGACTAACCTGGGCAACATAGTGAGACCCCTGTGTCCATAAAAAGTAAAATTAGCCAGGTGTGGTGGCACATGCCTGTAGTCCTGGCTACTTGGGTGGCTGAGCCCAGGAGGTTGAGGCTACAGTGAGCCATGATCATGCTGCTACACTCCAGCCTGGGTGACAGAACAAGATCTTATCTCAAAAAAACAAAACAAAACGAAACACATTGTAGTAGACTGTCTTAGTATTTGAAGCTGGAACAGATACACAGAAAAGACAGGGAAGCCACCTACCATGCATTCTAGAAAGAAGATCATGCTGCTGAGGATTATGGAAGTACCCTGGTTCCCATTGTCAAGCTTAGTTGTTCAGCTCTTCCTTAAGTTATATAAACTATCCCAGAATTCTTCTAAATTCCCCAACCCCTTTAATTTGGTTTAAATTAGCCAAATTAGGTTAATGTTGCATATAACCAAAACTTAAGGGAGATAAATTGGTTGGGAGAATGTGTTGTAACCAGTAGTCTGTCAAGAAACTGTTGCATTTTTAGGTAGTTTTATCAAGCTGAGAAGGGGTGAAATGAGTGAGACTTACCTGACTTTCAAGACATCTATTTTTCAAACCATTTGTTTTCACTTCTTTACTGTGTTATCACCATCCTCCCAGGACTTTACACCAGAAATCTGAAGTTCACCACTGATACCATCATCCCCCTTTGCTCCTACATCTAATCATTAGTTACATCTGCCAGGTCCCATATCTTGAGAATGTCTTTTCATTCCCACTATTACTGCCTTAGTTCAGATTACTACTTTTCTTACACATTACATTACTATGGGCTTTTAAATGGCTTCCGTGCCTTTATCTACTCACAAACTATTCTTCATACTGCAGTCAGAAGTGTTCTTTCTAAGCCAAAATTATTCACCTTCCAAAATGAAGATCTAATTATGTTCACAAGTCCACTGCTTCTTCACCCATTCCTCACCTCTAGCATTAATCTAACACTAGGTTAATCAACGTAATGGGGTAGAAGGTCATGGGTACTCCAAATCACACTTTAAATGAACTCTAGTCAAAGTACTGAATACAATGGATTTAAACTTGCTTAGTAAAACTACCTCTAATAATTTAGGAATAAATTTGCCTTCTGTGAAAGCCATCCCAAAGTATAAAAACAGTATAAGTACAGGTATTTAGGCTCACAAAATATCGTTATGACTGAAAAATTGGGAAAGGTTTTTTGTTTGTTTTGCTACTTCGTTGAGCTCTCTTTCTGTAACAAATGGAAACAGAAGCACACAAATTCAAGAAAGGAAACTCTAACAGACTGAGGATATTGTGGCTTTCAAAAAGGAGAGAACATTTTAGATGATATGAAGGAAATGTCACCCCATTACTAAGAATTCACTCTATTTGACAGATACATACACCCTTCAGCAAGTGCTCCTAAGGATGAGAGGAGAGTAAGATATTTTCATCTAACAGTCTCTATCAACACTCTTCTTAAAACACCTAATGCTTAACAACAGTCCTAAAGAACACACTGGCTACTCATACCTCCCATAGGCAGAGACCTTGTCCTTTTTGACCTGCTGTATCTCAGGTAATCAGCAATCACTTAGTGGATGCTAATAATTTGCAAATTCCTCTGGAGCCTCTAAAGACCATATCATGAATCATCAATTCAAATGCCTACAGGAGTCGGGCAGGTGATATGCAGGAGGAAATAGAGTCATTTAGGGCCCATAACAAAGGGGAGAGAGGCCGGGCACGGAGGCTCACGCCTGTAATCCCAGCACTTTGGGAGGCCGAGGCGGGCGAATCTTGAGGTCAGGAGCTCAAGATCAGCCAGACCAACATGGTGAAACGCCGTCTCTACTAAAAACACAAAAAAATTAGCCGGGCGTGGTGATGCATGCCTGTAGTCCCAGCTACTCGGGAGGCTGAGGGAGGAGAATCACTTGAACCCCGGAGGAGGAGGTTACAATGGGCCGAGATCCGCGCCACTGCACTCCACGGTGGCCGACAGCGAGACTCCGTCTCAAAAAACAAAACAAAAACAAAGGAGAGAGTACATAAGCCATTTCCAGGCTAGTTTCTTTAACTAGTCTTCATATAATAATCTCCTCAGGGTCCTGTTCTATCCCCACAAAATACAAAACAGTTCCTCGTGTCTTCCTTCAAATATACTACAGTCTTTAGCTCATCAGAGTAGCTGAGTTAGTCCAAAGCGTAATCCCCAAAGCGAAACTAAATGTCAGAATTGATCTCATTTCAACACTCATTCCAGAAGTCAAAACTTCTGCAAGTTCAGCTTTTGACTATGAATCCTTCAGCGCGACTTTTGCAGAGAGCTCTGTTCCAAGAAGCTGGCGCCTTAACACAAGCTATCTACCGATGCACAAGGGGAGGCTGGCTGGGGTCCACATTCGGCGGGAGAGTGGAAACGCGACGCTGGCCGACTTCAGCCACAAAGACAGTTTCTGCCCAGGGCTAGCGTTCCTAAGAGGGGGCCGAGAGAGCGCCAGGCTCGGGCGTAGGGGCAAGAAGACCCAGAGCTAAAGCACCTCTCGGAGGGCCCAAGCTCAGGGCTCAGTCACCCTCCCAGCTCAGAGCCGGCGCTGGAACACAGCGGCGCGAGGAGAAACCCCTAGAGACCGGGAAAAGGTGGACGTAGCGGCTGACGCTGCCCAGATGCTAGGCGCCGACGGGAGGCTGATTGTCACCGTAGGACCAGTGAGGGGGCGGGGCGGAGTTGTGCCTCAAAGCGCCTGCGCGGAGAGCCCGCTCTCAGGGCAGGCTGGGAGGCGAAGAAGAGGAACACGGGGCGCGGGAGGCCCACTGCATACGCAGGCGCACTCGGCGATCCCGGCTTTTCAGCGCTCAGTTCCCGCACAGGTCTCGGGGGGCGGGGGCAGGGGCGGGGCCGGGGCGGGGATAGATGCTGAGGGACGGTCCAGCTTTAGCTCTCTGCTCGCCGCCGCCGCCGCTGTCGCCGCCACCTCCTCTGATCTACGAAAGTCATGTTACCCAACACAGGGTAAGGGGGTGGGGGCGGCGCGGGGAGAGACCCGGTCGGGCGAAGGGCGCGTCTCGGTGGGGCCGCCGCGGATCGCCCGGGCTGGCCGGCCCGGCGGTGGGAGGTCAAGGATACTGCCTGGGCACGCTGTGAGCTCTGGTCCGCGCTGGGCGCTGTGCACCGAGAATCTGCGGTAACGCGTGAAAAGGAACACAAAGTTTTGTATTACAGGATGGCAGCAATGTAGAAACCTCTTCCACGGGTGAAGGGCCGAGGGGGAGTCACCACGCCGCCCCCAGTGCCGGCCCTCCCTGAGTTTAGCAGGAGTGCGTGCCTGGCCGAATGCGTGTGAGTTCTAGGTGAAAGGTCGCAGGAGCAGCTCCAGAGTTTAAAGAGTTTTCACTTGTTCCTGACGCTCAATCTAGAGTAATAATGGAGTGTTTAAAAATGATTTCCAAATTAGAAACAATTTAAACCGATCTTAAAACATAGGTATCTTTGGGGGATTTTTTTCCACCTTAAAAAATTGTGTTAAAATACGTATAAAATTTCCCATCTTAACCATTTTTTAAGTGTACACTTCAGTAGTGTAAAGTAGATTCATATCGTTGTGCAGTCAATCTCCAGAACTTCATCTGCAAGCTGAAACTCTATCCATGAAACAACTCCTCTTCCCCACCTCGCTCGTACATTGGCAACCACCATTCTACTTTCTGGTTTATGTAAGGTCTGGGTATCTTGAGTTGAGTGACGTGTTGTCAGATTTTGCAGTTTGCCTGAAACATGCAGGCATATAGCCAAAGACTTAAAACAGTTCAAAGAGTATAGGGTAAAAAGTGAGTCTCCCCAGCCCTAAAATTTCTGTTTCGTGCATGTATGAACATATTTTGTATACATCCAGATACACACACACACACACACACACACACAAACACACACCCTTTCTTAAAAATAGCAGCAGACTCTATTCTTGGTCTTGCTACTTTTAGTTGGTATGTCTTAGGACATTCTTTCTTTGTTTTTTTTTTTTAAAGACAGGGTCTCCCATGTTGCCCAGACTGGCCTGTAGCCTCGAACTCCCAGGCTGATGTTCCTCCGTTCTTAGCCTCTAGAGTACTTAGGATTATAGGCATGCACCGCTGTGCTCAGGGACATACATTTTTAGAACATGCAGATCTTCCGCCTCTTTTTTTTTTCTTTTGAGATGGAGTCTCGCTCTGACTTCCAGTCTGGAGTGCAGTGGCGTGATCTCGGCTCACTGCAGCCTCCGCCTTCCGCAATTCCCTGCCTCAGCCTCCCGAGTAGCTGGGACTTCAGGCGCGTGCCACCACGCCCTGCTGATTTTTTTGTATTTTTAGTACAGACGTGGTTTCACCATGTTAGCCAGGATAGTCTTGATCTCCTGACCTCGTGATCCGTCCGCCTTGGCCTCCCAAAGTGCTGAGATTACAGGCGTAAGCCACTGCGCCTGGCCCCTCCTCCTTTTTAATGGTTGCATAATATTCTGTAACAGCTTGAGTATCCATTATCCAAAATGCTTGGTTCCAGACGTGTTCGGATTTCAGATTTTCAGATTTGGTTTGCTCAACCTGTATATGAATATACCTTTGTTTATTTAACCTGTTCCCTATTGTTGAATACTAGACTGTTTCCAGTTTTTTGGATACTCTTTTTGCTTCCATAATTATACTTGTATTTATCTATTTGCACATATGTAAGTGTATATGTAGGATAAACTCCTGGAAGTGAAATTGCTGGATCAAAGAGTAAATGTGGCTGGGCACAGTGGCTCACGCCTGTAGTCCCAGGACTTTGGGAGGCTGAGGCGGGCGGATCACTTGAGGTCAAGAGTTCGAGACCAGCCTGGCCAACATGGTGAAACCCCGTCTCTGCTAAAACTACAAAATTACAAAAATTACAAATACAAAAATTAGCTGGACCTGGTGGCGGGCACCTGTAATCCCAGCTACTCAGGAGGCTGAGGCAGGAGAACCGCTTGAACCTTGAGCCGAGATCATGCCACTGCCCTGCCCGCCACCCTGGGTGAGAGAGTGAGACTCTGTCTCAAAAAGAAAAAAAGAGTAAATGCACTTTATAGTTTGATAGATATTGCCAGATGACCCTCCAGAAGGGTTGCACACCCAAAAGGATAAATGAGATCCCCAATCCTACTTGTTGGCTAACCGCAAAATAGTTAATGATGAAAATCTAATTAGAGAAAAAAGTGTCACCTCATTATTGTTAAAATTTGCATTTATTTTATCACAAGTGTGGATTTGGATCTCTTTGTGTATTTAAACCAGGGACAATTTGATCCCCAGGGGACATTTGGTAATATCTGAGGACATTTTTGATAGTCACAATTGAATGGGGATGCTAATGGCATCTCGTGAGTAGAGTACAGGGATGCTGGTGCACATCCTACAATTCACAAGCATTCCGTACAACAAAGAATTATGTAGTCCAAAAAGTCAGTAGTGCAGAGGTTGAGAAACGCTGGTTTAAAGCCATCTATGTATCTTTATGTTTGTCTGGCTTAACAAATGAGGTTTTTGATTAATCTCTGAGGGCTCTGTGTATTTTAAAAATTTGTCTTTTGTCACGTTACCAATATTTTCCACAGTTTTTCATGTTGCATCTGGACTTTGATTATACTATTTATTTAATATGGAGAAACGTTTTTGTGAAGCCAGAGTTATCGTCTCTTAAGGCTTTTGCATTTTTGTGATAAGCCCTTTGAGTTAAACCAAGATCTTTTTTTTTTTTTTGAGATAGAGTCTTGCTCTGTAAGCCTTTGAGTTAAACCAAGATCTTTCTTTCTTTCTTTCTTTCTTCCTTTCTTTCTTCTTTCCTTTCCTTCCTTCCTTCCTTCCTTCCTTTCTTCTTTTCTTTCTTTCTTTCTTTCTTTCTTTCTGTGGAATCTTGCTCTGCTGCCCAGGCTTGAGTGCAGTGGTGCGATCTCGTTTCACTGCAACCTCTGCCTCCCAGGTTTAAGTGATTCTCCTGACTTAGCCTCACAAGTAGCTGGGATTGCAGGTGCACACCACCATGCCTGGCTAATTTTTGTAATTTTAGTAGAGATGGGGTTTCACCATGTTGGCCAGGCTGGTCTCAAACTCCTGACCTCAAGTAATCCTCCTGACTCGGCATCCCAACATGCTGGGATTACAGGTGTGAGCCACCATGCCTGGGCAGATCTTTTTATAATTAGTTTTCTTCTAATATTTTTATGGTCTTATATTTTTGTATTTTTCAAATATATTTGTATTGTCTATATTTTTTATAGTCAGATTTCTTATCCCTCTGAGATTTGTTTCAGGAAATGAGTTAGGAAGCCCACTTGATTTTTCTTCAGATGGCTGCTCATTTGTCCTAGCAGCATTGACCTAATAGTTAATCTTTTCTCTTCTGTTCGAAATTCTACCTCTGTCGAATATTAAGTTCTTGTACATATAGCGGTCTGTTTCTGGACTTTCTGCTCTGCTACTTTAGTCTCTATTCATGTACCAGTACCAAACTGTTTACTTAATTAATTACTTGAGACAGGGCCTCGCTCTGTCACCCAGGCTGGGGTGCACTGGCACCATCATAGGTCATTGCAGCCTTGATCTCCTGGGCTTAAGCAGTCCTCCCAGCTCATCTTCCCAATTAGGTGGGACTATAGACATGCGCCATAATGCCTGGCTATTTTTTAAAATTTTTTTTGTAGAGGAGTCTCACTTTGTTGCCCAGGCTGGTCTCAAACTCCTGGGCTCAAGTGATCTTCCTGCCTCAGCCCCCGAAGTGCTAGGATTACAGATGTGAGCCACTCTACCCAGCCCAAACAATTTTAATTGCTCTAGTTTTATAAAATGTTTTAATATGTGGGAAAGCTAGTTCCCACCACATTTGGATTATTTTTCAGAATTTTCCTGGTTATACTTGGGTATTTATTTTTCCAAATGAACTTTAGAATAATTTGTATAGTTTTTTGGAAACAGATGTTCTTCCTTTTAGTAAAAATTTCAGCACTTTTACCTGATTTTGGGGTACCAGAGAATTTTAGTAAATTAAACTGTAAGTTAGCTCTTCATTAGCAAGTTTTAGCCATCTACCAATAATACTAAGAAATTTGGAGCCTTCTTTGAAGTGCTCTTGCCTTCTATATTCTGGTACTAATGCTTTGGAGCTGGAGGACTTCCTTACTGGCACAGATCAGGGTTATGTTTGCTTTTTTTTCTGCCAATGCCAGAGACTCTGAGTGAGGAAGAAAATACCCTTTCTCCTACTGGGAATCAATCAAGCTATACTCAAAGCAAAGAGATATGGCTTTTTTTACAGCAATAGTCGGGACATTTTCTTGTAAATACTTACATTAAACATCACTTTAGCCTGTGGTCCCAGCTACTTGGGAGGCTGAGGTGAATCACTTGAGCCCAGGAGGTTGAGGCTGCCATGAGCTGTTGAGGCTGTTGCGGTAAACTGAGGACCAGAGAGACCGATATTGGGAAGACAGGAGGATGTTTATTTAAGGTACGCACTGGCTCAGTGGATTCACATCCAAAAAGCTGAGCTTTGAACAAAAACAGAGTTTAGCTTTTATATAGGCCAGCATACAAGATCAAAACAAAGGCAGTAAATTTTACAGTGACAAGTCACGTAATCCATAGCATAACTGCTGACCTGGCACTAACCTGTGGCCTTGCATAGCCAGTGGCCTAGCAGCTGCATCGAAAGAAAAACAGGAACTTTGCAAATCTTACTAAGTACCAGCATTGGCAAACATAGTCATATCTAATAGTACAAGAGAGACAGTAAAGGAAATTGTTTTTCTTCTTTTAACCTTGCTCAGGGGTGTCTGGAGTTCATTTCTGCAGGCTAGGTCACCACGACCTGTCTATAGCCTTGCTTGCAGTAGTGAAAAACTTGTGCAAGAGTGTCAAAAGAAAAACACAACAACAACAACAACAACAAAACCACTTTAATATTTTATGTATACTACCTTTTGTATACAAAAGGGATAATTTTTCACATACATAGAGTGTTTTATATATATATAATATATATGTTTGCTTATGTTTATATATATAATATATATATTTATGTTTGCTTATATTTGAAAAAAGTACAAAAATGATAGGCCAGAAATTAACGAAGCTGGTCACCTATAGGTAAGAGATCAGACTTCTTTTTTAAAAGTTTTTAAGTTTTATTTATTTATTTATTTTTTTGAGATGGAGTCTTGCTCTGTCGCCCAGGCTGGAGTGCAGTGGCGTGATCTAGGCTCACTGCAACCTCTGCCTCTCGGGTTCAAGCGATTCTCCTGCCTCAGCGTCCAGAGTAGCTGGAATTACAGGCATGCACCACCACACCTGGCTAATTTTTTTTTTTTTTTTGATGGAATCTTGCACTGTCGCCCAGGCTGGAGTGCAGTGGCACGATCTCAGCTCACTGCAGCCTCCACCTCCAGGGTTCAAGCAATTCTCCTGCTTCAGCCTCCCGAGTAGCTGAGATGACAGGCGCCTGCCACCATGCCTGGCTGATTTTTTTTTTTTTTTTTTTTGTATTTTTAGTAGAGATGGAGTTTCACCATGTTGGTCAGGCTGGTCTCAAACTCCTGACCTTGTGATCCGCCCACCTCAACCTCCCAAAGTGCTTGGATTACAGGCGTAAGCCACTGCGCCTGGCCAATTTTTGTATTTTTTAGTAGAGACGGGGTTTCACCATGTTGGCCAGGCTGGTCTCGAGCTGACCTCAGGTGATCTGCCCACCTCGGCCTCCCAAAGAGCTGGGATTACAGGTGTGAGGCACCGTGCCCGGCCAATTTTTTAAATTTATTATTATTATTTTTTAATAGAAACATGGTCTTGCTATGTTGCCTAGGCTGGTCTCAAACTTGGGCCCAAGCAATCCACCCACCTCAGCCTCCCAAAGTGTTGTGATTACAGGCATGAACCACCATGCCTAGGCCTCACCTAATTAAAAAAATATTTTTTTGGTAAAGGTGGGGTCTCACTATGTTGCCCAGGCTGGTTTGTAATAATATATTTTAATTCTATCTTTTTTAACCGCACAAGTATTATTTTATTATTATTGTGCTCTTTCTAAAAAAGATTTCTGTACTTATTTACCAATATCTTTGGTTTTCCTATTTTCTTGAATTTCAGACCTTCCATCTGGGAACACTTTTCTTCTGACTGAAGTGTAACCTTTAGTAAATAAGGTATAAGACAGAAAAAGTATTTGGATTATAATGAAATAAATAATGCTGTCGTTATTTGCCAATGATATAATTATCCTACACAGAAAACCAAAATAACGTATAACTGAATTATTATAATTAATAAAAGTTTAAGAAAATTGCTATATATAAAAGTCAACAAATAAAAATAATTTTGAGCTTGGCATGGTGGCTCATGCCTGTAATCCCAGCATTTTGAGAGGCCAAGGTGGGAGGACCGCTTGAGCCCAGGAGTTCAAGACCACCCTGGGCAACACAGTAAGACTCTGTCTCTACCAAAAAAAAAAAAAAATTAGCCAAGCATGGTGATGCATACCCGTGATCCTAGCTATTCAGGAGGCTTAGGTGGGAGGATTAGTTGAGCTGGGAAGGTCAAGTCTCCAGTAATCTGTGATTGTGCCATTGCACACCAGCCTGGGTGACAAAGGGAGACTCTCTCAAAAAATAATAGTAAGTTAGATGTCTACACGAGCAAAAATCTGCAAGAAGTATATAGTACATGGCAATAAAAATGAGAAGTTCAAAATCCCAGATATGGACTCCACTACAGGACATATGATGTATATTCTAGCAAATAAATGGCATAAAGAGTAGAAGGGAAGCTGGCAGTGATTAAAAGAGAAACTCAAGGTATAACAACCAGATGTAATGTGAGGTCCTTATTGGATCCTGATTTGATCAGGCCAAGCATAAGAAAAACTGAGATAGTTATAAAAGTTTGAACATAGATATTGAGTAATATTGAGAAATTTTTGTTAATTTTCTTGGGTATAATAATGACATTGGTATTTTAAAAGTTTTTATCTGTTAGAAAAGTAAATACTGAAGTGTTCTTAGGTGAAAGTATATAACCTCTGGGATTTGGTTTCTTCTTTTTTTTTGAAACAGGGTCTCACTCTGTGGTTCAGGCTGGAGTGCAGTGGCGTGAAATCATCTCACTGCAGCCTCCGTGTCATGGGCTCGGGTGATCCTCCAACCTCAGCTTCCTGAGTAGCTGGGACTATGGGTGTGTACCACATGCCTGGCTAATTTTTCTATTTTTTAGTAGAAATGGGGTTTCTCCATGTTGCCCAGGCTGGTCTCAAACTTCAGGGCTAAAGCTATCTGCTCACCTTGGCCTCCCAAAGTGCTGAGATTATAGGTGTGAGCCACCATGCCTACCCGGGATTTGCTTTCTGATGATTGCTTTCACAATTTAGTAGTTGAATAAACATGGAAGCTTATTATACTCTTTTCTGGTTTTTTAAATGTATTTGAAAATTCCATAATAAAAAGAGTCTTCGTTTTTGCACTGATTGTTTATTGGTTGCAAGGGAAGGAATAGTAACTGTGCAGTGGAGAAATATGGTAATACTATGGTTAGATGATAAAAATTAACATTATAAAGTGAGTACGGATGGATGTTGTCTGCTGCCCTATGGGATATACTGAGGAAAACACAGTATCACATGTTCTGGTTGGAAATGCATAACTGGAATCTAATCATGAAGAAATATCAGTTGAATCCAAAATGAGCATTCAGCCAGGGGTGGTGGCTCATGTTTGTAATCCCAGCATTTTGCAAGGCCAAGACAGGAGAATCACTTGAGCCCAAGTGTTCAAGACCAGGCTGGCCAATATAGTGAGACCCTGTCTGTGCAAAACATAAAAAAATTAGCCGGGCTTGATGATGCGTGCCTGTAGTCCCAGCTACTCAGGAGGCTGAGGTGGGAGACTTGCTTGAGTCCAGGAGGTCAAGGCTGCAGTGAGCTGTGATTGCACCACTGTACTTCAGCCTGGGTGACAGGGCAAGACCCTGTCTCAGAAAAAAAAAAAGCTGGGTGCAGTGGCTCATGCCTGTAACCCCAGCACTTTGGGAGGCCGAGGCGGGCAGATCACGAGGTCAGGAGTTCAAGAACAGCCTGACCAACATGGTGAAATGCCGTCTCTACTAAAAATAGAAAAATTAGCTGGGCATGGTGGCGCGTGCCTGTAATCCCAGCTACTCGGGAGGCTGAGGCAGGAGAATCACTTGAACCTGGGAGGCAGAGGTTGTAGTGAGCCAAGATCACGCCACTGCACTCCAGCCTGGGAGACAGATCTAGACTCTGTCTCAAAAAAAATAAATAAATAAAAATAAATAGGCGAGGTGTGGTAGCTCACACCTGTAATCCCAGCACTCTGGGAGCCTGGGTGGGTGGATCACAAGGTCAGGAGTCCAAGACCATGGTGAAACCCTGTCACTGCTAGAAATATAAAAAAAAAAATTAGCCAGGTGTGGTGGTGCATGCCTGTAATCCCAGCTACTCAGGAGGCTGAGGCAGGAGAATTGCTTGAACCTGGGAGGTGGAGGTTGCAGTGAGCTGAGATTGTGCCACTCCACTTTAACCTGGGCAACAGAGTGTGACTCCATCTTGGAAAAAAAAAGTAAGGATCATTATATTTTTTTAAAAAGGAGTGCAGACTGTATTTTTCAAAAGGTCAGTATCATAAAAGACAGAAGAGGCTGCAAAAATGTTCTAGATTAACAGAGACTAAAGAGATATGTCAATTAAAAGCACTACCCTAAACTGGGTCCTGTAGTGGAAGGAAAAAATGCTCTAAAGGGCATTATTGAGTCAATTGACAAAATTAAAATACTGTGAAAGTAGATACATGAGAGACCAAGCTTTGATGTATTCAGATCACTTTTTTTTTTTTGAAACAGGGTCAGTCTCTGTTTCCCAGGTTAGAGTACAATGGTGTAATCATGGCTCACTGCAGCCTCAAACTTTGGGCTCAAACAGTCTTCCTGACAGCCTCCCCAGTAGCTGGGACTACAGGTGTGCAATGCCACACATGGCTAATTTTTTAATTTTGTAGAGACAGGGTCTCACTATGTTGCCCTGGCTGGTTTCAACTTCTGGGCTCAAGTGATCCCCCGTCTTGGTCTCCCAAACTGCTGGGATTATAGGCATGAGCCACTGCACCTGGCCTCAAATCACTCTTAAGTGGTTTGGAGAAAATAAGATATAGAGAAGGAGAAAGGGAGAAGGAGAGAAAATGAGCACAAATGCTAAATCACTGGGGTAAAATATTAACAATATATGAATCTGGGTGAAGGGTATGTGAGTTTTTTTTTGTACTACAATTATTCTTGCAACTGTAAGTTTGAATTATTTACAAATAAAAAGTTGGAAAAAGTTAAAAACAATGGAGTACCTAGGAATAAAGCCAACAAAAGATGTATAATACCTTTCTGTAGGAAATTATATCACAATGAAAAACATTAGAAAGACCTAAATGGAGTTATACCATGTTCATGGATTAGAACACTCACTGTCACAAAGATGTCAATTCTTTCACTTTGAATTATAGACTTAATGTAATTTCTATCAAAATCTCAACTGATTTCACTTGACCAGTTAGATAATGAGATTCTAAAATACATGTGGGCCGGGCGTGGTAGCTTATGCCTGTAATCCCAGCACTTTGGGAAGCCGAGGCTGGTGGATCACTTGAGGGCAGGAATTCGAGACCAGCCTGGCCAACATGGCAAACCCTGTCTCTACTAAAAATTCAAAAAATAGCCAGTCATGGTGGTGCATACCTGTAGTTCCAGCTACTCAGGAGGCTGAGGCAGGAGAATCACTTGAACCCAGGAGGCTGAGGTTGCAGTGAGCCAAGATCATGCCACTGCACTCCAGCCTGGGCGAGAGAGTGAGACTCTGTCTCAAAATAAATAAATAAATAAATAAATAAAGTAAAAAATAAAATATATGTGGAAAATTAAAGGTCCAAATATAGACAAGAAACTTTTGAAGAAGAATAAATTGGAATTACTTGCCTTATCAGTTATTAAGACTGATAAAGCTGTTTTAATTAAGGCAGTGTGGTCACGTAGATTAGTGGAACAGAATAGAGAGTCCAAAAGCAGATATATGTATATTTATGGACATTCAGTTTATGGCAGAGCTGATACTGAAGCGCTGTGGGAAAGATGGGCATTTCAGACTTGGACAGTTGGTTATCTATATAGGGAAAAAATGTATTAGTCCCTTACTTCAGTTCATACACAAAAATTAATTCCAGGTAGATTAAAGACCAAACTTATTAATTTATCTATTTAGAGACAGGGTCTTGCTCTGTCACCAAGCTGGAGTGCAGTGACATGATCATGGCTCACTGCAGCCTCCACCTCCTGGGCTCAAGCAATCCTCTCACCTCAGCCTCCTGAGTAGTTGGGACTATAGGTGCAAACCACTACACTGGGCTAATTTTTTAATTTTTTGTAGAGACAGGGTCTCACCATGTTGCCCAGGCTAGTCTTCAACTCCTGGGCTCAATTGATCCTTCCATCACGGCCTCCCAAAGTACTAGGATTATAGGTCTGAGCTACCACACCCGGCCTCAAGACCAAACTTTAAAGGGTAAACCATAAAACTTTGGAAATACAAATTAATACACTTACAGGAAAAAAAGAATTTCTTAAGATTCCCAAAGCCCTGGCCATAAAAGAAAAGAATTATAAATTCTTTAACATTAACTTATTTTCTAGGCTGGACGCAGTGACTCACGCCTGTAATCCCATCACTTTGGGAGGCCAAGGTGGGCAGATCACTTGAGGTCAGGAGTTCAAGACCAGCCTGGCCAACATGGTGAAATCCTGTCTCTACTAAAAATACAAAAAATTAGCCAGGCGTGGTGGCACATGCCTGTAATCCCAACTGTTTGGGAGGCTGAGGCAGGAGAATCACTTGAACCCAGGAGACAGAGGTTGCAGTGAGCCAAGATCACGCCACTACACTTCAATCTGGGTGACAGAGTAAGACTCCATCTGCAAAAAAAATAATAATAATTTTCTATAATCCCACTGCTTTGGGAGGCTGAGGCAGGAGAATCTCTTGAGGCCAGGAATTAAAGATGAGCCTGGGCAGCATAGCAAGACCCTGTCCCCCCGAAAAAATAAAAAAATTAAATTAACCAGGCATGTTGGCATGCACCTGTAGTTCCAGCTACTTGGGAGGCTGAGACAGGAGGATTGTGATCCCAGGAATAGGAGGTTATACTGAGTTGTGATTCAGCCACTGCACTTCAGCCTGGGTGACACAGCAAGACCCTATCTCTAATGATAAAGAATTTCTGCTAATCAAAAGACACTATAAAAATAGTGAAAAAGCAAGCCACAAATGAAAAGATACTGAAATGTATGTAATTTATAGACTTGTATGAGTCAATAAGAAAAAAGTTAACCTTATTTATAGAAAAACGGGCAAAACCAGCCAGGCTTGGTGGCTCACGCCTGTAATCCCAGCACGTTGGGAGGTGGAGGCAGGTGGATCACCTGAGGTCAGGAGTTCAAGACCAGCCCAACCAAAATGGAGAAACCCTGTCTCTGCTAAAAATACAAAATCAGCTGGGTGTAGTGGCACATGCCTGTAATCCCAGCTACTTGGGAGGCTGACGCACGAGAATCGCTTGAACCCAGGAGGCGGAGGTTGCAGTGAGCTGCAGCCTGGGCGACAAGAGCAAAACTCTGTCTCAAAAAAAAAAAAGAAAAGAAAAATGGGCAAAACCAATTAATAGGAACTTTGCAAGAGAAGGTATTGGGGAAACCTGCCCCCAATATTTCAACATAGGTTCTTTCTATTTTCCGTAAGTGTCGGCCAGCTGAGAAATAAAGAGAGACAGTACAAAGAGAGGAATTTTACAGCTGGGCCTCCAGGGGTGACATCACATATCAGTAGGACTGTGATGCCTGCCTGAGATTCAGACCAGCAAGTTTTTATTAAGAGTTTCAAAAGAGGGGGAGGTGTAAGAACAGGGAGTAGGTACAAAGATCACATGCTTCAAAGGGCAAAAAGCAGAACTACTAATAAGGGTCTAACAAAGATCACAGGCTTCTGAGGGAACAGGACAAAGGGAAAAAGCAGAACCACTGATAAGGGTCTGTGTTCAGCGGTGCACGTATTGTCTTGATAAACATCTTAAACAACAGAAAACAGGGTTCCAGAGCAGAGAACCGGTCTGACCACAAATTTAACGGGGCAGAGTTTTCCCTCACCCTAGAAAGCCTGAGGGCACTGCAGGAGACCAGAGCATATCTCACTCCCTCACTCCTTTTCTCAACTGCATAAGACAGACATTCCCAGAGTGGCCGTTGATAGACCTGCCCCCAGGAATGCATTCCTTTCCCAGGGTATTAATATTAATATTCCTTGCTAGGAGAAGAATTTAGCAATATCTCTCCTATTTGCACATCCATTTATAGGCTCTCTGCAAGAAGAAAAATATGGCTCTTTTTGCCTGACCCCGCAGGCAGTCAGACCTTATGGTTGTCTTCCCTTATTCCCTAAAAATCGCTGTTATTCTATTCTTTTTCAAGGTGTGCTGATTTCATATTGTTCAAACACATGTTTACAATCAATTTGTACAGTTAACACAATTATCACAGTGGTACTGAGGTGACGTACATCCTCAGCTTACAAAGATAACAGGATTAAAAGGTTAAAGTAAAGACAGGCATAAGAAATTATAAAAGTATTATTTGGGAACTGATAAATGCCCATGAAATCTTCACAATTTATATTCCTCTGCCATGGTTCCAGCTGGTCCCTCCATTGGGGGGGTCCCAGACTTCCCGTAACATCTCTCCCTTTCTTTTTATGTAAATGAGCCACGGCGATGAAGGCTTGTTCGTTCTCTCGGTTTTGACGCAGGATTCGTTGACTGGTCTGGCACACTAAAAAGCCGATTAAACAGAGAAACATGATTCCAAAATTTACCACAGTGGAGCCCCCAATAGACTTAATCCAAGTCGTGGGGTTTAGTCCAGAAAGACTTTCTGCCACCTGACCTAACGCCTCAGCTCCAGGCACAACGGATAAATAAGCTTGAGAGGCTTCAAAAATTTTTTTCTTTAATTATGTCCAAGGATAAATTATCTTCCCTACCCAGCAGGTGTCCTTTGACCATTTCCCATTACTCATCAGTCTTGTTGTAGGAATATGGTGTGATACAGAAATCAGAAGTATTCCAATCACACTGCATTTGCATGCGATATTCGAGACTCATTAGCCAATCTCCAAGCCAAATAACAGACTGTCTTAAATCATTAATTTGATTAGCTAATTTTTGATCAATGCCCTGTTGAGAATTCCACATTTGGGTGGAATTGGCTTGCCAATCATTAACAAAATAAGCCACTTGAATAGATTGGTGTAATGCCACTCTGGCAGTGGTGGCCACTGCAGTGACTGTAATTAGGCCCATGATCACAGCGATTAAAGTGAAAACAAATCTCTTAGCTCTTTTGAGAATTGCTGTAGCACTTCATTAATTAAGTGTACTGAGGGGGAAGATTCCCAAGGTCTGGGTAAAGTTACTGGTATCTAGATTCCTTCTCGAGCTCGAACCAACATTACACTTTTCCTGAAGTCAAAATGGGAGTTAACACAAGTGCATAAATGACAATGTATTAAGACAGTTTGATTGTTCATCCAAATTTTGATATTTCCCACTAACAGCATGTAAGGAGGCTTAACACAACTCTGTATAGGAATAGTCAGGCTGGAGGTAAACAAAGCATAATGTTTGAATCTACATTGATACTGAGGGAGAGGAGCAGCGGTGGCAACGCCTGATGTTCTCCACCATAAAGAAGCAATCTGAGGTGCCCAGGGATGCCGAAGAGGTAGAAGGGCATACCTGGGTCGAGAAGAATGATCATAATGCCAATTGGAGTCCCATAAAGGGGGATCGGTGTCAAAAAGAGGAAGAGGGTTCAAAGGGGATTTATCATGGGGTTCAGAACCACAGATGTGAGGGGTGGTAGTGGGGACAACAGACAGAAAAGTTTCCCCTTCCCATACTCGCAGTCTGGACATGGCAATAGCCAATTTCCAAAGTTTGGGTGTTCTGGGCTCAGAATGGGGAATATCATACGAGGCCTCAGGGCGGGGGTGGGCTCGTAATGCCCTTATCTTCTCATTTTAAGGGAAAGAACAAGCTGAACTGCCTATGGAAAGTAGGATGATGATCCTCGTCCTCCCAATAAGAAATAAAATAAGTAGCCTCCAGACATCCCCTTCCACCAGAGGAGCAATTGTTTTTTAAATAGCCCTTTGGTGCCCAGTCTATTACTAAACCATATGAGTCATTTTTTAATACTGCTGCATGTGAGTTAACACAATCTTCCTAAATTAAAGTTTTAGATGGGCCCTCAAAATTTTTAGGACATGGTTTTCCTACAGGTTTATATTGAAAATATGGGGTATCTCCTATTACTCCCCCTTTCATTTGTCTTCAAGGAGAAAGGGAGAGGCCGGAGACCAAATGTCCCCATTCCCCTGTGGCTGATCTCTCCGGAAGGTAAGCAGTCCAGACTTGACTTTCTAGATGGATACAACCAGGTGGATGTCCGAGGCACAGAGGAGGGTATTTATAACCCGTAGTAACATTAAATGCAGTGCCTTTTTCTCCTGGTTGAGTGGGGCAATGGTCATCTGTACCTCCAGGCGTATACACACTATTGTTAGTATAGATTTCTGCAGGGGCATCCATCCAGGTGAGAGGTCGAATAAGTGGAGGAAAAGGCACATAAGCCCAATAAGAGTAATTTTATGTAGCAGGTAAATCAGTTTGAGGGGAAACTGGTGAGACAGAAAGTATAAGGAGGAGAATTATTAAATAAAACCTATTGTAAGTGAGATCCAGTGCTGGAGGAGGAAGAGAAGAACGGAGGGATGTTATTTTCAGGCTAATAGAAATGGTGACATTTTTAGGTTTGTAAGGAGAAAAAGAAAGGTAATTAGGAGCTGTGGGATTAGTTAGAGGGGTCTCTGTTGCCATTGGGGAGGACTGAACCAGACCCATTTTGATTTGGCCTACCAGTTTCTGAGGAGTCGGCACAGATCTCACCAGGTATGAGGGCAGTCTCTGACGCGGACATCTCTTTTCTGTGATTTTCATTGTCAGTATGCACACGAAGTTTAAGTCTTCTAGTGGGCGCCCAGACAGGGGATTGATGATCTCCTGGTGAAACACAAGCATACCCTCTTCCCCATGTTATAATTGTTCCAGGTTCCCAGGTATTGGTTTGGGAGTTTTTCCATAACACTGGCTTGCTTTCATTTAGGGAGAATTTTTTGCCTGTATAATAGCGTTCTGCAGCATTCCCTGAGAAAGTACTTTCCATTGATAATGAGCTGCAGGCTCCTGATTATTGATAGATGGTACAGTAAAAGCAAATTTTGACAATCTGATTTATGTAAAGCAATATGAAAGAAACAGTCTTTAAGATCAATAACTATGAGAGGCCAATTCTTAGGTATTGAAGGAGGGACAGGCATGCCGGGTTGGACGGCTCCCTTAGGTTTAATTACAGCATTAATGGCCCTTAAATCAGTTACCATCTTCCACTTTCCTGATTTCTTTTTTACTAGAAACACAGGAGAATTCCAGGGGGAAAGAGAAGGTTCCACATTTCCAAGTTGTAACTGTTCAGAAACCAATTGAGTTAAAGCCTCCAGTTTTTCTTTAGCGAGCGGCCACTGCTCAATCCAAACAGGTGTTTCAGATTTCCCTTGTAGAGGAACAGGATTAGGAGGTGTAGCAGTGGCCGTCATTAAAAAGGATAACCTAAACCAGCCCTGTCTTCTTTTACAGTAACTTGAAGAGGTTTAGTAATTCCTTCATGTCTTGGACTGAGACCGAGTCTTGGAACAAACCCCATGTTTTCCATTATATGTTGACTGGGAACACTATAAGAGTTATGTCGAATATTAATTTCAGTCCCCCATTGTGCCAGCAAATCTCTACCCCAAAGATTAATGGGGATTGGTGTGATATAAGGCTGAATTGTACCCTTTTGACCATCAGGGCCAGTGCAAGGCAAGATAAATGTGCTCTGGTGAACTTCCTCAGCTTTTCCTACCCCTACCAGTCCCATATTAGTGGGATGTTTACGCCAGGAGGAAGGCCATAGATTAGAGGAAATAATAGAAACATCAGCCTAGTATCTACTAGGCCCTCACACTTTTTTCCTTGAATGTGTATGGTGCAGTTGGGCTGTTGTTTAGAAATTACATTAATCCAATAAGCGGCTTTTTCACCACCTGCGCCCATCCCAGGGCCCCGTGTCTTATCTCCTTTGCTTAAAACAATATTAGGTAGTAAAAGTAATTGAGCAATTGACTCACCGGCTGGAATGGAAACAGGAACCTTGGCAGACACCGTAAGTTTAATCTCATTAGAGGAATCAGAATTAATGAGACCAGTATGAACCGTGATTCCTTTAGTAGTAGTGGATGCCATACCTAACACCAGGCCCACCGAACCTTGGGGTAAAGGGCCAGAACCTTGAGGTAAAGGCCCCGTGGGTACAATTAAAGGCAAAGAATTAGGTAGTAAATTTAGAGGAATGGTACTACAGAGATTGACCACCCCGCCCCCTACTGTGGAGGTAGACAAGTGTACTGAGACAGAAGAAGAGGCTGGGACCTATCTGAGTTGGCTGTAGGTAAATTTATGTGTGCTGGGGGCTGAGTTGGGACCGCTTGAAGCGGAAATGCAACATTGGTCTGAGTCTGAGGTGTCCCATTTCATATTGGGGCCTGGGACTGGCCCTGCTTCCCATTTCCCTGGTTCTGTGGCAAGGGATTTCCATCTATACCAGACTTAGAATGACAAGTACTTGCCCAATAAGACAACAAGGGCAAACAGTAGCAGGAGCATTTGGCTGTGTTTGTTGAGCCGGCTTGGCTGCTTTTAAGTTTTTAATGGTGCAATTTGTTCGAGTATGACCAAGTTGACCACAATTACAGCAGGCTCCAAGAAAAGAATCAGTTGAGCCAGTTTGATTGCCGTCCTTCATAGCCCGTGCCCACAGAATAGCTTTGTGGGTCTCTGATCCAATGCCTTGACAAGCTTTAATATATGTAGGCAACACCTCGTGATCAGCTAAATTTTGTCATTGGATGGCATGCATGGCCATTTTACACTCATGGTTCACATTCTTAAAAGCTAACATGCTAACATACAAAGGAGAATACCTTGAGCATGCTCATCAGAGATGGATTTTTCAACAGCATCTTGTAATTTAGCCAAAAAATCAGGATATAATTCATTGTGACCCTGTTTAACAGTAGTAAAAGAAACAGGAGCTTGACCTGGGGCATGTAATTTATCCCAAGTTCTCATACACACCTTTGTTACTTGTTCCATGGTGAGAGCATCGAAGCCTAATTGGGAGGTAGCATCAGAGTAATTATTGGAGCCTGTGAGCTGAGCCTGAGTAATTGGAATGCCATCAGCCCGATTTAGCAGAGCCTGCAGACAGGCCTCCTCTCACCACCAGGTACGGAATTGTAAATGCTGAGATGGAGTTAGAACAGCTTTTGCCAAAAGGTCCCAGTCTAAAGGAAGCAAAATGACCTCAGTACAAAGAGTCTGTAATACCATTTTAACATATGGAGAAGTAGGACCATACTGAGTACAAGCATCCTTGAATTCTTTTAAAAAGGTAAGATTGAGCAGCACATATCAATGCACTTGTACCCCTTGAGCATTGGGAGATTCCAGCACGACCGGATAAGCCCACGCCTCTAATCCACTTGTTTCTTTTTTCTGGTGTAATAAGCATTGCATGGAAGTTTCAAGAACAGGCACATGAGATGGAGTCGGCATAAGAATGACAGGAAAAGTATGTGTAGATAAGGGAAACTGAGGTTGAGGAGGTCGGACTGGTATGAGAGTGTGAGAAAGGGGCATTGGGGGAGCAGAAGAGGCATAAGCATACTGGTGATTGTTGGCTCAATCCTGTGCAACCAGAGTGGCAGGGGTGTCCATGCGTGAAGAAGGGTACAGAGAAGCAGGTTGAATGGATGGCGAAGTGACCAATTGAGGGACCGAAATGACAGGAGAGTGAGCGGCTGCGGTGGATAAGGGAGGGCCTGCAGAATTACAGGTAAATTGTAGTTTGGTTCCAGAGCCATCAGATGGCTCTGGAGGCAAAGGCTGCAAAGGTTTGAAGAGGGAAGAGTTAGTATAGATATGGTCCTGGGCTGTCCAAGTCAGGTCCGTGGGAGCTACAAGTACTGGCTCCTCATGAAAAGAAATAAGATCATCGAGGGTGATGTTAAGCCAAAGTCACCGGAATTAGATATTGAATCCTCAGTATCGTCAGGTAGGGGAGGAGTTGGTGAAGGGAGAGGCTTGAGCAGATAACGAAGGCTGAACGGGAGAGGAAACCTGAGGAAGAGGTAGAGGGTCGCCAGACTCAGAAAACTGTGGTAACTGCAGGGGTTACGGGATTGGTATTTTAGGACAGCACGTACCAAGGCCCAATCACCCCAAACAGTGACGGGAGCATAATTTCCTGTTGGGACCAGTTCCTGGAATTTTGCACCAACACGATCCCATAGTTCCACATCTAACATTCCCTTTTCAGGAAACCAAGGACAGTGTTCTTCCACTGCCCTGAATAGGATGTCCATATTTTCCATAGGTACCTGAACTCCTTCCTGTTTTAACAGGAGTTTAATATAGCAGAGATAAGCATAACGTTTAGACTTCGCGTGACCCATAGTTACCCCGGACAATACACAGACAACTCACCAGTCGTCAGGGAGCCGAACAAGCGTTTCTGTGAACCGGACCAATGAATGTTTCTACGCACTTGTCAAAAGGAATTGGGTTCCCACATGCACTTAGGAAAAAGAAAGCCACTTGGCATGCCAGATATTGGGGGAACCTACCCCTAATATTTCAACATAGGTTATTTCTATTTTCCGTGTCAGCTAGCTGAGAAATAAAGAGAGACAGTACAAAGAGAGGAATTTTACAGCTGGGCTGCCGGGGGTGACATCACATATCGGTAGGACCGTGATGCCCACCTGAGTCTCAGACCAGCAAGTTTTTATTAAAGGTTTCAAAAGGGGAGGGGGTGGAAGAACAGGGAGTAGGTACAAAGATCACATGCTTCAAAGGGCAAAAAGCAGAACTACTAATAAGGGTCTAACAAAGATTACAGGGCAAAGGGCAAAAACAGAACCACTGATAAGGGTCTATGTTCAGTGGTGCACGTATTGTCTTGATAAACATCTTAAACAACAGAAAACAGGGTTCCAGAGCAGAGAACCGGTCTGACCACAAATTTACCAGGGCGGAGTTTTTCCCCACCCTAGTAAGCCTGAGGGCACTGCGGGAGACCAGAGCATATCTCACTCCTTACCTCAACCGCATAAGACAGACATTCCCAGAGCGGCCGTTTATGGACCTCCCCCCAGGAATGCATTCCTTTCCCAGGGTATTAATATTAATATTCCTTGCTAGGAAAAGAATTTAGCAATATCTCTCCTACTTGCACATCCGTTTATAGGCTCTCTGCAAGAAGAAAAATATGACTCTTTTTGTCTGACCCCGCAGGCAGTCAGACCTTATGGTTGTCTTCTGTTGTTCCCTAAAAATCACTGTTATTCTGTTCTTTTTCAAGGTGCACTGATTTCATATTGTTCAAACACATTTTACAATCAATTTGTACGGTTAACACAATTATCACAGTGGTCCTGAGGTGACGTACATCCTCAGCTTACGAAGAAAACAGGATTAAGAGATTAAAGTAAAGACAGGCATAAGAAATTATAAAAGTATTATTTGGGAACTAATAAATGTCCATGAAATCTTCACAATTTATGTTCCTCTGCTGCGGCTCCAGCTGGTCCCTCCGTTTGGGGGTCCCTGACTTCCCGCAACAAGAAGGAACACAAGCGACCATTAACATGGGAACAAAAATATATTCTACCTCATTAGTAACTGGGGAAGTGCAAATGAAAATCACATTGGGATATCATTTCATAATAGTGAATTGGTGAAAAAACTTTAAGGTCAGAAATTACCAAGTGTTGGGGAGGTGGTAGAGCTATGGGGACTCTTATACTCATTCACTGCTGCTGGTAAGGATATTATCCTCTTTGGGGCAGGGTGTGGTGGCTCACACCTGTAATCCCAACACTTTGGGAGGCCGAGGTGGGCAGATCATGAGGTCAAGAGATCAAGACCATCCTGGCCAACATGGTGAAACCCCGTCTCTACTAAAAATACAAAAATTGGCTGAGCGGGGTGGCACATGCCTGTAGTCCCAGCTACTTGGGAGGCTGAGTCAGGAGAATCGCTTGAACCCAGGAGGCGGAGGTTGCAGTGAGCCAAGATTGTGCCACTGCACTCCATCCTGGTGACAGAGTGAGACTCCGTCTCAAACAAAACAAAACAAAACAAAACAAAAAAGAAACAAAACAGAAAAACAGAACCACAAACTGGATGGCTTAAAACAAATGGATGCTGTCACTGTTCTGGAAGCTAGTATTCTGAAATCAAGATGTCAGCAGGGCTGTGCTGTTGTAGTTCTGGGTAGAATCCTTCCTTACTTCTTCCCAGCTTCTGGGGGTGGCCAGCAATCCTTATGTTCGGGGCTTGCAGCTGCATCCCTCCAGGCTCTCTGCCTTTGTCATCACACATTCTCCGTGTGGCTGTCTTTACATAGTCTTCCCTCTTCTTAGAAGGACACCTGTCCAATTGGAGTAAGGGCCTACTCCAATATGACTTCATGTTAACTAATTATGTCTTCAGCAATCCTGGTTCCAACTGAGGTCACCTTCTGAAGTTAGGACTTCCACATGCTTTTTGGGGGACACAATTCAATCAATAACAGGGAGATAAGGCCGGGGTTATCTTCCTGTTATTGATTGATAACATCCCTTGCTGTTATCTTAATTTTATTCCTTTATTCTTTTTAATGAGTTTACCAGGAAGTTATTTTAGATGTCTCCTTCTCACTTAGCAAGTGAGTAAGTTAAAAGTTTAAATGAACTTAATTTAATGCTAATAATCCCAGCACTTTGTGATGCCAAGACAGGAGGATCGCTTGAGCCCAGTTCAAGACCAACCTGGGTGACATAGTGAGACCCTGTTTCTACAAAAAATTAAAACTTTTTCAGGTGTTGTAGTGCACGCCTGTAGTCCTAGCTACTTGAGTGGTGAGGCAGAAAGATCACTTAAGTCCAGAGGTGGAGGTTGCAGTGAGCCGCACTCCAGACTGGGTGACAGAGCAAGAACCACTCTTAAAAAAAAAAAAAAAAAAAAAGTAGCAGAGAGATAATGTTTTACCTAATTGGGATTCAAAATTAGCATTCCTTGTCATCGAATTGATCACAAATGCTCATCTGTAACAATCAATCTTAGCTCCAGGGCCACACACAAACAGATGGTGGGTCATATTTGGCCTGGGGCCATAGTTTGCAGACTGTTGATTTAGACTCAGAGACCTAGGTACTAGGAATAATGAAAAAACAAGGGAGTGAATAACATTTAAGGTAGTTTTCGTTCTGTGGGGTGGGGGAAGGAAGGAGGATAGAGTTGGAGAGGAATATACAGTCTGGTTTCTGGGGTATTGGTAATATTCTATTTCTTGCCTTGATACTACTGTTCATTTTAATTTTGTTCATTAAACAATACACATTGTTTTACATGCTTTTTATATGTGTGCTATATTTCATGAAAAATAATTTCAACCTCTCTGACTTCTCCCCACTTCTCCACTCTCCCTCGTTCTTACCAAACCAATTATTCCTTATTTTAAAACCGCTTCCCACTTTTAGCTCTGATCTCTTACTTCTGGAGTGTAATCCTCTGGGTCATTCAAGAGCTTTATGTTCCTTTATTAACAAACCTGTTAATCTATCACCAATCTCAGGTCATCCCTTTTTCTTTGTCATTGTCACTTTTGCTCTTCTCTCTCCATTCTTTTCCTTAAGCAGACTTTTAAATTTGCCCTTAGAAAGTAAACAAGAAAGTGGGTTTACCTTGCTGTTATCTTAACTTTAGTTTTATTCTTTTAGTTTTCCTTTTATGAGTTTACTAGGAAATTATTTAGGTGTCTCCGTTTCACTTAGCCACTGAGTAAGCAGAAAGTTTAAGTGAACTTAATGAAATGGGGGGAGGCCAGGGTGGGAGGATCACATAAGGCCAAGAGTTTGAGACCTGCCTGGGTAACATACCAAGACCCTGTCTGTACAAACAATTTTAAAAAGTAACTGGGTACGGTGGTGTGCGCCTGTAGTCCCAGCTACTTGTGAGGCTGAGATGGGAAGATCACTTAAGCCCAGGAGTTCAAGGCTGCAGTGAGCCATGATTGCACCACTGTACTCCAGCCTGGGTAACAGAGTTGTCTTAAAAAAAAAAAAAGCACGTAGGAGTTCAAGACCAGCCTGAGTAAGATGGTGAGACCCCGTCTCCATTTAAAAAAACAAAAAACAGGCTAGCCGGGCGCGGTGGCTCACGCCTGTAATCCCAGCACTTTGGGAGGCCGAGGCGGGTGGATCACAAGCTCAGGAGTTCGAGACCAGCCTGGCCAACATGGTGAAATCCCATCTCTGCTAAAAATACAAAAATTAGCTGGGCGTGGTGGCGCATGCCTGTAGTCCCAGCTACTTGGGAGGCTGAAGCAGGAGAATTGCTTGAGGCTGAAGCAGGAGAATTGCTTGAACCCGGGAGGCAGAGGTTGCAGTGAGCTGAGATTGCGCCACTGCACTAACAGCCTGGGCGACAGAGCGAGACTGTGTCTCAAAAGAAAACACACACACAAACACACACACACAAAGCACACATACACAAAGAATGAAATGGGCACAGGGACCCGTCAGTACATTTGAATCAGAATATTTCAGATCAACCTGCAGCAATTTGTGAGCGTTTATTTAACAGCTCTTTTGAGATGTGAGTCACGTACCCCACTATTCACTCATTTAAAATATGCAATTCATTGGCTTTTAATATATTCACAGAGTTGTGCCACCATCACCACAGTCAATTGTAAAACCTTTTAATCATCCCAGAAGGAAACCCCTCAACCCTCCGTTGTCAGCCTTCAACCCCTCCCACTCCCAGCTCTAGGTAACCTCTGATCTTTGTGTCTCTATAGGTTTGCCTATTCTGGACATTTCATATAAATGGCATCATGTGGTCCTTCATGACTGGTTTCTTCCTCTTAGCAGAATGTTTTTGGTTCATCCATGTTGTAGCTCATAGCAGTACTTTATTGTGGAACATTATTTCATTGTATGTGTGGCTACACCACATTCTGCTTATCCGTTCATCAGCTGAAGGATGTTTGGATTGTTTCCACCCTGGCTATTATGAGCATTCATTGAACAATTGTTTGTTTTTAGGTAATTTATTTTAAGTGGTATGTAGTCATTGTGGAAAATTTGAAAAATATTAAAGAATATAAAGAATATGATAAAATTTACTCATAATCCCACCACTCAAAAAAAAAAAAAGCTTTATTAACACGTTTTCTGTGGGGGAAAAAATGCATGTTTATATAATTTGTTTTATAATTCTTAATTTCTCTTGAAGATTTGCTTTGCATTTGAACAGATTTTGTTTGCCAAATCACAGCAAGAGTGGCCAACTGCAGTTGTCATAAATAATTTATCAGTCTTTGTGTAATGGGAGTATAGTGGAGTTATCTGCCATCAGATGGGCATGGGGAGGGTTTAGAGAAAATTTCACAGAGGAGGAAACATATATTATGAAAATATGCATGAGGTTCTGATACCTGTCAGTAAATAAAACATTGGGTCTTCTAATAAGGTCGTATTTGTTCTGTTGTAGGAGGCTGGCAGGATGTACAGTTTTTATCACAGGTGCAAGCCGTGGCATTGGCAAAGCTATTGCATTGAAAGCAGCAAAGGATGGAGCAAATATTGTTATTGCCGCAAAGACCGCCCAGCCGCATCCAAAACTTCTAGGCACAATCTATACTGCTGCTGAAGAAAGTGAGTGTGACAGTGCCATTTGATAAAATGTCTTTCTAGTGGTTTCAATACATAGAGAATTTGCTGGAGAGTTTAGTTAAAGCTATTTGAAAGTTACCCTGAACATAATTTTATCTAGTTAAAGAAGTATTTACGTTTTCACCTTGGGGCAGTGCTTCTGACCATTTTTCTCCACCAGCACTTTTAAGCAAGGTGAGAAACTCCAGTTAAAAATCTTATTTCATGGCTGGGTGTGGTGACTCACACCTGTAATTTCACCCAGCTACTCGGGAGGCTGAGGCAGGAGAATCACTTGAACCTGGGAGGTGGAGGTTGCAGTGAGCCAAGATCATGCCACAGCACTCCAGCTTGGGTGACAGAGCGAGACTCTGTCTCTTAAAAAAAAAAAATCTTGTTTCATGAGGGCAGTGGTTCTTGGATGGGAAGGGGGAGTGGGGAAGTGGAGTAGAGAGGAGAGAATTTGATTGGTAAGTGGCATGAACTCTTTGAGAAAGCTTTCTGTGTTATTTATTCTCTGCACAATTTGCAAGTCATCATTTTAATACTTTTAGTTGACAAATAATTATCACATACTTCTATTTAAGGCATAGTGCTAGGCACAGAGCCAGGAGAGAGGGCTTAAAAATTCAACTTCAGTTGACATTGCTAGTTCTGTTAGTCATGTTCAGAGCACTATGGTTATGTTAGAGGAATGCATGTGAAGTGTTTATGAGTGAAATGATGTCAGGGATTTGCTTTAAAACACACCAGCAAAAAATAAAATAGGGGAAAGGAAAGATAAACATATTAACTGACAAAACTAACAATCGTTGAAGATAGGTGATGGATTCCTATTAGTTTATTACAGCATCTTTACATTTTTGTATACTTTAGAATATTTCCACAATAAAAAGTTTTTAAAAATTACTTTCAACTGGGTGAGGTGGCTCATGCCTGTAATCCCAGCACTTTGTGAGGCCAAGGCGGGTGGATCACTTGAGGTCAGGAGTGCGAGACCAGCCTGGGCCAACATGGCAAAACCACGTCTCTACAAAAAATAGAAAAATCAGCCTGGCATGGTGGTGCACGCCTGTAGTCCCAGCTACTTGGGAAGCTGAGGTGGGAGGATCCTTGAGCCTGGAAGATTGAGGCTGCAGTGAGCTGTGTTTGTGCCACTTCACCCAAGCCTGGGCAAGAGAGTGAGACCCTGTCTGAAAAACAAAAACAAACAAAAAATTCCTCTTTTTGGCTTTTTAAAAAAATTACAAAGAAACTCCCACCAAACCTTCGTTTTTGTTTTTTAATAGTGTTAGCCTAGCTAGTCTGTCCTACTATATGGTAGAGTCACTGGTGGTAAGATAGAGTTATTTATATTGATTTTCTGAAAACAGAGTACTTTTTTCTTTTGACTGTGATATCGGAATTAAAGGTATAATATTGAAATGCTTTAACGCTTTTTCATTTTGTATCCTTTGTATAAGTTGAAGCCGTTGGAGGAAAGGCCTTGCCATGTATTGTTGATGTGAGAGATGAACAGCAGATCAACGCTGCAGTGGAGAAAGCCATCAAGCAATTTGGAGGTAATACCTTCATTCTGAAAAAATTATTGGATATTGGTAAAATAAAGGTATAACTATAATGTTAATTTAAAAATTTGTTTTGAGTTTTGAATTTTCTGAGTCTTTGGAGAAATACGTATTCGCTCACGCAGAACATGGTTTAAAACCATCTGATAAGGCTGGGCGTGGTGGCTCACACCTGTAATCCCAGCACTTTGGGAGGCCGAGGCAGACAGATCACTTGAGGTCAGGAGTTTAAGACCAGCCTGGCCAACATGGTGAAACCCCGTCTCTACTAAAAATACAAAAATTAGCCGAGCATGGTGGTGGATGCCTGTAGTCCCAGCTACTCAGGAGGCTGAGGTGGAAGAATTGCTTGAACCTGGGAGGTGGAGGTTGCAGTGAGCTGAGATTGCACCACTGCATTCCAGCCTGGGTGACAGAGCAAGACTCTATCTCAAAAAGAAAAAAAAAAAAAAAAAAAAAGAAGAAGAAAAAGAGTGTGGAATGGTAGACTATGGAGACTGGGAAGAAAGAAGGGATGGAAGGGGGGTAGATGAAGAGAAATTACTTAATCGGTACAATGTTTGCTGTTTGGGTGATGGATACCCTAAAAGTCCTGGACACTGCACAATCTATGTATGAGAGAAAATTGCACTTGTGCCTTATATATTTATTTTTGAAAAAATTCTTCCTTTATATGGTTAAATCTCATCTTCACAAAGTCAGTTCCCTCACCATGCCAACTAATCAGAAGTATATTTTTCTTTCTCTAATTTCTTTTTTCTTTTTTCTTTTTTTTTTGAGACTGAGTCTTGCTCTTGTCACCCAGGCTGGAGTGCAGTGGCGCAATCTCGGCTCACTGCAACCTCTGCCTCCCGGGTTCAAGCGATTCTCCTGCCTCAGCCTCCCGAGTAGCTGGGATTACAGGCGCCCGCCACCACACCCAGCTAATTTTTGTATATTTAATAGAGACAGGTTTCGCCACGTTGGCCGGGCTGGTCTTGAACTCCTGACTTCATGATCCACCCGCCTCAGCCTCCCAAAGTGCTGGGATTACAGGCGTGAGCCACCGTGCCCGGCCTCTCTGATTTCTTAAAACATTCGTTTGATCCTTATCTTGTACTACTTTAGATCTTAGTATTTCTTTTCTCCCCAATTAGTTCAAAAGTTCCTAGAAGAAAGGTGTTGGGGATTGAGCTAAGGCTTTCATGGTATTGTAGTAGGGCACCTAGGCATGTCCAAATCCTGCCTAAACCATTACCACTCTCCCTGCTAATGTTCCAGAGGACCATATGTACATGTGAGGGACAATGGCCAGTGGAAAATGAGGTAATGCTTCATTGTTAGCAAGGCTGTACTTATAATCCCAATGCAGAGTGCTGTGGGGTGCTGGACTGAAGCATGGAGCTTTGGCTCAAGTGGAGCCTCTTCCCTTAAATCCAAAATCTTACCCCTAGCCGGCAGCCTTTCCCAAAGAAATGTGAATGCCTGTGTCAGAAGAGGAGAGAAAATGCAAAATGATGTTTGTCCAGCTGATAGGGCCCTAAATGTGAAATGTGCCACACTCAAATGCAGGATATTTTATCTAAAATGACTTCACTAAGTAGTAAAAGTGGTTAACTAGTGCCACTTAGGATTTGATGTAATTAGTTTATCCACTAATTTTTGGAGAGGAACTAAGGGGAGAAAGCTGAGGCTTTTCATTCTCCCATATTCATTCAGTTTTAGTTCTTTTTTTTTTTTTTCTTTGAAACAGGGTCTCACTCTGTCACCCAGACTGGTATGTAGTGGCATGATCGTGGCTCACCACAGCTTTGGCCTCCTGGGCTCAGGTGATCCTCAAACCTCAGCCTCCCGAGAAGCTGGGACTACAGGCGCCCACCACCAGGCCTAGCTAATTTTTGTATTTTTAGTAGAGATGGGGTTTCACCATGTTGGCCAGGCTGGTCTCAAACTCCTGACCTCAAGGGATCCACCCACCTCAGCTTCTCAAAGTGCTGGGGTTACAGGCATGAGCCACTGTCCCCAGCCTTGAATTTATTATTTAATTTTTAAAAATTGTGGTAAAATACACATAACATAAAATTTACCATCCTATTTTTAAGTGTACAGTTCAGTGACATTGAAGTTTATTATATTGTTACACAACCATCATTAAGTGCACTTTACAAAGAGTAATGAAGACCAGGTAGAAACAAAGAAAAAATGTTTGACATAGTTTTTGTATTTTTACCATTTTCCTTTAATGTTATTTCACTAAGCATATAACTATAAACAAAACTTGTTGGTTATAGGTAGAAACTAGATAGAATTTGCAGAAATAGTAGTTACTCTAGGTTTATTTTTTTTGTGTGTATATGAGTCACTAAAACAAAATAGATCCACTTTGATGATCTGCCTGGGATTGAAACAGTAGGTCTTTCTCTTTTCCCAGTTCTCAAGACCAGAAAGGAGCCTTTCCCTTTAAGTGAGGGGCCTTGGGGGAAGGGAGACTACTATGCTTGGAAGGAGGACAGGCCTTTGAAACTTCATGCTAGAGAGGAAGGAAGACTTTAAGGAATTTGATCCAAGGTTTATGGAGACAGGGAGGGACAACCAGGAGGTAAGAGAACAGATAAGAGTGGAAGCTACAAACCACCAAAGACTAAGCCTCCTTGTAGTTTCACATGGAGCTCTGGTGATTGGCTATATCTCCATTGTGCTAGTGACAATCATGCAGGTGCTATTTTGAAATAGCTACCAGTCTTGCATTGGTAGTGGTTAGTCATATTATCTAAAAGAAGTACAGCCATGCATTGCTTAATGATGGGGATATGTTCTGAGAAAGGCATTATTAGCTGATTTTATGATCGTATGAACATAGAGTATACTTACACAAACATAGATAGTCTAGCTGACCACCTATCTAGGCTGTATGGCATAGCCTATTGTTTCCAGGCTGTAAACCTGCATAACATGTTACTGTACTGACTACTGTAGGCGTTTGTAACACAACAGTAAGTATGTATCTGAACATACTTAGACAGAAAAAAGATAAAATAAAAAAACAGTATTGTAATTTTAAGGGACCATGTTGTGTGTATGGGCCATTGTTGACTGAAATGTTAGGTGTGGTACATGACTATTTGTGAATCAACTGAGGGTTCAAAAGAGAGTAAATGCTTTTTGTGTGTGTGATAAAAAGTCTTTCATTAAAATGAAATTGATTATTTTGAAAACAGGAATTGATATTCTGGTAAATAATGCCAGTGCCATTAGTTTGACCAACACATTGGACACACCTACCAAGAGATTGGATCTGATGATGAATGTGAACACCAGAGGCACCTACCTTGCGTAAGTTTGCAAGAAGAGTTGTGGGGGAGGATGTTGTGGTGTTTTCTCAGGGAACTTACTTAGTTGTAAACAGATTTGAGCCAAATTAACCGTGTAATTCAAAATCTAGTCAATCCTTATAGAGGCCTAAAAGTCCTTCATTCAGTCAATAGTATTTTATTTTATTTTATTTTTTATTTACTTATTTTTTTGAGACGGAGTTTCATTCTTGTTGCCCAGGCTGGAGTGCAGTGGCACGATCTCAGCTCACTGCAACCTCTGCCTCCTAGGTTCAAGCGATTCTCCTGCCTCAGCCTCCTGAGTAGCTGGGATTACAGGCACCCACCACCACGCCCAGTTGATTTTTTGTATTTTTAGTAGAGACAGGGTTTTACCATGTTGGCCAGGCTGGTCTCGAACTCCTGACCTCAGGTGATCCACCCGCCTTGGCCTCCCAAAGTGCTGGGATTACAGGCGTGAGCCACCATGTCCAGCCCAATAGTATTTTAAATAGCTTTATTTGGAGCTCCTTTTCTCTATGAATTTAGGAAAGACTAAAGTAGGCTGAGTGCAGTGGCTCACACCTGTAATTTCAGCACTTTGGGTGAGGGGAGTATTATTGGAGGCCAGGAGATTGAGACTGAGATGCACAAGATGGCAAGACGCTGTCTCTACAAAAAAAAGTTTTGAAAATCAGTCAGCCGTAGTGGTGTGTGTGCCTACTGAGACCGTGGTGGTGGTCTCATCTACTCAGGAGACTGAGGCAAGAGGATCCCTTGAGCCCAGGAGTTTGAGGCTACAATGAGCTGTGATCATGCCACTGCACTCCAGGCTGGGTAACAGAGAAAGACTCTGTCTCCAAAGAAAAAAAAAAGACTAAAGTGTAGCTCAAGCATTTTCTCAAATATTTGCATGTGTAAATACTTACATGTATACTCTGTCTTTCATAGGACACAGTCCTTTCATAGGACTATTTCTGATTACTGAAGCCAGCAATAGTCTCCTTCCTCTGAAAAAGACCTGGCGTTAAAAAAAAAAAAGACGTAGGTTTTAGTTATTTAAATAACAGTAAGGTCATTCTCATTATGAATCACACTTTATTGTAACCAATAAAAAGACTAATACTTTCTTGGGCTTTGCCGGGGAAATGTAGACTATCGAATGAAAGAACATAGTCTTGATCTGTTCTGGATTCATCACACAACCCGTCTTATTGTCCATTTATTTATTTATTTATTTACCCTCTGGTTCTATATTTTCCATGTGGATATCAGGATACATCAGGTTAGAACTTGCTTCTGTACCTTACGTGTATCTTGTTAACACACAGAACAGGTGGTTAGGAGCTTAGGCTCTGGAGTAAGACTGCTTGGATTCAAATCTTAACAGTCACCCCTCATGACTTTCTATTTTGTGACCTTGGACAAGTAACTTAACTTCTTGCAGATTCGGTTTCTTTACTTTTAAAATGGCAATAATACAGTAATATGTTATAGGGTTGGTCATGAGGGTTAAATGTCTAAGTTATTAAGTTAGAGTCCTGAATTTTTCCCTCAGGTATGTTTTGTTGGGTCTGCAAAACTTGGCCCAGACAGTGTTAAAACAAAATTGTTTTCATTAGTTACCTACATTCAAAGTTTTATTAGTTAGGGCCAGGCATGGCGGCTCATGCTTGTAATCCCAGCACTTTGGGAGGCTGAGCCAGGCAGGTCACTTGAGCCCAGGAGTTCGAAACCAGCCTAGACAACATGGCAAAACCCTGTCTCTACAAAAAATAGAAAAATTAGCTGGGCATGGTGGCACACATGCCTGTAGTCCCAGCTACTTAGGAAGCTGAAGTGGGGGGATTGTCTGAGTCTGGGAGGTGGATGTTGCTGTGAGCTGAGATCACGCTACTGCACTCCAGCCTAGGTGACAGAGCGAGACCCTGTCTCAAAAACTTTATTGGTTGCTTATATTGAAAAAATTAGAAGATTTATACAAAAGTCCAGATTTCTAGCTTTTCTTGAAATCTTAGAAGATCTGGCCATATAGAGAAGCATTACCACATGGCAATAGTTGCTGTAGCTGAGTGGCAGGGTTATCGACTGCCTCATCAGATGGGGCCAGAGCTCTGTTGTCTTCTGGATGCTGAGGACAGGCTAACAAGTTATATCATTGCATTTACACTGTTGTTTTTCTTATATGAAAGAGGAAAGTGAAATATTTCTCATAACCACATCTCTCTCTGAATTGGGAAAATGAGACTTATGCCAAGAGGACCGTATGTTCAAGTAAAATGGGTGAAAGCTTACTTGTTTGTAGTAATGAGGCACATTTCTATAAATTCAGTATGTAAGGTAGGTCTCTATTGAATGAAACCATATTGAATCCAACCGTAGTAAGAATTATGGCAAATGGCTGGGCGCAGTGGCTCATGCTTGTAATCCCAGCACTTTGGGAGGCCAATGCAGGCAGATCACCTGAGGTCAGGAGTTTAAGACTAGCCAGGCCAACATGGTGAAACTATGTTGTCTCTACTAAAAATACAAAAAATTAGCCAGGCGTGGTGGTGCGCACCTGTTACTGGACTACTCCGGAGGCTGAGGCAGGAGAATTGCTTGAACCCAGGAGGCGGAGGCTGCAGTGAGCCAAGATCGCACCACTGCACTCCAGCTTGGGCGACAGAGTGAGACTCTGTCTCAAAAAGAAAAAAAGAATTATGGCAAGCATATAGATTGTGATGAAAAACTTGAACTAGAAAGAGTTTGTGTTTATTTTCAAATAAAATAGGCAATGTTGCTGTATGATACTGTCATGGTACTAGAAAAAATTATATGGGAATAAAAATATTTTACAGCTGGCAACTTTGTGAAAGAATTTCAATTGAATGTTAAGTATTTGTTTAAACAAATGCTTAAAAATATAAACCTAGCCAGGAATACTATTGCTCAACATGTTGAACTAAGGCTTAGTTAAGGGCGTGTTGTGTGAATAAGTTTAATGATTTCTGGCAGTTTCTATTATAGATGATGAAGCCACAGATATACATGTTCAGGTTGAGTATCCCTGGTCTGAAAATCCCAAATCCAGAATGCTCTGAGATCTGAAACTTTTTGAGTGCTGACTCGACACTCAAAAGAAATGCTCTTGGGATTTCAAATTTTTGGAGTAGTGATGTTGAACTTGTTAAGTATATTTCAGAATGAAACCTGAAACAATTCTGGTCCCAAGCTAAACTTGTACCACACACCTAGGTATATGGCGTCAGGAGAATTTTGACGTGATTAAAAAGGTTTTAGACTGGGTTTTCATGACATGAAATGACTTATAAGGTATTGACAAATATCTTGGCAAGTTTAAGGTAGATTTATCAAAACTAGTAATCATAACTATAGACAGTGCTGTAGCAGTGGTCAGTGTTAACTTTAGACTTATTAAAATTTAAACAAATGTAGGTATATGTTTTGCAGGGGTGCAGAAATTGTTTGTTCATTGTATCATTCACTAGGAATTGCTCCCTACTAACAAAGTTAAAAATATACATGTTTTCTTTCCAAGAGATGATCAATACAAGTAAAGCATTGAATTTTATGTAGATTTGTCAAAATTAGTAATCATAACTATAGACTTGACCTTTTAAACTGACATTATGACTGATGTGTACATAAATGTATGAGTTTCTTTGTTTTTACCTTGTGAAATTATGTCTTTGGAAGCCCATTTGGCAAAAATAATTTGGTCTACTTTCCTATATTGAGGTCATTTTTCAAAAATGAAAGTGATGTCTTAACCCACATTTTTAGATGTGAAGGTTCAATTAAAAACAAAACAGACCAGGTGGGGTAGCTCATGCTTGTAATCTCAGCACTTTGGGAGGCTGAGGCAGGCGGATTACTTGAGCCCAGGAGTTTGAGATCAACCTGGGCAACATAGTGAATGCTGTCTGTTTTAAAAAAAATTAAAGTTAAAATTAAAACTCTTGCACAAAGATTCTATTCACTATTGAAAGTTCCTACCTTTATAAACAGCTACTTAAAAAAAAAAAACACTAAATAAAATTAAATATTGCTCCTAGTTAAAAGCAGATTGCAGTGCCAAATGAAATACCTCAACTGACCTTTGGGTCAAAAAAAAGTGTCAGATTTTTGGCCTTCTATGAAAGGTATGTTATAAAATGAAAATTCATAATGAAATATTTGTATTTTGGCCGGGAGCGGTGGCTCACGCCTGTAATCCCAGCACTTTGGGAGGCCGAGGCGGGCGGATCACCTGAGGTCGGAAGTTCGAGACTAGCCTGACGAACATGGAGAAACCCCGTCTCTACTAAAAATACTAAATTATCTGGGCATGGTGGCACACGCCTGTAATCCAGCTACTCGGGAGGCTGAGGCAGGAGAGTCACTTGAACCCAAAAGGCAGAGGTTGCAGTGAGCCAAGATCACGCCATTGCACTCCAAGAGTGCAACAAGAGCAATAAGAGCGAAATTCCGTCTCAAAAAAAAGAAAAAAAGAAAAGAAATATTTCTATTTTATTTTATTTTTATTTCCCTGGTAATTCACAGAACATATTTCTTTTTTAATTTGTATTTTTCGATTTAATTTATTATATACTCTCCAGTATTGTTTGTATCATGTTAAATGCTTTTAGAAGCTTAGTAGTAAGGTTCAGTTGTATCTCTGAACAGTTGATTTTTCTTATTCCCAGCTGTTTGAAATGCTTGTTCCCTGGTGCCGTAAAGAAATAGCACTTGAACATAAATTTAATTTACTCAGCAAGGCCGTTTTTATACTTTCTGCAGAAAGGGTATACTTGCCAGCAGTTTTGCCACAAGAGTACACTGATCAAAGGAGACAGGGTCATTTATAACCTGACGCGTCCACCCTACTGCTGTGTCCGGTTTCCATTGACTGGAACGGGACCTCACGTTCTGTATTTGTCCCAGTTGGCTAGCAACTTAGAACTTTTTTTAAAAAGAGGCAAAGGCAGAGGAGAACAAAGGAAGGAGGAGGTAACTTGTGGAATGCTGAGAAAGGTAAAAACACCTTCAAATAAGGAAGAGGAACAGGCTATGACCTAATGCTTGCTTGGACCAGTATATGCATGCCAGGGCAAATATTTAGGCTAAATTGTGGGAGCTGAGAACTTAAAGTACATTGACTTCTTTATCACGCCTAGCAGATATTTAAGAATGTTAGTACAGGTCTTTGAATAAATTTTGCTTCTAAGAGAAGTTACTATTTATTCCTAATTAGACAGGGAGGAAAGTCTTTGAAGAGGAACCTCTAGTTTTTACACCAGCTCACTTTATTCATTTACTCAAATGCCTTACAGGTCTTTGAGTTTGCAACCCCAAGTAAGTAAAATAATTCATGAAAGGTAATAAAAACAGAGTCTGGCACATAGTTAAGTTTTCAATAAACATAACTATTTTATTAGGCTGAAGGTATCAGTATCTAAGTGTGGTGCTAAGTGTTTTCAATATAATATATAAGAGGGCATGCTACTGTGACAGATGCACCTGATGTAGGATTAGCAATGTTGAGGTCCAGGCCAGCAAAGTGCTGATGGAAAGGTTTTGTCCCATAGATCAAAGGAAAGCTCATGTTTAGAATGTAAATGAAATGAGCTCTTTCCTTTGAGTGTAAAATATGGTCTTATTTACTGGAGTAGATTTAGTTTGTTTCTTCTTGATGCTTCGAGTTGCAGTTTCACTGTTTTAATGAAACTCAGCTGTAATATTGTTTGCCCTACCTCACCTCACCTCCATAAAAGTGAAGCACCTTTGGAAATGAAAACAGTATCTACCAAAACCCCTCTAGTGGTATTGATTATATTTGGTAAGCTTGGTAAGATGTTGCTGTTTTTAACACCAGTATTGTACATTTGGTAATTAAAAAACTGGCTTGAAAGAAGAATGAACTAGTTCATTCACAGCTCCTGGCTCAGGGTAAAGAAAAAAAAAAGAGTGGACAAGTTCAGAGTCCAAAAGAAATCCTAGAAGTCATTGAATGTAAATGAAAGCTAAATTTGTAGCTAAAATAAAGCTATAAATTAAGCTATACTATATTATTTAGCTGCTGACATTATATAAAAATTAACATTTTAGAAATACTGGATCTGAATCTTAAATAAATTACCTACCTTAATGAGTGACTTTTTAAAAATAAAGCTATGTATTGCACCCAAAGGCATATTTTATATTGGTGAAAATTAAATTTGGGAATGTAATGTGAGTTATATTACTAAATTACAGTTCCAATGTAGTGGAAGTACTATGCCTATTAAGATGAAATAAATCAGCATACATAATACTAACAACAGCGATTGTTTATTTCATGTTTAGTATATACATTGTCCTAAGTATCTCATATATATCATCTAATTTTAATCTCTTGGTCAATCATAGAAGGTAGCGAGTATTACCAACATTTGCAGAGGAGAGAACTGAGCATTAGAATGCTATACAATTTTCCCAAGGTCACACAATGAAGGGGCAGGAGCAGAATTTGAACCTTGGTCTGTCTGACTTCAACACTCATGTTATTTACCACTGTGCTGACTGACAAGTACATTAACTATGTCTGAAAATTACATATGTGTGTTAGGGAAGCAGAATTTGGGATGGTTGTGGTTGCAGATAACCTCAGTTGGGCTTAAGGCTAGAATGTCAAGGATTTGTTTTTTTCCATCAAGCAGATCATGTTGTCAGGCCATTAAGCAGAATTTCAAAGGATGAAAATTAGTTGCTTTTTCTGTCTTAATTCTAGAAAGCAAACAAAAGTACCCTATGAACAAAACAAACAAAAACAAACAGTTCGCTACAGATTTCTGAGCAAGTTCAGTTACTCTGTAGGAGTAGTTTAAAATGTATCTTGGCCGAGCGCGAGTGGATCACGAGGTCAGGAGATCGAGACCATCCTGGCTAACATGGTGAAACCCCATCTCTACTAAAAATACAAAAAATTAGCCGGGCGTGGTGGCGGGCGCCTTGTAGTCCCAGCTACTCAGGAGACTGAGGCAGGAGAATGGCATGAACCCGGGAGGCGGAGCTTGCAGTGAGAGATTGTGCCACTTCACTCCAGCCTGGGCAACAGAGCGAGACTCCGTCTCAAAAAAAAAAAAAAAAAAAAGGTGGATTGGCCCGGCATGATGGCTCACACTTGTAATCCTAGTACTTTGGGAGGCTGAGGCGGGTAGATTGCTTGAGTCCAGGAGTTTGAGACAAGCCTGCGCCACATAGCAAGACCCTGTTTCTAAAAAAAAAAAAAAAAAAAATTACAAAAACTATCCAGGTAGCTGGGCGTGCTGGCACATGCCTGTAGTCCCAGCTACTCAGGAGGCTGAGGTGAGAGGACCACTTGAGCTGGGGAGGCAGAGGCTACAATGGGATGTGATCATGCCACTGCACTCCAGCCTGGCAACAGAGAGACCCTGTCTTAAAATTAAAAAAAAAAGAAAAAAAAAAAAAGAAGTTGGCTGGTCGCAGTGGTTCACACCTGTAAACCTGTAATCCTGGCACTTTGGGAGGCTGAGATAGGAGGAGTGCTTGAGTCCAAGGGGTTCAAGACCAGCCTGGGCAACAAAGCTAGACCCTGTCTCTAAAAAAAAAAAGTACAAAAATTAGCTGGGCATGGTGGTGCACACCTGTAGTTCCAGCTACTCGGAAAGCTGAGGTGGGAGGATTGCTTGAGCCCAGGAGCCCAGGAGCTCAAGGCTTTAGTGAACTGTGATCGAGTCATGCACTCCAGCCTGGGCAACAGAGCAAGACCCCCTCTCTTAAAAAAAAAAGTGGAGAAATTGTTAGAAAGCTATTAAATTTGGCTTGTATTTTCTTTTGCTTTCAGATCTAAAGCATGTATTCCTTATTTGAAAAAGAGTAAAGTTGCTCATATCCTCAATATCAGTCCACCGCTGAACCTAAATCCAATTTGGTTCAAACAGCACTGTGGTAGGTGGTATGGTGAGGGGATGGTTTGTGCTTAATTTGTTTTGAATTAAATCTGTGTATGTCTGATGTAATCACAATCTGCACATAACATTCAGCATTGAATTTTCTATGCCAAATCATTAAGTGGCATTTGGAAAGTAGATTCTTAATCTTTTATCTGTAATTTAAAAAATTGAGGCATAATTTACATTCAATAAAATGCACAGCTCTTAATGGTTCAGTTTGATGAGTTTTGAGAAATGTATATAACCAACACCCAAATCAAGATACAGATTTTTACCATTTCAGAAAGCTCTTTCATTTCCCAATGAGTGTGTTTTACTGTGTGTAATTTATTCATCTATAAAGTTGGTTAAAAACTATCTATGAGATACTTTATTTTTCTTAGTCAGGTATGCACCTGTAGTCCTAGCTACTTGAAAGGCTGAGGTGGGAGGATCGCTTGAGCCCAGGAGTTTGAGGCTGCAGTGAGCTATGATCATGGCACTGCACTCCCGCCTGGGTGACAGAGCGAGACCCTGACTCTAAAAAAAAAACCACGACAAAAAAACCCTATTACCTTTCATAGCAAACTAATGGTTTAAGGTAAATATGCTAAGCAACAAGATTTACGTATAGGTGCCTCCTTTAAAATAGTCGAATCAAACACTTAGTTTTTATTTCAGCACAATTCACTAACATTTGGAAAGGCGCTTGGAATGGGAACCCACAGAGCAAAACTGAAAGAAGTTCCACTTTAATTGACTAGGTTAAATACATTGGCAGCCTTTTTTTATTATTGTTTTACTAGCAGTAGTTTCCCTTTAAATAAACATTTTCATTCTTAAAAAACAAAACAAACAAACAAAAAAAGCCAGGCATGGTGGCTCACATCTGTAATCCCAGCACTTTGGGAAGCTGAGACAGGCAGATCAATTGAGGTCAGGAGTTTGAGACCAGCGTGGCCAACATAGTGAAACTCCATCTTTACTAAAAATACAAAAATTAGCTGGGCATGGTGGCGCACACCTGTAATCCCAGCTACTCAGAGGCTGAGGCACAGGAATCACTTGAACCTGGGAGGTGGAGTTTGCAGTGAGCCAAGATTGCACCACTGTGCCCCAGCCTGGGCAACAGAGTGAAACTGTGTCTCAAAAAAAAAAACATATTAAGAGATAATAATGTAATTTACCCTCATAGTATTAAGAAAAATGAAAGTTTATTACTGTCATTTTTATTTTAATCAAATATTAGGAGGGAAATATATAAAACAATTTCATCTCTGTTCACTTCTATAAAACCTGTTCTTTAGAAAATAGTACAGTTAAAAGTTATATTTTATATTATTGAAAAGAATTCTCAAAAATATATCAGGGAGGCTGGGTACAGTGGCTCATACCTGTAATCCCAGCACTTTGGGAGGCCAAGGCAGGTGGATTGCTTGAGCCCAGGAGTTCAAGACCAGGCTGGGCAACATGGCAAAACCCTGTCTTTACAAAAAATTGAAAAATTAGCCAAGCTTGGTGGCACGCGCCCATAGTCCCAGCTACTCGTGAGACTGAGGTGGGACGGTTGCTTGAGCTCAGGAGGTAGAGGCTGCAGTGAGTCGTGATCACACCACTGCACTCCAGCCCAAGTGATAGAGTGAGATCCTGTCTCAAAAAAAAAACCAGTATGTGTATATATATGTATGAGTGTGTATATACATGTGTGTATTACTATTTTCTTCCTGATATATATGTGTGTGTGGGTGTGTTGTATGTATATACATATATATACACATGTATATGTATATACACACATAGATATATATGCATATATATGTATATACATACATGCGCACATATATCAGGAAGAAAATAGTAATAGAAAATTGGTTATTTCTACTCACAAGTTAATCAAATTAATTTCTTTTATAATCAAATTATTATTTTTTGTGGTTCTTTCAGCTTATACCATTGCTAAGTATGGTATGTCTATGTATGTACTTGGAATGGCAGAAGAATTTAAAGGTGAAATTGCAGTCAATGCATTATGGCCTAAAACAGGTATGTATTTTTAAAAACTTCATTTGTTAGATTTTCACGTATTGTCCTTGACACTTATTATTATTATTTTTTTGACAGAATCTTGCTCTGTCACCCAGGCTGGAGTGCAGTGGTATGATCTCAGCTCACTGCAACCTCTGCCTCCCAGGTTCAAGCAGTTCTTGTGCCTCAGCCTCCCAAGCAGCTGGGACTACAGGTGCACACCACCATGCCTGGCTAATTTTTTGTATTTTTAGTAGAGACAGGGTTTCACCATGTTAGCCAGGCTGGTCTCGAACTCCCGACCTCAAGTGATCCACCCACCTCGGCCTCCCAAAGTGCTGGGATTACAAGCATGAGCCCCCACGCCCGGCCTGTCCTTGACACTCTTGAGGTGCATCTTGGGTATGATAGGGTGAGAGTGTGTAGACTGTTAACACTAACTTCAATCTGTTTGTTGGGAAACAAGTTCAACTTTTTATTGTACAACATAAGATCCTTTTCAATCATCTTCCTGCCTTGGCTTAGACTACATGAGTGACTCTTCAGCCAATAGCCTTTGTAGGAACATTGACCACTGGAGCACTTTAAGAGTCTTTTGAAGGCCAACAGGAGAAGCTGCACTTCGCCAACTCTTTCTTCATCTTTGTTTCTGGAACCTTCCTAAATTTTGCAGATTCTCTTACTTTTGTTTTTTCCTCACACATTCTAACAAATGCTTTTTAACATTTTTGTATTCTTACTGGCCTTGTCTTTTCCTTTAGAAAAAGCTGGATTATCTTTCCTTTCACATGAATTCTTCTGAATTCACAGAGTACCTGGAACCCTGTGAGATGACAGAAGAACCTGTGTATGCCTGGGCTTGGTGTGCAGATTTACAGTTATGATACAACAGAAGTTGATGGCTTCCTTGCTGGGCAATAAGATATATAAAAATGAGGGAAAGCCAGCAAAAATGAGAAAAAAGGAAAGCCTGTCTTTCTTATAGGTTCTTACCCTCTGCTTCTATATCAGAGTAGCTTAAAAGAAGAAAAAGGGATGATAACATTTCACTATACATTTTTCTATGTACTAGTGGGTAATGCCCATGAAAACCTTAACTTCTTTTCATCTTAAGTGTAAATGGTGCCAGGTGTGGTTACAGATGGCTCACGCCATCCCAGCACTTTGGGAGGCCGGGGTGGGCAGATCACTTGAGGCCAGGAGTTTGAGACAAGCCTGGGCAGCATGGCAAAACCCCGTGTCTACTAAAAATACGATAAATTAGCCAGTTACTTGGGAGGCTGAGGCATGAGAATCACTTGAACTTTGGAAGCAGAGGTTGCAGTGAGCCCAGATTGGGCCACTGCACTCCATCCTGGGCAACAGAGCAAGACCCTGTCTCAACAACAACAACAAAATATGTAAATGGCAATCACATCCCAGAAAAGTATGTCTAATGGTAAAGAGTACGTAGAGGGACTGGGTGTGGTGCCTAACTCCTGTAATCCTAGCACTTTGGGAGGCTGAGGTTGGATGGGAGGATTACTTGAGGCTAGGAGTTTGAAACCAGCCTGGGCAACATAGTGAGGCCTCTAAAAAAAAAGTAGCTAGGTGTAGTGGCACACACCTATAGCCCCAGCTGAGATGGGAGGATCACTTAAGCCCGGGGGTTGAAGGCTACAGTGAGCCATGGTCATGCTGTTGCACTTCAGCCTCAGCGGCAGAGTGAGACCCTGTGTCAATTAACCCACTTCCCATTTGTCCCGAGAATACTCTTGTCTCTAACTCTAATGTAACATCATATATATTTCTGTTACATTAGGGTTAGAGACAAGTTCTGTTTAGAAATAACTCAATAGCTTTTATGTTTTAGTTTTCACATTGAAAATCAGTCAGATTTGCTTTAGCCTCAACGTGTGTGTTTATGTAAAATTAAATGAGCGCTGTACTTTTTTTTTTCCTAAACAGGAAGTGGGTTAAAAAACAAACAAACAAAAAGAGAATGCATAGTGGGAACCACTTTTTCATTTCACTCTTTAAAAATGTAACAGGCCAGTTGCAGTGGCTGGTGCCTGTAATCCCAACACTTTGAGAACCAGAGGCAGGAGGATCTCTTGAGCCCAGGAGTTCAAGACCAGCATAGGCAACATAGTGAGACCCCATCTCTACAAAAAGTTAAGTTAGCTGGGCACAGTGGAGCATGCCTGTGGTCCCAGCTTCTCGTGAGGCTAAGATTGTAGGATTGCTTGAGCCCTGGAGATCAAGGCTGTAGTGAGCCATGATCATGCCACTGTACTCCAGCGTTTTGAGACAGGACAGAGTGAGATCCTGTCTCACAAAAACGAACAAACAAAAATTCAACAGAACCTTGATTATACTCACATTGGAATTTAAACAGAAAATCAACATGGCCCCTCTACAAGGAATCATCTTAGGAATCAATGCTGGTGTTTTCTGCTCCTAGGGTAGTGCTCTGCCCATAGTAGTCACTCAGATATTTGGAAATGCATGATATTTTTGGATTCCTTTGGAAAGTCTTCATATTCTTCATTACATTAAAAAAAAATTTTGGGGGGAGGAGCCAAGATGGCCGAATAGGAACAGCTCCAGTCTACAGCTCCCAGCGTGAGCGACGCAGAAGACTGGTGATTTCTGCATTTCCATCTGAGGTACCGTGTTCATCTCACTAGGGAGTGCCAGACAGTGGGCGCAGGTCAGTGGGTGAGCGAACCGTGCGCCAGCCGAAGCAGGGGCGAGGCATTGCCTCACTCGGGAAGCACAAGGGGTCAGGGAGTTCCCCTTCCAGGGGTGACAGACGGCACCTGGAAAATCGGGCCACTCCCACCCGAATACTGTGCTTTTCCGACGGGCTTAGGAAACGGTGCCCCAGGAGAGTATAGCCCGCACCTGGCTCAGAGGGTCCTACGCCCACGGAGTCTCGCTGATTGTTAGCACAGCAGTCTGAGATCAAACAGCAAGTCGGCAGCGAGGCTGGGGGAGGGGCGCCCGCCATTGCCCAGGCTCGCTTAGGTAAACAAAGCAGCCTGGAAGCTTGAACTGGGTGGAGCCCACCACAGCTCAAGGAGGCCTGCCTGCCTCTGTAGGCTCCACGTCTGGGGGCAGGGCACAGACAAACAGAAAGACAGCAGTAACCTCTGCAGACTTAAATGTCCCTGTCTGACAGCTTTGAGGAGAGCAGTGGTTCTCCCAGCACGCAGCTGGAGATCTGAGAACGGGCTGACTGCCTCCTCAAGTGGGTCCCTGACCCCTGACCCCCGAGCAGCCTAACTGGGAGGCACCCCCCAGAAGGGGCAGACTGACACCTCACACGGCCGGCCAGGTACTCCAACAGACCTGCAGCTGAGGGTCCTGTCTGTTAGAAGGAAAACTAACAGAAAGGACATCCACACCAAAAACCCATCTGTACATCACCATCATCAAAGACCAAAAGTAGATAAAACCACAAAGATGGGGAAAAAACAGAGCAGAAAAACTGGAAACTCTAAAAAGCAGAGTACCTCTCCTCCTCCAAAGGAACGCAGTTCCTCACCAGCAACGGAACAAAGCTGGACGGAGAATGACTTTGACGAGCTGAGAGAAGAAGGCTTCAGACGATCAAATTACTCCGAGCTACGGGAGGATATTCAAACCAAAGGCAAAGAAGTTGAAAACTTTGAAAAAAATTTAGAAGAATGTATAACTAGAATAACCAATACAGAGAAGTGCTTAAAGGAGCTGATGGAGCTGAAAACCAAGGCTCGAGAACTACGTGAAGAATGCAGAAGCCTCAGAAGCCGATGCGATCAAATGGAAGAAAGGGTATCAGCCCTGGAAGATGAAATGAATGAAATGAAGCTAGAAGGGAAATGTAGAGAAAAAAGAATAAAAAGAAACGAGCAAAGCCTCCAAGAAATGTGGGACTATGTGAAAAGACCAAATCTACGTCTGATTGGTGTACCTGAAAGTGACGGGGAGAATGGAAACAAGTTGGAAAACACTCTGCAGGATATTATCCAGGAGAACTTCCCCAATCTAGCAAGGCAGGCCAACATTCAGATTCAGGAAATACAGAGAACACCACAAAGATACTCCTCGAGAAGAGCAACTCCAAGACACATAATTGTCGGATTCACCAAAGTTGAAATGAAGGAAAAAATGTTAAGGGCAGCCAGAGAGAAAGGTCGGGTTACCATCAAAGGGAAGCCCATCAGACTAACAGCGGATCTCTCAGCAGAAACCCTACAAGCCAGAAGAGAGTGGGGGCCAATATTCAACATTCTTAAAGAAAAGAATTTTCAACCCAGAATTTCATATCCTGCCAAACTAAGCTTCATAAGTGAAGGAGAAATAAAATACTTTACAGACAAGCAAATGCTGAGAGATTTTGTCACCACCAGGCCTGCCCTAAAAGAGCTCCTGAAGGAAGCGCTAAACATGGAAAGGCACAACCGGTACCAGCCACTGCAAAATCATACCGAAATGTAAAGACCATCGAGACTAGGAAGAGACTGCATTAACTAACGAGCAAAATAACCAGCTAACATCATAATGACAGGATCAAATTCACACATAACAATATTAACTTTAAATGTAAATGGACTAAATGCTCCAATTAAAAGACACAGACTGGCAAATTGGATAAAGACTCAAGACCCATCAGTGTGCTGTATTCAGGAAACCCATCTCACGTGCAGAGACACACATAGGCTCAAAATAAAAGGATGGAGGAAGATCTACCAAGCAAATGGAAAACAAAAAAAGGCAGGGGTTGCAATCCTAGTCTCTGATAAAACAGACTTTAAACCAACAAAGTTCAAAAGAGACAAGGCCATTACATAATGGTAAAGGGATGAATTCAACAAGAAGAGCTAACTATCCTAAATATATATGCACCCAATACAGGAGCACCCAGATTCATAAAGCAAGTCCTGAGTGACCTACAAAGAGACTTAGACTCCCACACATTAATAATGGGAGACTTTAACACCCCACTGTCAACATTAGACAGATCAACGAGACAGAAAGTCAACAAGGATACCCAGGAATTGAACTCAGCTCTGCACCAAGCGGACCTAATGGACATCTACAGAACTCTCCACCCCAAATCAACAGAATGTACATTTTTTTCAGTACCACACCACACCTATTCCAAAATTGACCATATACTTGGAAATAAAGCTCTCCTCAATAAATGTAAAAGAACAGAAATTATAACAAACTATCTCTCAGATCACAGTGCAATCAAGCTAGAACTCAGGATTAAGAATCTTACTCAAAACCGCTCAACTACGTGGAAACTGAACAACTTGCTCCTGAATGACTACTGGGTACATAACGAAATGAAGGCAGAAATAAAGATGTTCTTTGAAACCAACGAGAACCAAGACACAACATACCAGAATCTCTGGGATGCATTCAAAGCAGTGTGTAGAGGGAAATTTATAGCACTAAATGCCCACAAGAGAAAGCAGGAAAGATCCAAAATTGACACCCTAACATCACAATTAAAAGAACTAGAAAAGCAAGAGCAAACACATTCAAAAGCTAGCAGAAGGCAAGAAATAACTAAAATCAGAGCAGAACTGAAGGAAATAGAGACACAAAAAACCCTTCAAAAAATCAATGAATCCAGGAGCTGGTTTTTTGAAAGGATCAACAAAATTGATAGACCGCTAGCAATATTAATAAAGAAAAAAAGAGAGAAGAATCAAATAGATGCAATAAAAAATGATAAAGGGGATATCACCACCGATCCCACAGAAATACAAACTACCATCAGAGAATATTACAAACACCTCTACGCAAATAAACTAGAAAATCTAGAAGAAATGGATAAATTCCTCAACACATACACCCTCCCAAGACTAAACCAGGAAGAAGTTGAATCTCTGAATAGACCAATAACAGGAGCTGAAATTGTGGCAATAATCAATAGCTTACCAACCAAAAAAAGTCCAGGACCAGATGGGTTCACAGCCGAATTCTACCTGAGGTACAAGGAGGAGCTGGTACCATTCCTTCTGAAACTATTCCAATCAATAGAAAAAGAGGGAATCCTCCCTAACTCATTTTATGAGGCCAGCATCATCCTGATACCAAAGCCTGGCAGAGACACAACAAAAAAAGAGAATTTTAGACCAATATCCTTGATGAACATTGATGCAAAAATCCTCAATAAAATACTGGCAAACAGAATCCAGCAGCACATCAAAAAGCTTATCCACCATGATCAAGTGGGCTTCATCCCTGGGATGCAAGGCTGGTTCAATATATGCAAATCAATAAATGTAATCCAGCATATAAACAGAACCAAAGACAAAAACCACATGATTATCTCAATAGATGCAGAAAAGGCCTTTGACAAAATTCAACAACCCTTCATGCTAAAAACTCTCAATAAATTAGGTATTGATGGGACGTATCTCAAAATAATAAGAGCTATTTATGACAAACCCACAGCCAATATCATACTGAATGGGCAAAAACTGGAAGCATTCCCTTTGAAAACTGGCACAAGACAGGGATGCCCTCTCTCACCACTTCTATTCAACATAGTGTTGGAAGTTCTGGCCAGGGCAATTAGGCAGGAGAAGGAAATCAAGGGTATTCAATTAGGAAAAGAGGAAGTCAAATTGTCCCTGTTTGCAGATGACATGATAGTATATCTAGAAAACCCCATTGTCTCAGCCCAAAATCTCCTTAAGCTGGTAAGCAACTTCAGCAAAGTCTCAGGATACAAAATCAATGTACAAAAATCACAAGCATTCTTATACATCAATAACAGACAAACAGAGAGCCAAATCATGAGTGAACTCCCATTCACAATTGCTTCAAAGAGAATAAAATACCTAGGAATCCAACTTACAAGGGATGTGAAGGACCTCTTCAAGGAGAACTACAAACCACTGCTCAAGGAAATAAAAGAGGATACAAACAAATGGAAGAACATTCCATGCTCATGGGTAGGAAGAATCAATATCATGAAAATGGCCATCCTTCCCAAGGTAATTTACAGATTCAATGCCATCCCCATCAAGCTACCAATGACTTTCTTCACAGAATTGGAAAAAACTACTTTAAAGTTCATATGGAACCAAAAAAGAGCCCGCATCGCCAAGTCAATCCTAAGCCAAAAGAACAAAGCTGGAGGCATCACACTACCTGACTTCAAACTATACTACAAGGCTACAGTAACCAAAACAGCATGGTACTGGTACCAAAACAGAGATATAGATCAATGGAACAGAACAGAGCCGTCAGAAATAATGCCACATATCTACAACTATCTGATCTTTGACAAACCTGAGAAAAACAAGCAATGGGGAAAGGATTCCCTATTTAATAAATGGTGCTGGGAAAACTGGCTAGCCATATGTAGAAAGCTGAAACTGGATCTCTTCCTTACACCTTATACAAAAATCAATTCAAGATGGATTAAAGACTTAAATGTTAGACCTAAAACCATAAAAACCCTAGAAGAAAACCTAGGCATTACCATTCAGGACATAGGCATGGGCAAGGACTTCATGTCTAAAACACCAAAAGCAATGGCAACAAAAGCCAAAATTGACAAATGGGATCTAATTAAACTAAAGAGCTTCTGCACAGCAAAGGAAACTACCATCAGAGTGAACAGGCAACCTACAAAATGGGAGAAAATTTTCGCAACCTACTCATCTGACAAAGGGCTAATATCCAGAATCTACAGTGAACTCCAACAAATTTACAAGAAAAAAACAAACAACCCCATCAAAAAGTGGGTGAAGGACGTGAACAGACACTTCTTAAAAGAAGACATTTATGCAGCCAAAAAATACATGAAAAAATGCTCACCATCACTGGCCATCAGAGAAATGCAAATCAAAACCACAATGAGATACCATCTCACACCAGTTAGAATGGCAATCATTAAAAAGTCAGGAAACAACAGGTGCTGGAGAGGATGTGGAGAAATAGGAACACTTTTACACTGTTGGTGGGACTATAAACTAGTTCAACCCTTGTGGAAGTCAGTGTGGCGATTCCTCAGGGATCTAGAACTAGAAATTCCATTCCACCCAGCCATCCCATTACTGGGTATATACCCAAAGGACTATAAATCATGCTGCTATAAAGACACATGCACACGTATGTTTATTGCAGCATTATTCACAATAGCAAAGACTTGGAACCAACCCAAATGTCCAACAATGATAGACTGGATTAAGAAAATGTGGCACATATACACCATGGAATACTATGCAGCCATAAAAAATGATGAGTTCATGTCCTTTGTAGGGACATGGATGAAATTGGAAATCATCATTCTCAGTAAACTATCGCAAGAACAAAAAACCAAACACTGTATATTCTCACTCATAGGTGGGAATTGAACAATGAGAACACATGGACACAGGAAGGGGAACATCACACTTCGGGGACTGTTGTGGGGTCGGGGGAGGGGGGAGGGATAGCATTGGGAGATATACCTAATGCTAGATGACGAGTTAGTGGGTGCAGCGCACCAGCATGGCACATGTATACATATGTAACTTACCTGCACATTGCGCACATGTACCATAAAACCTAAAGTATAATAATAATAATAATAATAAAAGAAAAAAAAAAAGAAAACCAAATAATTATCATGGGAGAAAAGAAAATCAGAACTGGAAACTGACATAAGAACAATAACAGTATTAGATTAAAAGTAAATTAAAAGGGGGAGTCATATAAGATGAATATGATTTCCTTTAGTCAAGAAAAAAAAAAAAAATTTTGTAGTTTTTTTTTAGTGGAAAAGGGGTTTCACCATGTTGGCCAGTCTGGTCTTGAACTTCTTGCCTCAAGTGATATATCCTCCTCGGCCTCCCAGAGTGCTGGGATTACAGGCATAAGCCACTGTGCCAGCTTCATTACACTTTTGAGAACACTTCTACTGATGGCAAATTGGAATCCTTTTCACTGAATTTGCTGGCAGAGGGGGTTTCTAGGAAGATGACTACTGGAAGTCGTGTCCCTGCTGTCCCTCCCTTTCCCCTGATTAGAGCATCTGCTAGGGTGGTGGGCAGGTAGGACTAGAAGGAATGAGTAAGACTTGATTCTGTAAGAGAATTAACTTGAGAAGCTTGTGAAAGACTGTTCTCTCTGAGCTAGAGGACAGAGTAGAGCAAGGTGAGAGAACTCGAGAAAGAACAGATACTCAGACGTTCCTGGAGAGGGCTTTGACCATGGAGATCTGAGGACTCAACAGGGTGGCTCAACAGGCAAGATAAGTATTTCCTATCCTTGAGGAGTGGAAGTGAGGAGACCTCGGAGACTTCTTCAAGTCCCGAAATAGATTCAGTGACTGGTATATCTGATATGATAACTTACTACTGCTGGCAAGGCTGGCATCATTTAAACTATCCCGAGTGACAGAGTGAGACTGTCTCAAAAAAACAAACAAACAAACAGATTATATAAGGGTGAACAGTGCTATGAGGAAACAAAGAAAAATTGCAGTACAGTTAAGAGGACCCAATATCCAGACATAGAAAAATAAACAGAACACCCAGAATAGCAGTTTTCAGTGAAATAAAACTGCTAAAGAAACAGAAAATATCTCAATTTAAAAACAAAAATCCTGACATAAGAGATTGAATTATAATATGAAAAATGCTGTCTGGAACTAAAAATAGATTGTGTTTTTAAAATATATATATGTATATAATAGTTGAAGGGTTGGATGTTGAGTGACACCTGAGTAAGCAGCTTGGATATTCTAGTGCAAGAAATATCTCAGAAGAGCAAAAACACCCTGAAGTAAATGGAGAGACTTAGAGGACACATCTGGGGAACTTCACATGCAAATATCAGGAGTCCCAGAAGGAGGTCTGGAAAGAGAACAAATAGAGGAGAAACAATAATTGAATGAATAATAGGAAACAATTCTCTTGAGCTGAAGAAAGACCGATATGGTTTACCAAATTTGAGGCTGAATTTATGAGGGGGAGAAAGACATCTGGGAGAACCTCAGTATTTCAAGGATAAAAAAATCTTCCAAGCCTTCAGGCAGAATATATGTTACTTACAAAGAAAAATGATTGCAGACTCTTTTATCTTCAATGCCAGAAACTAGAAGGCAGTGGAATAACATCTGTACGTTGCTGATACAAAGGGACTCAGCCAAGATAGTTATTTATTGACAAATTGAAGGGAAGATATGTGGATATGCTACCACACTTGAGAAGAGTCTTGTAGAAAGGGCTGTTAACCAAGCAGCAAATCTGTCAGAAGAGAGTTTTCAAGATAGGAGTCAGAAAAAAAGAAGAGAGAAAATAATGGCTAGCAAATAAACCTGTAGTATATTTAATATATGGTCAGATGTACATGGATTATATAGAATAACTGGGAATATGAAATACAGGTACCAAATAACAACTCTCTATATTGAAGAGATAGGATAAGAGAAAAGTTTAATAATTGTCTCTAGCCAAAAGCACTACACTGTCTTCAAAACCTAGAATTTGGGGAAGAGGGAAATGTGGGAGTCATTGAATTCTTTTCTTTTTTTCTTTTTTTTGAGACAGAGTTTCATTCTTGTTGCCCAGGCTGGAGAGCAGTGGCGCAATCTCGGCTCACTGTAACCTCTGCCTCCTGAGTAGCTGGGTTTACAGGCGTGTCCCACCATGCCTAGCAAATTTTTGTATTTTTAGTAGAGAGGGGGTTTCACCATGTTGGCCAGGCTGGTCTCAAACTCCTGACCTCAGGTGATCCACCTGCTTCGGCCTCCCAAAGTGCTGGGATTACAGGTGTGAGCCACTGCACCAGGCCAGAAGTCACTGAATTCTAAAGGACTCATATGAGCATGGGAAGGTTAGGGAAGGGAACGCTTTCTAACCATCTCGTTTTGAGGCAGCTACAATTCTAGAGGGTATCTTTGTTGTTGTTTGTTTTTTGAGACAGAGTCTCACTCTGTTGCCCAGGCTGGAGTGCAGTGGCATAATCGGCTCACTGCAACCTCTGCCTCTGAGGCTCAAGTGATTCTTGTGCCTCAGCCTCCCAAATGGCTGGGATTACAGGCACTTGCCACCACACCCAGCTAATTTTTGTATTTTTAGTAGAGACGGGGTTTCACCATGTTGGCCAGGCTGGTCTCGAACTCCTGACCTCAGATGATCCTCCTGCCTTGGCCTCCCAAAGTGCTGGGATTACAGGCGTGAGCCACCACACCCGGCCTAGATGGTATTTTTTTAAAAAATTAGGCTGGGCGCAGTGGCTCACGCCTATAATCCCAGCACTTTAGGAGGCCGAGGTGAACGGATCACGAGGTCAGGAGATTAAGACCATCCTGGCTAACATGATAAAACCCCGTCTCTACTAAAAATACAAAATAATTAGCCAGGCATAGTGGCAGGCACCTGGAGGCAGAGCTTGCAGTGAGCCGAGATCGCGCCACTGCAGTCCAGCCTGGGAGACAGAGCGAGACTCCATCTCAAAAAAAAAAAAAAATTATATTTTCTGTTTGGTGCTAGAGTGTAGAAATGTTTTTGCATTTAAACATTATAGGCAGCTATCTTTCTAAACTTTCTTATTGAGTCTAATAATTTTTCCAGAGTCTGCTGGATTTTCTGTGCAGGTAATAATATAATCTATAATAACATTCCAATTCTTACATCCTTGGTTTCTTTTTTTCTTGCTTTACTGCACTCTCCCTCTCCTCCTCTCTAGCCTTCACCAGTAGTTTTCTCTTGACTTATTGAGAGCCCAGCAATGCTTTTAAAAAATGTTTATTGCTTATTTATAGTTTTATTGTAATAAGACAGCCCTTTAGAGTATATAAGTCATCATATAGTTGATCCATGAACAACGTGGTGTTAGGGATGCTGGCCCCTAGCAGTGAAAAAAAGAAAACATATTTCCAGAAGCAGAAGACTAGTCCTATCCATTTTTAATTAAATATATTACTAGATATTTTATATTTTTATATATTTTCAATATATTTTCTAATTTGTTAAAGTATATATTAATAAAAAACTATATATCTTTATTACAAAGATGCTAGTAAACTGAACTCTCTTATTAATACTAAAAAGTTTTCTGCAGATACTCCTAGATTTTTTTAGGTTTAAAGTCTTATCACAAAAAGTGACAATTGTGTTTCTGCATTTTCGTTATATGTTAAATTATTTTTCCATTTCTTATTAGATTAGCTAATCCTTTTAGAACAATGTTGAATAGTAACAATGATGGGACCTATATTTGTTGTGTTCTTGTCAATAATGGGAATGCTTTTCATCATTATATATATGCAGTTTCTTCCCTTTTTTTAACTTCAGTTCTTGCATCCTTTCTACTACTTAATGCTGTGTTAGTATTAAATGTGATAGTTAAAGCATTAAGGTCTTACTTGATTTGCTGGAAATTTTTGTGTAATGTTCCTATCTACTAAGTGGACTTGGTAAGTTGGTAACTCATTCTGAACTACCATAAAATCTCCATGTAAGTTTTTAAATGCTTATTAAAATTGAAGTATTACTTTTTAGTCATATCTCAAACTTGGAACTATTGGAGAATTAAGCAATACCATATTATTTCTGCCCTTTGTGGTTTACAAATTTTGTTAGGGCAAATAAATCATATAAATATAATGCAACCAGAGAAGTAATCTACCTAGATACTCTTCAAATGTGTGGACTCTTGATTGTAAAGTTCAAATAGATTTCCATAATCTATTAATTATGGAAATTAACTCCATCTGTATCTTTTCTTCTGTGAGAGCCTTTGAGCTTTCATATTCTTGGTGTCACATTTTGTTTAATTTTCTTATTAACACACTTATTCTGTATTCCAGATTCTCAATTAACCATATAATATAGTTCATGTAAAGAAATGATAGAACTGATTTTTATTTATTTATTTTGAGATAAGATCTTGCCCTGTTACCCAGGCTGGAGTGCAGTGGCATGATCACAGCTCACTGCAGCCTTGACCTCCTGGGCTCAAGCCATCTTCCTGCCTCAACCTCCTAAATAGCTAGAACCACAGGCGCATACCACCATGCCCAGCCAGTTTTTCAGTTTTTTTTTTTTTTTTTTTTTTTTTTGTGGAGATGGGATCTTGCCATGTTATCCAGGCTGGTCTCGAACTCCTGGGCTCAGGAAATCCTTGCACCTCGGCCTCCCAAATTGTTGGCATTACAGGTGTGAGCTACTGTGCCCTGCTATAACTAATTCTGATAAAATATCCAAACATCACATTAATATTTAAAATTATTCAGTTTCTCTTTACTTCTTTGGGTTTGTGGCACCCTGGTCACCCCCATCTGGCTGTGATAGCCTCTGTAGTCTGTGGGCTGGCAGTTTGCTCTTGTTTTAAAGTTTCTTTCCCTACACAATCCCCACTTTCTGGTAAGCCTTCTTTTTTTTTTTTTTGAGACGGAGTCTTGCTCTGTCGCCCAGGCTGGAGTGCAGTGGCATGATCTCAGCTCACTGCAACCTCTGTCTCCTGGGTTCAAGCGATTCTCATGCCTCAGTCTCCCAAGTAGCTGGGACTTCGGACGCCTTTCACTATGCCTGGCTAATTTTTGTATTTTTAGTAGAGACGGGGTTTCGCCATTTTGGCCAGGCTAGTCTCGAACTCCTGACCTCAGGTTATCCACCCGCCTTGGTCTCCCAAATCATGCTGGGATTATAGGCATGAGCCACTGCTCCTTGCCATGGCAAGGTTTCTATGAGGTCTGTTAGGTGTACATCCTGCAGCTTATTGGCTTAAAATGTACTAGCCTTTGATGTGGTCTCTTTGGGGCTCATTGGGAGAAAGAAAAATCGATAGTGCAGCAGTTTTGATACTGAATATTGACAAGTGTCTTTATGAAATAAAGAACCAGTCCCTCGAAAAAGTAAAAATAAAATAATTAAGTTTCTGTATTGCACATATTCTTCTTAGCTGTGTGAGCTGCAGTAGCTGTCTGTACCTAGCTTCCCCTTATATAAAATTAGGTATTATAAATAACCTCTAAAGCCCTTTGTTGCATATTTTTCAAACTTTTAATTATGAAAGAAGTCAAACATATGTACAAACATGTATACAAGTAGGGAGAGTAGTACGTCATGTACTATTCCGCTTCAGCGATTTCACCACATGGCCAATCTAGTTTTACCAGCCCTCACACCTCCATCTCCCTTTAACCCCACTTCTAACCTCACCAGATTATTATTATATTTTCGAGACAGAGTCTCACTCTGTCACCCAGGCTGGAGTGCAGTGTCGTGATCTTGGCCCACTGCAGCCTCCACCTCCCGGGTTTAAGTGATTCTCTTGCCCCAGCCTCCTGAGTAGCTGGGATTATAGGCGCCCACCGCTGTGCCCGGCTAATTTTTGTATCTTTAGTAGAGACGGTGTTTTGCCATGTTGGCCAGGGTGGTCTCGAACTCCTGACCTCAAGTGATCCACCCACCTCGGCCTCCCAAAGTGTTGGGATTACAGGTGTGAGCCTCTGCGCCCGGCCCTCGCCACATTATTTTTAAGCAGATCTCAATCATAGCATCATTTCATCTGTACATACTTCAATATGTATTTTTAAATGATTAGGTCTCTTTAAAAAGACAAAATTATTATCATAGCTAACAAACATACCTTAATATCATCTAATATCTAGTCAGTGTTCAAATTCCCTCAAGTGTCTCATAAATGTTTTCTTTGCAGTTGATTTATTTACATCAGGATCTAAATTGTTCCATACATTGCATTTGTTTGATAAGTCTCAAGTGTTTTTAATCTAAAGCAGTTACACTCATTTTTTTTCTTGCCACTTATTTCTTGAAAAACCAGGTCGTTTATCTTATAGGATTTCTGTCATTCCAGATTTTCCTGATTCTCCCAGTCGTATCATTTAACATCTTTCTGTATCCTGTAAGGACCCTTATATTAGTATATTGTTTATTCCCATTCTTTTTTCTTCTGGCATTATTTTATTTATTCATTCATCATCCAACAACTATTGATTGGACGGTTATCACGCAGCAGACATGGGTATTGGGGATACTTCTTTGGCCCTTTTACCTAGTGTATGTCTAGGTTGGTAGAAGTTAGGTTTTAAAAGCATATTTAATCCAGCATTTATGCAAAGTATTATTAAAGCCCTGGTGGTACTCTTGAACTGAACCGCCGCATATAGCTGTGTGAAACATATCCAGAGTTCTAGTTTAGGAACAAATGAAGGATTTCTTTTCATTGCTGCTTCCTATCTGCTATGTACTGGATAAAGGGAGTTCCCCAGCTCCAAGCAGTACTGAAGATTCTATGGCCTGTGGTGTAGACGATGGGAAACAAGGGACTGTCGGTGAGAATTTACTGAGTACTGGGGCATGCTGCTGAGGTAACTCTTAGGAATATTTGACGGTTGCAGCCAGCTTTCCAATCACCATCTTTCTTTTTCTTCTAAGGAGTCCAGGAATCAATTTGGTTAAATTCCTTTCTTCTGCAATTTGACCAAGACTCCTTTCTTCCCTGGTCCCCACTGTGGGACCAAAACCATGTTTTATTGCTTCTTTGTTTCCTTTATGTTTCTGTAGCAGACAATTCTTTTAAGGTTTTCTGAAGAGTGTTGTTTTTTGCAGTGGGGAAAAAGATGAGAGTGAAAAAGGCACTTCTTCAATATTTCTCAAACTATATGTCAAGACTCATTGGTGAGGCATGAAATCAATTTAGTGGATTGTGAAATTGATTTAGTGAGTAGCAGCCAGAGTTGTTTTGTTGTTGTTTTGTTTTATTTCTAGTGGAATCTAATAGAAAATATTAGAGTGCATTGCACGGAGGAAGGGTCAGTATTGTTTCATAAGCTTTTGTTTCTTATATAAGTGTCATATATGAAAATGTTACTTCTTATGGGTCACAGCCAAAAAACTTAAAAGCTCACACTTTATGGTGCCTCTCTTTTTCAACTTCTTTGCCTTTTCTCACCCTTTCTCAGTCACCCTCCCTCACATCATTGTTGTCATTAAAGTTGATACAGAGAGTTAGGAAGTTAGAAAGGGAGGTCTCTGAGGTAACAAAGTTCTAACACGTTATTTTCCCTCTTTGTACCTCCCTTATGTTACTTGTCACTTTCTCTTTTTTAATTTTTGAGACAGTCTTGCTCTGTTGCCCAGGATGGAGTGCGTGGTGCGATCTTGGCTCACTGCAACCTCTGCCTCCCGGGTTCAAGCGATTCTAAGGCCACAGCCTCCCAAGTAGCTGGGATTTCAGGCGCACGCCACCATGCCCAGCTAATTTTTGTATTTTTAGTAGAGATGGGGTTTCACCATGTTGGCCAGGCTGATCTTGAACTCCTGACCTTAGGAGATCTGCCTGCCTCAGCCTCCAAAAGTGTGGGGATTATAGGCATGAGCCACTGTGCCCAGCTGACTTCTCACTTTACATTCATTCATTTTCCAAACATTCATTCTTACAAGCCAGGCACAGTTCTCTGCACTATTCACTTGTTACGCATTTGACAGATAATTTATTAACTATCTACTCAGTGCAAGGCAACATGGGTACTAAGATGAATGTGACACAATCCTTACCCTCAAGGAGTTCACCATTTAGTGTGGGAGATTTAAGAGTTTGTTACCACCATTTGTACTTTGTCCTCCCCCCTGCCCTTTCCTCTACTTCCCTAACCTGGAGGTCTTTGGGATCCTGGGCTAACAAAGTCAGAAAAAGCCTTCTTTGACTCTTAAGAATTTTAAATTTTATTCATACAATAAACATTCATCGGACACTTATTTTGTGCCAAGCTGTGCTCTGTTTGCTGAAGATACATCAGAGAACAAAAGAGATAACAATCTCTGTCCTCATGGAACTTATAGTCTAATTGGGAGAGATACAATAGACAACATGATGAATGGCAAAGTATATAGTATGCTAGAAGGTAATATGCTATGAAAAATAGAACAAAGGAAGGGGGATTGGAGTCTCAGCCATTGAGGAAGGAAGGTGGCAATTTAAAATAGAGTAGAAAGGTTTGGCATTAGGCCAGGAGCGTTGGCTCCTGCTTGTAATCCCAACACTTTGGGAGGCCGAAGCAGGCCGATCGCTGGAGCCCAGGAGTTTGAGACCAGCCTGAGCAACATGGCAGAACTCCGTCTCTACAAAAAGTAGCAGGGTGTGTTGGTGTGCGCCTGTTGTCCCAACTACTCGGGGGGCTGAGGCAGGAGGATCACCTGAGCCTTAGGAGTTCAAGGCTGCAGTGAGCCGTGATCGTACCACTGCACTCCAGCCTGGGCAACAGAGTTAAACTCTATCTCAAAAAAAAAGAAAGAAAAGAGATGTTTGGCCTTTCTGAGAGTGCCAAGTCCTAACCGTCAGACCACCAGGGAAGGTAGGTTTGGCCTTTCTGAGAAGGTGACATTTGAGCATACTGTTAGTCTTGGGGGTAATACGGTTAGCCAAAGGTTATCTGAGGGAAAACATGCAAGGCAGAGGAAGCAGCAGTAGATAGGTTCTGTGGACTAGTATGGCTGGCATGATGCAAGAGCAGGGAGAAGACCAGTGTCGCCAGAGTGAGGGAAGAGGAGTAGAAAATGAGATGATGTCCATAAGGAAATGGGGGTCAGATGTTATAGGCCCCTGCCAAGACTTGGTCTTAGATTACTCTGGGTGAAATGAGGAGCTGTTTCAGGTTTTCAAGCAGAGAAGGGACCTGATCAAAACTAAATGTTTAAAAAAAACCTCTCTGGCTGTTCTGATGAGCCTAGATTCTTGAGGGGCAAAGGGGGGAACAGTTAGGAGGCTATTGCAGGAACTGAGGCACAGATTTTGGTGGCTGTGACCAGGATGACAGCAGTAAAGGTAGTGGAGAGTGGCCAGATTCTGATATATTTTCAAGGTAGAACCAACAGTATCTGCTGATGGATTGCCTTTGGGATGTGAGAGAAAGAGTCAAGGGTGACTCCAAGATTTCTGGAAAATAGCCAGGTGCGGTCGCTCACGTCTGTAATCCCAGCACTTTCGGAGGCCCAGGTGGGTGAATCACCTGAGGTCAAGAGTTTGAGACCAGCCTGGCCAACATGGTGAAACCCCATCTCTACTAAAAACAAAAAATTAGCCTGGCGTGGTGACGCGTGCCTGTAGTCCCATCCACTCAGGAGGCTGAAGCAGGAGAATTGCTTGAACCCGGGAGGTGGAGGTTACAGTGAGCCGAGATCACGCCAGTGCACTCCAGCCTGGGTGACAGAGTGAGACTCCAACTCAAAAAAAAAAAAAAAAAATTAAATTAAAAAAATAAAGATTTCTGGCTTGAGTTACTAGAACAGTGGAGTTGCCAGGAATTGACATGGAGAAAGCTGCAGATAGAGCAGATGGAGGGCAAGCTTAGGAATTGAGTATGGGGTGTTGTGTTTGAACATCCAAGTGGGGACAGTCATTAGGCAGCAGGGCTTGTGAATGGGGGTCAGGAGAGCAGTCCAGGTTGGAGATAAAAATCTGTGGGTTATCAGCATATAGAACGTATAAAAAGCCACAAAACTACATGATACCATCTAGGCAGTGAGTAGAAAAGAAAGGACCATTGCCCATTTCAACATTGAAAGGTTGGGAAGAAGAGGAGGACCCACACAGGATAGTAAGGTAGGAAGAAACCCAGAGGAGATGAAAGCCGACTGAAGAAGGAGCGTGGGGAGTGATACAGTTTGGATGTTGTCTCCACCCAAATCTCATGTCAAAATGTCATCCTCAGTGTTGGAGGTGGGGTCTGGTGGAAGGTGATTGGATCATGGGGGCAGCTTTCTCATGAACGGTTTAGCACCATCCTCCTTGGTACTGCCCTCACCATAGTGAGTGAGTTCTCATCTGGTTTTTAAAAGTGTGTAGCACACCGCCTCACTCTCTTGTTCCTGCTTTTGCCATGTTAATGTGCCTGCTCCCTCTTCACCTTCCACCGTTGAGTACAAGCTCCCCAAGGCCTCCCCAGAAGCCAAGTGACGTTGGAGCCATGCTTGTACAGCGTGCAGAACTGTGAGCCAGTTAAACCTCTTTTATAAATTACCTAGTCTCAGGTATTTTTTTTTTTTTTTTTTGAGACAGAGTCTCGCTCTGTTGTCCAGGCTGGACTGGAGTGCAGTGGTGCAATCTCAGCTCACTGCAACCTCTGCCTCCCAGGTTCAAGCGATTCTCCTGCCTCAGCCTCCTGAGTAGCTGGGATTACAGGTGTGTGCCACCACACTCGGCTAATTTTTTTGTATTATTAGCAGAGACGGGGTTTCACCATGTTGACCAGTCTGGTCTTGAACTCCTGACCTCAGGTGATCCACCCACCTAGGCCTCCCAAAGTGCTGGGATTACAGGTGTGAGCCACCATGTCCAGCCTAGGTATTTCTTTATAGTAATACGAGAACAGACTAATACAGGGAGTGATCAATTGTGTCAGATTATGCTGATAGTTCTTACAGAATGGGACTGATCATTGGGTTTAGTAGTCTGTACATCCCCTTCACATCACTTACAGCGTTTGTAATTATTAATTTATAATTATGGTTGTTCAATGTCTTCTTTGCTAGAATGAAAACTTCTTGAGGATAGGGACAGTGTTTGCTTTGTTCGTTTTATTATAGTCATTGCAGACATTCAGTAAATATTTGATGAGTGAGTAAATGAGTGAATGAATGTGCAATATGATTACCTTCTGCCTAGCTCCAAAATATATTCTGGATAAAGCTTATATAATAGGCAGGATGTTCTGTATCAGGGAATATAGAGGGCATTATCAGGTCCAGTAGGAAAAATCAGCTCATTGCTGAGATCTTTGCTTTAGCTTCGAAATATTCATTTTAGAAGGTTTACTAGACATCTTGGAGCCAGTGATGTTATTTGGTCCTAGACTTGATGACACACTAAATCCAGTTTACAGTCATGTTCCTTGTGGTGCATGGTGTGATGAATTATGTATTGGGTGTTTTGTTTTTTGTTTTTTTTTTTTATTTTTTTTGAGACAGAATCTCGCTCTGTCACCCAGGTTGGAATGCAGTGGTGCCATCTCAGCTCACTGAAACCTCTGCCTCCTGAGTTCAAGTGATTATCCTGCCTCAGCCTCCTGAGTAGCTGGGACTACAGGCACGCGCCACCACACCCGGCTAATTTTTGTATTTTTTTTTTTAGTAGAGATGAAGGTTTCACCACATTGGCGAGGGTGCTCTAGAACTCCTGACCTCAACTGATCCACCCACCTCGGCCTCCCAAAGTGCTGGGATTACAGGTGTGATCCACCGTGTCTGGCCTACGGGGTGCTTTTGAGACATAGTAGCTCAGGATAAAGGATCAGAGCAGTAGATTTTCAAAAGTAGGTAAACAATTGAAATGAGATCTCAAGGGGATGCTGGAATTTTTCAAAAAGGAGAACTGGGAAAGACATTTCTTGGCAGAGGGAGCGACGCATGCAAAGATTGCAGTTGGGGAAAATACTGTCTGTGCAGTGGAACTACAAGGTTGGTGTATGTATGATAGGGTGTGGGCTTGTTATTTCCCACTGAACTTGAGCAACTCAAGTTGTACAGGTTGACTGGAATGTTGGGTGAGTTTGAGGGTGTGGGAAAGATGGATGAGATGGATGGTCTCGTCTGCCAAGTTTAGGAGCTTGAATTTTAACCTATATTCCAGTGGAGAGCTACTGAAGAATCTTAAAAGCAGAGGATTAATAATAAACTGGGGAAAATAGGAGCAGTGAAGTAATATGGTTGCTGATGAGGTTTAGGAAGTTTAATCTGGCATCTGAATATGGGATGGCTTGTAAGACTGTAGAGAGAAGAGGCAGGAAAGCTAGCTAGAATATTACATTATTCATGAGTGAGGCAATGAAAATGGAGGAGTGAAAATGGATTTGAGAGGGTGTTCAGGCTCTTGGCTGTTTGAGAGGCCTCTATTTAAAATAAAACATGCATCTCCTCATCTTAGATGACAGCGTAGAGTGACTCTCTTTATGTCAGCTGGAACCAGAAGTAATCTCCCAACATTATTGCCTTTCAAGAAAAAGGAGATTTATTGTGCTTAACGGAGTGGGTACAGTGTAACATATATTATCCTCAATCAGAGCAGTGTCCCAGTCTGCCGCTTGGCTTCTCACTGCGTGTTCTTCTCAACACTGACTTCATTGCTCCTCCTGGTTTTAGCACTTCCTCCCTGCTGAATTCAGCACATCCAGAGAAAGGATCAGAGGGCCGGCCTCTACTTGTTTCACAACATGGAATTTCAGGCTTCCAACTAGGTCACCTCCAGAACTATAATTTTTTTCTTTTTATAAGACCTGTTTCATGGTTCCTGCTGAAATGGAGGGTGCGGAAGGAGAGAGGGATGATGGCTGCTATTCACAATGCCTACTGTTAACCTCGTGACTGGTCTGGGCAAGTATGGTAGAAGCAGGAAAGTCCACTTTTGGGTGGATTTGATTTAGGCTTGGGGTGGGGAGTCTGGGAATGGCAGCTACTGATTTGGTAATGGTTGCAGAGAGGAAGGCAGCAGAAGTATCACAGAGCTGCTGCAGACTTCTGTCACCTGGACTATATTACAAATAGATTTGGGAACTCAGCTAATCAGGGAGGGTAAGGCGACAAGGTGGCGGCTCACCTCCTTCCTGTCTGGTGCTAGAAATCAAAACCTGTTCACTAACTAGGTTAAACAGTTTATACCATTTTCATTGATTCTGACATGCCCATGCTTTATATTTGTACATCTCTGATCTCAGTCTGTATCTTACAATGGATGATATATCATAGTTTAATTGGCAGCTTTTTTCTTTCTTTAGTGGTCCCTAAGGTAATGGTGCGCTGTATAATTGGTGGTATCATTGGTTCAGTGGATACACACACAAGTGTGTGGATATGTTTGGTGGTGGCTGATAGGTGTCAAAGAGGGGAAACAAGCTCTCTTCCCAGAGGAGTCATCACAGGCAATGCTGATATTTTAAGCCTTATACGCACTCCGTATGTTTATGTGAAAGGAAATCTTTGGTCTTAAGACTGTTGGTACTGTTTTCAGACAGTAATCTCTTAGCTGTTATCAGAAGAATCAATTGAAAGCTATTAGATGTCTCTTCAGTTATTTCTTAATAAGACTTAACTTTTCGGGTCGATGTGATTCTTGTGATCCATGGCTTATCTGCTTTCATTATAAATCTTGCTTATTTTCTTTCCCAGAAATCATCAGTGAATTTCATTTGATTGATCCTACTGTTAACCTGCTTTTATTGTTACCAGTTTTTTCTAACCTGTTGGGTTAGCTTGTTGGCATTGCAAAATCTGTGTTGAGAAATACTCAATGGCCCACTTCTTGATTTTTGAGTGCCTAGTTGTACCTTCTTTGTATCTTTCCTAGAAAGATTGTTAAAGTAATGATAGGTTGGAGGAACATTTCTTATTCTATAGACACACACACACACACACACACACACAGCATGTATATACTTATACATGACATTTTTATTAGACTTCTAGATTTAGAGTTTTTAAGGATTCTTGTACAATTCATGTAGTTTACATGGAGACTAGCAGTGTGCATGTACGCATATAGTCTCAAAATAGACTATACTTAGTTATGTACAGAAAAGTTCTGCAGTTTTCGGGAGTGAGATGATAACTGAACTCCAAGAACTTTGGTTAACAGGGTTAACCATTTAGTTGCATTATGGATGAGAGCCTGGCTCTGAAGTCAGGCTGCTGGGTGTTTGAATTTTAGCTTCTGTGACCTTGGGCAAGTTACTTAACTTCTCTGTGCTTCAGTGCTCCTATCTATAAAATGGGAATAACAACAGGTCCTACCTCAGGGTTCTAAGAATTAAGTAAGATAATGTATGTAAAATAGGTAACAGCATGCCTGGCACAGGGTACACTTAATGAATGGTAGGTGCTATTTTTTATTTTATTTTATTCATTTTTAATTTTTGTGTTTTTTTGACAAACAAATGGGGTCTCACTCTGTCACCCAGGCTAGAATGCAGTGGCCCAGTCATAGCTCACTGCAGCCTCAAACTCCTAGGCTCAAGCGATCTTCCTGCCTCAGCCTCCAGAATATCTGGGATTATAGGCTCTAGCCACCACAACCAGCTGCTATTTTTTTTTATTATTAATAAAGGATCAGTTCAAGAGTGAGACCAGAGCTCTTGCTCTTGATCTGTTGGTTAAGGAAAAAATTATTTCTAGGGCTGGACACGGTGGCTCACACCCGTAATCCCAGCACTTTGGGAGGCTGAGGCAGGAGGATGGCTTGAGCCCACAAGTTGGAGACCAGCCTGGGAAACATAGCAGGACCCCATTTCTACCAAAAAAAAAAAAAGCCGGATGTGGTGGGAGGGTGAGGTAGGAGCATCATTTGAGAGCCCAGGAGATCAAGGCTGCAGAGAGCCATGATCTCACCACTGCCTTTGGCCTGGGTGACAGTGTGAGACCCTATCTCAAAAAAAAAAAAAAATTATTCCTAGTAAATGATTTTTAGTTATGAAGTAGAAAAGCGTCTTCTAACTCAATGCTTTCAAGAAATTCTCTAAATTAATTGAACATTAAAAAAAAATAGGGATGTAAGTTCCATGAAGGTAGATGCCTTATGTCTGTTTTGTCAACATCTGTGTCCTTAATATCTAGAATAGCGCCTGACTTATATATAGTAAGTGCTTAATAACTATTTGTTAAATGAATGAAAAAGGGCCAATGGCTCATAAAAGCTACAGACATTTCATCTTATAGACCAAAATATGTAAGTTATTCTAGTATGTAATAATTTAAAATTGTATTTTAACAATATATGGAAATAAGTTTTATCTAAAGTACTAGAAACTCGCAAACCTAAGTACATTTAAATAAGTTGACTTTCTGTGAACCTATGAATTATGTTGGAAAGTAAATAAAGAAATAAATAGACTTTTCTTGTTTGATGTAAACTAGGATATATGTAAGAAAATTGAGATGTTACTGTTGACAATGTGTAATTAATGTACTGTTAATTGTAGAGTTTAAAGTTACTTCATATAAGAGACATAATTTTAAAAGTACACCTAACATGGTAAAAATTTTATGCAAACATTAACAGCAGTTATCCCTGGATAGGGAAATTATAATTAATTAAGCAATTTTTTCCTTTTACTTCTCTTTATTTCCCTTTTTTTTTTTTTTTTGAGACGGAGTCTCGCTCTGTCACCCAGGCTGGAGTACAGTGGAGTAATCTCAGCTCATTGCAACCTCTGCCTCCCAGGTTCAAGCAGTTCTCCTACCTCTGCCTCCCAAGTAGCTGGGACTACAGGCGCTCGCCACCATGCCTGGCTAATTTTTGTATTTTTAGTAGAGATGGGGTTTCACCATGTTGACCAGGCTTGTCCCGAACTCCTGACCTCAAGTGATCCACCCACCTTGGCCTCCCACAGTGCTGGGATTACAGGCGTGAGCCACTGCACCTGGTTATTTTCTAATATTTTCTACAAAACAGTGTTGTGTGAATTTAAAAAGGGCCCCCAGAAATCCAACCAATATTTATTGAGTGTTTTTCAAGGAACCTATTCACTGACTAGGTGAAAGAGTTTATACTACTTTCATTGATTCTGAGATGCCCATGTTCTATATTTGTACATCTCAGATACCAGTCTATATCTTACAATGGATGATATATCATAATTTAATTGGCAGCTTTTTTGTTTCCTTAGTGGTCCCTAAGTAATGGTGCACTTTATAATCAGTGGTATTGTTGGTTCAGTGAATACCCACAAGATTGTGTGCATGTGTTTGGTGGTGGCTGACAGGTGTTAAAGAGGCAAAACAAGCTCTCTTCCCAGAGAAGGAGTCATCACAGGCAATGCTGATGTTTTAAGCCTCGTACGCACTCCATATGTTTATGTGAAAGGAAATCTTTGGCATTAAGACTGTTGGTACTGTCTGTTTTCAGGCAGTAATCTCTTAGCTGTTATCAGGAGAATCAATTGGAAGCTATTAGCGGTCTCTTCAGTTATTCCTTAAACAGGCATGCAAATTCTTGAGCATTCTAAATCAGAAAGTTCATTGAATTTTACTTTGAGTCTTATGGTTTGGTCTGTAGTATAAGGCAGTGTTGCAGAGTAAGGAACATGTGTTTTCCACCCAGTTCTGTCCGTAGAACATTTGGTAAATCCTGGAGCCAGGCGCGGTGGCTCACGCCTGTAATCTCAGCACTTTGGGAGGCTGAGGCGGACGGATCACGAGGTCAGGAGTTCGAGACCAGCCTGGCCAACGTGGTGAAACCTCGTTTCTACTAAAAATACAAAAAGATTGCCAGCGTTGGTGGTGCACGCCTGTAATCCCAGCTACTCAGAAGGCTGGGTTCAATCACTTGAACCCAGGAGGCGGAGGTTGCGGTGAGCGGAGATCACGCCATTGCACCCCAGCCTGGGCGACAGTGCAAGACTGTCTCAAAAACAAAAATAAAAACAAAAAGCAACAAAAAAATTTGGCAAATCCCTTAAGCAATCTGGACCTTGTTTTCATCATCTAAGAAATGAAAGGATTAGCCTTGATAATTGTGAAGGGTGGTGCTTGCTTGTTACTTCCATAGTTTTATTATTTGATTTGGAGTTATGAGTGTATGTGTGTGTGTGTTTTCTCTACAGCCATACACACTGCTGCTATGGATATGCTGGGAGGACCTGGTATCGAAAGCCAGTGTAGAAAAGTTGATATCATTGCAGATGCAGCATATTCCATTTTCCAAAAGCCAAAAAGTTTTACTGGCAACTTTGTCATTGATGAAAGTATCTTAAAAGAAGAAGGAATAGAAAATTTTGATGTGTATGCAATTAAACCAGGTAATGCTTTTATAGTTTTTAAAAGTAGTGATATGTTTTTCCATATTTTCTGCAATGAACACATCTGTTTTTTGTGTGTGTTTGTGTGATTGTAAAATGAATGTGTTCTTTTAAAAGCTGTCTTCCCAATGAAGGAAAAAAACCCATACCAACACAACTTAAAAAAAAAGATGAATGAAAAATAGAGGTGAATTGAGGGCTTTTGAAGTGATATATATATAAGCACAGAAAGTCAGATCAGTTACTAGCCACTTCTAAATCTCGAAATAAGAAATGAAAATTATTTTTTAAAGTTGGTCTTAAAATCACACAGTAAAGATTTTGTTCAAGAATATGTGGTAACAGATGGTACAGTAGTAGGTTATGTATTTATTTATTTATTTCTTTGAGAAAGGGTCTCACTCTGTCACCCAGGCTGGAGTGTAGTGGCACAATCTCAGCTCACTACAACCTCCACCTCCCAGGCTCAAGCAATCCTTCCACCTCAGCCTCTCGAGTAGCTGGGACTATAGGCGAGTGCCACCACACCTGGTTAATTTTTGTATTTGTAGATGTGGGGTTTCACCATGTTGCCCAGGCTGGTCTTGAACTCCCGAGCTCAAGTGATCTGCCTGCCTTGGCCTCCTAAAGTTTTAGGATTACAGGCGTGAACCACTGCACCTGGATCAGTAATGAATTTTTTTGTTTAAAATAATTTATGATTGTGGGCTCTCTAAATATTTGTCTCTTAAGCGCAGTCTCTTAGAGTAGCTTAATGACAGATGGTGTAGATTGAGTGGGCAGGCTCTGTCTCATAGACAGTAAAGTGATCTGAGAAGCTTCTAGAAAGCCCTCTTGTTAAGTAACTCTCCCTCTCTGAAATTGGGGATGATAATGATAATAATGGATTTTTACCATATAGAATATGATGTATTCTAATATAGCATACATAGGAGTTATGTTTATTTGTGCTAAAGTATATTTTAAATATTATTCATTAAACTGAGCTTCTAAACGACACAACCCATGTTTATATTTGTATCATCCCTGCTCATCTCTGCAGTTCAAACTAAAGTAAATAGCGGATTATAGTTTTACAAAGCACTCTTATATGCATTATCTATTTAGCCTGCCTAACAATTCTGTAAGGGAAGTAATGCTTAGTGATTAAGAACATGGAATTTGGGAGAAGACAACCCAGCTTCATATTGCAGCTCTGCTGCTCACTGCTATGCAGCTTTGAGCATGTCACCCAGTTTGTCTGTCTCAGCCTCAATTTCCATATTGGCAAACTTAAGAGAATGATACATTTTATACAAGATTTTTGTAAAGGCTAAATGTGATAACGTATAATGTGTTTGGCACAGTGCCCAGCATATAGTACACTCAGAATATTTAGTAGTTAATATTTACAAGTGGAAAAACAGGCTCAGAGAGATTGAGCCTTTGCCTAAGAGCAGATGGCTAATAGGTGGCAGAACCTGACCAGATTCAGGTCTTCTGGGTCCTGGTACCCAGGAATATAATTATTACTTTAGGTTTTAAAGACACAGTGTAATTGTGCACAAGTTTTAAAATTTTATTTAAATTAAAAATCTTATTAAGTATTGAGAACTTAATATGACCAGATACTATGATATTAGGATATAACAAAGATGAATTCATTCCTGCCCTCCAGAAGTTTGCTTAAACTTCTGAAAAAGAGAGAGAGACAGGAGACTGAGGCAGGAGGCTCATTTGAGCCCAGAAGTTTGAGACCAGCCTGGGCAAAACAGCAAGACCCCATCTCAAAAAAAAAAAAGAGAGAAAAGAAAAAGAGAACAATTGAGATTGTTAACATCTCACTGTACTACAGTTTTGAAGGCTTTGTGGCCTTTAAATCTTCTACTGTGCACATGTCTTGGAGTTATCAGTGTAATTAAAACAGTTAACCTATTTGCTAACCACAACCATTAGCTGAAAATAAGACCCAGTGGAGGCTGTGTGCAGTGGCTCACACCTGTAATCCCAGCACTTTGGGAGGCCAAGGCCAGTGGATCGCTTGAGCCAAGGAGTTCAAGACCATACTGGGCAACATGGCAAAACCCCATCTCTACAAAAAATAAAAATGAATGGTCAGGCACGGTGGCTCACGCCCGTAATCCCAGCACATTGGGAGGCCGAGGTGGGTGGATATCCTGAGGTCAGGAGTTCGAGACCAGCCTGACCAATATGGTGAAACTCTATCTCTACTAAAAATATGAAAATTAGCCAGGCATAGTGATGGGCACCTGTAATCCCAGCTACTTGGGAGGCTGAAGCAGGAGGATTGCTTGAACCTGGGAGGTGGAGGGTGCAATGAGCCAAGATCGTGCCACTGCACTTAAGCCTGGGCGACAGAACGAGACTCCGTCTCAATAAATAAATAAATAAATAAATAAATAAATAAATAAAAATTAGCTGGATATGGTGGCTTGCACCTGTGGTCCCAGTTACTTGGGAGGCTGAGGGAGGAGGATCACTTGAGCCCAGGAGGTGGAGGTTGCAGTGAGCCAAGATTGTGCCACTGCAATCCAGCCTGGGTGACAGTGAGACCCTGTGTCAATAATAATAATAATAACCCAGTGGAATAGGATGGAATAGGATAGCTTAGTTTTCATGATGATGGAGTGAGAGGAAGAGGGAGAGAGAGAAGAGACCCAAGTGCACTAATGCTGAGAAGAAAGTCCTTCTTAAGAAGGGGCCCTCTGCTCTTAGGACAGCAGGTAAGAAATGAGTCCTGACAACTTTGGAAGAATGTGGGCCAGAAGAGCAGTGTAGGATGAGAAGGGCAAAGGTTCCTGGGAGAGCAGGTAAAGGCTTTACAGAACAGGTGATCTTTTGGGGATTAAATCTTGAAGATAAAATTTATCAGAGGAGAGAAAGATAACTGAATTATGAGAAAATTAATTTAATGAAGATCAGGTCATTTGACAGTTCTCATAGAGGCTTTTTCTGTTGCACCAGAATGATTTTTAATAAAACAGATACGTTTATTAAACAGATGTTAAAATCTTACTATGTTGTAGTTACATTAACCTAATGGTTTGGGGTCAATTTTTCAGGTCATCCTTTGCAACCAGATTTCTTCTTAGATGAATACCCAGAAGCAGTTAGCAAGAAAATGGAATCAACTGGTAAGATCTAGACTATATTTTATGTTAGAAAATATAAATCCTAACTTATGTATTTCTTCCAAAATGTGGAATTGATCCTATAACAGTGACATTTCTGCCTTCTGTTTTTAAACTATTTTGTAATTTAAACTAAACAAGTAATGTGAGATCTCAGTTAATTCTAGTAAAGCAGGTTGTTTTGTTCATCTATCAGTAAGAAGTTTTAATAAGGCTGGGCACAATGGCTCATACCTGTAATCCCAGCACTTTGGGAGGCTGAGGCTAATGGATCACTTGAGTCCAGGAGTTTGCGACGAGCTTGGGCAACATGGCGAAACCCCGTCTCTACAAAAAAAAAAAATACAAAAAAAATAAGTTGGGCGTGGTGGCACGAGACTGTAGCCCCAGCTACTTAGGAGGCTGAGGTGGGAGGGTCACCTGATCCTGGGAAGTTGAAGCTTCAGTGAGCCATGATTGTGCCACTGCACTCTAGCTGGGGTGACAGAGCAAGACCCTGTCTCAAAAAAAAAAAAAAAGAAGTTATTAATATATTCTTTGCGTTTGGTTAAAAAAATTCTGAAAAAACTTTTTTTTCGGGTTTTATTTATTTTCTTTTGCACTGTCTTTAGGTATTTCATGTTGGTATGTTATTTTGAGGAAAAGTGTGTCATATATCAAATACATCTAACACCATTTCCACAGTTTGTGTTATGTGACTATTTTATGGAAGAAATCAACTTCAAAGGAGGTTTGGGTTTTACTTTGTTTTGTTTCTGTAATTCATAAACAATAATGCCCTTGAATTGGTCCAGAGTTTACATTTTAGACTTTGTGTTCTGACATTTTGCCAGTGGCTTACTTGAAGAAACACTTTAATGAATACCTGTGGGAAGAATTTCTCTCATGGTTTACTAATAAGAATGGCTGTGCTTCTTCTGGGCCCTTACCTTATTTTTATCTTATAGATGCTGTGACTCTCATGGATTTTTTTTTTTTAGAAGGCTGATAGAAAATGTAGGGATGAATTTCCTTGATACCTTTAGCAAATCTGTGGCACCTTACTGCAATGCATTTTAGTGCCAAACCTTATTTCCAGCTTTCTTTTATTTATTCTTTATTATTTAACTTTTCTTTTTCCAAATTTTTGTGGTAATTTAAAAAAATTACTTAGGTAATAAAAAGGACTTTTTTGTATTATAGACAATTTAAAACAATAGAAAGGAAAACAGTTACTCATAATCCTACTACCCAGAGTATTAAAACCAGGAAAAACAAGACTGTCAGTCTTTTTCTGAAAAGGGCTCTTAGAGAATGGTGGAAAATACCTAGAGAGCTTATCGAAGTCTAGAAGAGTCTGGTCTTCAAGTTAGTTAAGTCCCAAACTCCGATTTTTGCCCAACGCCCTAAGGTTGGATCTGTCTTTTAGAAGAAGGCATGCATGAACTGAGATCATTTAAACTCCAAATTTTGAATAATAAGAACCACTTATTGATCATGTATATTCATTTTGTTTATTCAACAAATATTTACTGGGCACCTACTATGTACCAAACACTGTGCTAAGTACTTTACATGCATTGTCCTGTTTAATACCATTAATCCCCAAGACAGATACTACCCTCATTTTACAGCTGCAATTGCACAGCCAGCAGGTGGCAGAACCAAGACTTAAACTCGTATTTCTCTGATTCCAAAGCCCATGTCTTTAACCAGTAAACTTAAAGGGCTTTCCTAACACTTGAATACTTAGTCTTTTAAATTTTAGCATATTCTTAGTCTGGGCAACATGGTGAGACCCCGTCTCTATCAAAAAATAAAAAAAAATTAGCTGGCCATGGTGGCACATGCCTGTAGTCTTCAGCTACTCAGGAGACTGAAGCAGGAGGATCCCTTGAGCTCAAGAGTTTGAGGCTGCAGTGAGCTATGATTGAGCTACAGCACTCCAGCCTGGGCAACAGAGCAAGACCCTGTCTCAAATAAATACGTAAATTAGCACATTCTTTCCCCTGATAATCCAGTTTATTAATTTATCACAAGGAGTTGCCATCTCATAGGTTAAACATGTAGGTGCTTGATCAGCACATTCTCTTCCTTTGGATATAATTATGCATGAAACAGAATCGTAGTCAGAAGGTCATTTCATGACCGTGGAATCAGAACAAGGGGGTTAGATAGGTAGAGTGTAAAATCAGTGTTTACTGGCATCAGGCTTTGATAGGGATAACTTTGCCTATAGCCATCTCCACATAAGCAATGCTCTGACTCTTAAGGTTAGAAGACTCAAATTCCTTTGGCTAACTTCCCTCACCTAATGCTGCAGAATCATTTACTTCTGTAGCTCTCTTTTTTTGATTCTGTGTGGTTCAGTCAATAGCAATTTTACTTGACCTTTTCTGTAGATATATTAATATAGTCATATAGATAGTAGCCGGGGCTATAACTTACCTCTTTCAGTTTATTTCTTATGTCCTCTCATAGTTCAGCTCTTTGAGAACCATGTGTATCCCTTGTTTCCAAAGGGGGAGAGGTTCACCTTTCTATTGCACCAACAACTTATAATAACCCCTGTTACCATTTCATTATACCTTTTCCAGTATTCGTCCTATGTATGTTAGCTCTTATATATGTAATTATTGTAGACAATGGACATAGTTTTAAATTGATGGGGTTTTTTATTCTTCCCATCTTAAAAGCAATATCAACCAGGCATAGTGGCTTACGCCTGTAGTCCCAGCACTTTGGGAGGCTGAGGTGGGAGGATCGCTTGAGCCCAGGAGTTCAAGACTAGTCTGGGCAACATGGCAAAACCTTGTCTCTACAAAAAGTACAAAAATTAGCTGGGTGTGATGGTGCATGCCTATAGTCCCAGCTACTTGGGAGGCTGAAGTGGGAGGATCACTTGAGTTCAGGAGTTTGAGGTTGCAATGAGCTATGATCAAGCCATTAAACTCCTGCCCAGGTGAGAGAGTTGAGACCCCTATCTCAAAAAACAAACAAACAAAAATGCAATACCATTATTTCTTCATTGATTCCCCCCACCCCTACTCTCCACTGGAACACAGGGAGCCCACTCAGTCTTTTTTTTTTTTTTTTTTTTGACTTCCAGCTTATTTTTGTTTTTATTTTTTATTTGGTTTAGAGACTGGGTCTCACCCTGTTGCCCAAGCTGGAGTGCAGTGGCTCGATCATAGCCCACTGCAGCCCTCAAAGTCCTGGACGCAAACAATCCTCTCACCTCAGCCTCACCAATAGCTGGGACTAGAGGTGCATGCCACCACGTCCCAATTTTTTAAATTTTTAAATTTTTTGTAAAGAGGTGGTCTTGTTATATTGCCCAGGCTGGTCTCAAACTCCTGGCCTCAAACAGTCATCCTGCCTCGGCCTCCCAAAGTGCTGGGATTACAGGCGTGAGCTATGGCGCTGGGCCTATTTTCCTTTAGTTACAGTTTTAATTGCTTCTGTTCCAGTTGTTCTGGATTCTCAGAAACACTTATTCTTACCTTGGCTCCCCTTTCCCTTTCCCTGTAGTTAGCACCATTTCTCACTGGTTCTGGCTTTCTCTTCTGTATTCTGGAGACCTTTTTAAGTTTGTCCTCTGTATTAAAAAGGACAGTCTGATAAGATGTTCTGTAGCTTAGTTTCTGTTCCATATTGTCTCAATGGTTAATTTGCTATGGTGCTCACTTCCTTTTTCATTTTATCCTATTGTCTTTTCATCTCAGCCAGTTATATATAACTTTCTGTCCCTGTTTCATATAGTTTTTTTTTTAAGGCTTTATTTATTTATTTTTTTGAGACAGAGTCTCTATTGCCCAGGCTGGAGTGCAGTGGCATGATCTTGGCTCACTGCAACCTCCACCTCCCATGTTAAAGCAATTCTCCTTCCTCAGCCTCCCTAGTAGCTGGGATTACATGGTATGCCACCATGCCCGGCTAATTTTGTATTTTTAGTAGAGATGGGGTTTTGCCACATTAGCCAGGCTGGTCTCAAACTTCTGACCTCAGGTGATCCGCCCACCTCGGCCTCCCAAAGTGCTGGGATTATAGGCATGAGCCACTGTGCCTGGCCAAAGCTTTATTTATCTTTTTTTTTTATAGCATAAAGTTTTAGATTCACAGCAAAACTGAGAAGGTACAGAAATATCATATATCCCACACATGCATTACTTCCTTCCTTAGCAGCATCCTCTACCAGAGTGGTACATTTGTTACAATTGATGAATCTGTATTGACACATCATAATGATATAGTTTTCGTGTGGAAGAATTCTTGTAGTTTTCATGGTAAATTGGTTTTAGATATTTGCTCTTCAGAATAGCCTCCATTGCCTGTGGCACATTATTTTTTTCATAGGCATCAGGTTATTTTTTTTTCTGTTAATTATTCCTTATATTAGGAGATATCTCTAGAGCTAGTGTAGTCAAAGGCAAGAATGTGTAGGTTGCTTTCGGCTCTACTCCCTGTCTATATGGAGGAATTCCATTTTCTGAGCTGTAGTTTCAGATGTAGCACCTGTTGGGCAAATAGCTCAGGCCAGTGTGCAAGGCTGACATGTGACCTTCCTTTACTTCCTCTGTTTAAAACTACTCTCCAGGCCTGGCTCAGTGGCTAATGCCTGTAATCCCAGCACTTTGGGAGGCTGTGGTGGGAGGATTGCCCGAGGTCAGGAGTTTGAGATGAGCCTGGGCAATGTAGCAATAGCAAGATCCCATTTCTACAAAAAATTTTTAACAATAGCCAGGCGTGGTGGTATGTACCTGTGGTCTCAGGTACTTGGGAGGCTGAGGCGGGAGGATCACTTGAGCCCAGGAGTTCAAGGTTGCAGCAAGCTGTGATTGTGCCATTGCACTCCAGCCTGGGTGACAGAGGGAGACCCCATCTCAAAAACAACATGAAACACAACAAAAACTACTCTCTCCTGGAATGCCCTGCTGCCAAGGTTCTTCCCCTCCCCATCCTTGTCAGCCATGCCTTGGGGCATGTACTTCCCAGGATGCTCCACTGCAGGACTCCCCTACTGTCTGCTTATCTTATTTGGGAGTTACAAGCTTTGGAACTGGATTTGAAAGATGAAGATGAGGAATCACATTGAGCGTGTCTTGAAAAGCAGCATGTGTAAAACAGAGAGACAGCTCCTGATCTTAGTTGGTACAAGGCCAGAGTCTGATCCAGCGCGAGCCTCTCTTCTTTGTTCGGGTGGGCAGAGGTATTCTTTGAGATCTTTCATGAGGGAAAGCACAGGAGACCTGTCTTTCTGAGGCTGACTCCGTGTACCTTAGAGCTGCTGAACCTCTCTTCCTAGATTCAGACAATAGATTGTGTATCAGTCTAGGTGATATTCAGTATTTCCCCTTTGTGTGTGTGTGCATTTTTATATTTATTCAGTGTGAAGTTAGGAGAGCCTGTGTCAGGGACTACCAGCCATGTGTCATCTTCTTTTGTGTACTGGAATTCTATAAATATTTCTTTCCCATTCTGGCTTATATATTTGTAGTGTGATGGCTGCACCTTTAAAATCTGTCACAGGTTTTTTCGTCTCCTGAAGTTTTTTTTTCTCTTGTGCAAACTCATCATGTTTACGTCTCAATAATCCAGGTGATAAATTATGCAATTTATCTCTTGGCAAATGTCTTTCAGGGATAAACTAAAGTTTTTGCTGCAATCTCCTTGGCACCTCATATGTAGATGATATATCTTGACTAATATACAAATCACCTGAAGTAGTTACCCCCTAGGAAGGGAGGGGTTCCAGCAGTTATTTATGTGACAGACTCAGTTCTCTCTGGTGTAACTGCTAAAACGAAACACATGACCTGCCTTTGGAAACATGAAGGAAGCCTGTGTCTATGCTGCCCTTGCTTTAGCAGCCTCTGCTTGGTCAACTTCTGGTGAGTTTCACATCTCAGCACTGTGTTCAGCTTTTATGTTGGCTATATAAAAAATTAGATTGCTAAACATAGAAGAAAATGTGGAGGAAATATTTATTACTCAGTGGATAAAATTGCGGGCTCTGGAGTCAGACTGCCTGGATTTAATCTTGAATTGCATTTGTTTTTATTAAACAAATTGAAATGCTTTCTGGAACAAGGCAAGTTAAAAATAAAAAGGGGAAAATTAACTTTTGTATGTTCTGTATCTGGTCACCATCATGAGTTTTTTGTTGTTGTTTTTAAAGACATCTAATAGTTTCTGAGAGAGAGTGAGTAATCATTGAAAGCATAGACTTTGGAGTAAGACAGATCTGGGTTCAAATCCGGTGCCCGCCACGTATATCTATCACTTTGGGCATATCACTTCAGCTCTCTGAAACAGTTTTGTCACCTCTTACTTTCCTTGTGTAATTATTGTGAGGAATAAGAGTGATGGTACATCATATTGTACACTTGATGCAGGAAGCTCCCTGTAACTATTGGTTGCTATAGTTATTATTATCTTAAATTTTCTACATGGTAAAACTTCTTGTCTGCATATAATAATGTCTTTCAGGAATGATTTCTGGCATATATCTTAATACACTGACTTGAACTTCCAGGAGGTTCATTAAAACTATTTTATTTTAATTATCCTTATTTTATTCTTAATTTTAATGAGAAAATCTTCAGATTTTACCATAAGTAAGGTGTTAACATTTGTATAAGATGGACATTTTTTTAATCAGAGAAGTTAGATTGGTATCTATTTTTAGTGTAATAAACTTGTTACATTTTAAATATGGTAAATGGGTACTTTTTCCCTTCCTTCCTTCCTTCCTTCTTTCCTTCTTTCTTTCTCTTTTTATTTTTTTATTGAGATGGAGTGTCGCTCCGTTGCCCAGGCTGGAGTGCAGTGGCATTTTCTTGGCTCACTGCAATGTCCGCCACCTGGCTTCAAGCGATTCTCCTGCCTCAGCCTCCTGAGTAGCTGGGATTACAGGCTTGCCACCTGGCTAATTTTTTTTTTTTTTTTTTTTTTTTTAGTAGAGACAGGGTTTCACTGCGTTAGCCAGGATGGTCTCGATCTCCTGACTTCATGATCCACCCACTTTGGCCTCCCAAAAGTGCTGGGATTACAGGCATGAGCCACCACACCCAGCCTCTCTCTATGTTCTTTTCTTTGAAGGTTTGAAATACCTACTAAGTCATTTGGGTCTTTTCTGAAGTTACTTCTTTCAAAACTTTTATTTTATTCAATTATAGGCTTTTTAAAAAATAAAAACCCAAATTATCCATTTGAAGTTTCAAAACCTATTTAACAGTTGACATGTAGTATTTCACTTACACAATTTTTTAAAGTTTTCAAACTGTTTTATCTCTTTCCTCTGTTTTTTTTTTTTTTTTTTTTTCCTTTTAAGACAAAGTCTCACTCTGTCTCCCAGGCTGGAGCGCAGTGGCACGATCTCGGCTCACTGCAACCCCCGCCTCCCAGGTTCAAGCAATTCTCAAGCCTCAGCCTCCTGATTAGCTGGGATTACAGGTGCACACCACCATGCCCAGCTAATTTTTGTATTTTTAGTAGAGACGGGGTTTCACCATGTTGGTCAGGCTGGTCTCAAACTCCTGACCTCAGGTGATCCACCCACCTTGGCTTCCCAAAAGTGCTAGGATTACCGGTGTGAGCCACCGAGCCCAGCCTCTTTCCTCTGTTTTAAAAATTATTTTTCTTTTTTCTTGATTAGTTGCTGATTTTATGGTATCTTATTCTTTTCTCAAAAGCACCAGACTTTAAATTTTATTTCATTTTTAATTCTACAGCTTTTCTCTTTTCTGATTATCTTTTTAATAACAACTGGAGATATAACTTACATATACCAAAAAATTCATCATTTTAGGCCGGGCGCGGTGGCTCATGCCTGTAATTCTAGCACTTTGGGAGGCTGAGGCAGGCAGATTGTCTGAGCTCAGGTGTTCAAGACCAGCCTGGGCAACATGGCGAAATTCTGTCTCTACTAAAAATACAAAAAATTAGTCGGATGTGGTGGTGCACATCTGTAATCCCAGCTGCCCAGGACGTGGAGGTTGCAGTGAGCCAAAATCATGTCACTGCACTCCAGAAGGGGTGACAGAGTGAAACTCTGTTTAAAAAAAAAAAAAAAAAAAATTCACCATTTGAAAGTGTCTAGTGATTTTTAGCATCTTCCCAGAATTGTGCAACCATCTGATTCCTTACTTTTTTTACTTTTGCTTTATTGTTTTCTCCTTTCTGCTTTCTTTGAGGTTGCTTTTGTTCCTGTTCTTGCTTGTTGGGCTAATACTTTATTGTTATTTCTTTTAAAATAATGAAATAAAGTTTGTGCATTTATCCCCTTAACATAGCTTTGGCTACATGCAATCGATTTTGTTATATACTTTACTCAATTTTGATAGCATTTTAAATTAGTCTGTATAGAAAAGCTTAGTACGGGCAGGGTGTAGGGGCTCACACCTGTAATCATAACACTATGGGAGACAGAGGTGGGATGATCACTTGAGGACATGAGTTCAAGACCAGCCTGGGCAACATAGCGAGACCCCATCTCTACAAATAGAAAAAAATTAAAACATTAAAAATTTAAAAAGAAAAGTTTAATACAGAAGTATAAAAAAAGCATAGAACAGGCCAGGTGCAGTGGCTCACGCCTGTAATCCCAACACTTTGGGAGGCCAAGGCGAGCGGATCACCTGAGGTCGGGAGTTCGAGACCAGCCTGGCCAGCACGGTGAAACCCTGTCTCTACTAAAAATACAAAATTAGTCGGGTGGAGTGGTATGTGCCTGTAATCCCAGCTATTCGGGAGGCTGAGGCACAAGAATCGCTTGAACCTGGGAGGTGGAGGTTGCAATGGGCTGAGATCATGCCACTGCACTTCAGCCTAGGTGACAGAACAAGACTCTGCCTCAAAAAAAAAAAAAAAAAAAAAAAAGTATAGAACAGCTCAAAGAAAAATTTTAAAGTCACCTGTAATCCAATTATAAGTACATTTATATTTTGGCTTATTTCCTTTCAACCACTTTTTTTTGGCACATATAATTTAAAATGTATACCCAGAAATAAATATTTTACCAGTAGGCTCATATTGTGTTTTTTATTTTTTTAAGAAAGAAGCTTTATATGTGTTATGTTTAATTGCATAGACTCCCATTTAATTTAACGTTACTTAATTATTGTGAATGTTTTCCATGTCTTCAAAAACAACTTTTTGAGGCCAGGTGTGGTATCTCATGTCTGTAATCCCAATCATGGGTGGCTGAGGCGGGTGGATCGCTTGAGTCTAGGAGTTCGAGACCAGCCTGGCCAACATGGTGAAACCCTGTCTCTACAAAAAATACAAAAAATTAGCTGGCCGTACTGGCACATGCCTGTGGTCCCAGCTACTCAGGAAGCTTGAGCTCAGGAAGTTGAGGCTGCAGTGAACCTTGACTGTACCACTGCACTTCAGCCTGGGTGACAGAGTAAGCCCCTGTCTCAAAAAACAATAAAAAAAATAGATAAATATTGGAATTCATAGCTCAATTTTAAAATTGGCTTCTAAATAATAATACCTTATATTAATAGTAATGTGTCTCATTCATTTACACTGGTGTACATTTGGAAAATAACTGGGAACTGGCATTGCTCAAATAAGCATTGCAAAGGTTATAAAGTATTAGGTTATTGTCACTGAAGCATGGGGAATACCTTTTTCAAATTTAACTGGTGAAGACGAACTATTGGCCACATTTATGTTTTCAAATTGTAGAATAAATATGTACGTGAGTATGTATTTACATATTCAGCCTTATATTGTTTAATTCAGCATCTATTCAAAAACTGTCTTATCTAAAATAGTCTTACATTCTATCCCAGTTCTTGCTCTTTTTAAAGTAGAACCCATCACTTCTCGACTTAATTTTATGTATGTATGCATGTATATACATTTGCATATTGTCTGTCTACACTAGTCAGTTTTCTTGTAAGTCTGTGTCTGGCTTGGTGTCATGGTAATACTGGCCTCACATAATTAATTAGAAAGTGTTCCCTCCTCTTGCATTTTTTTTTTTGGAAGAGTTTTGAAGGATCGGCAGGCATATAAGAATAGATACTGTGTGATTGATTCCATTTATTTGAAGATAAACATGAGATAAGACTAATATATGGTGTTAGCAATTAGGAGGGGTTGTGGAGTGGGCTTCTGGGATACCTGTAATATCATCTTTCTTGACCTAGGTGGTGATGTTTGATCTAGATACATCTGATCACTGTTTCTGAATGTATGTTACATGTCAATAAAAAGCAATGTCATGCTAAGTGCAAGGCAGAAGACGTGGATTGCCCCCAGTGCAGGCAATAAAGGGGTACACTGTAGTAAATTGTAAAACAATAATAAAACAGGCTAAAAAAATTCTTTAAGGCTTTCATCTCTAATATCTGTTTGTACTTTAACTTATAAAAGGAAAAGGATTTTTTTTTATTTGTGGAAACATCATAATGAAAGGCAATTTATATTCAGTATACTTTATGAATTAATAGCTTACTTTGTACTATGGGGTATCTTTGTGCTGTCAATTAGATTTCATTTAATAACCTTTGAGGAATTGTATTAGACAAGATGGCTGTGTATAATTTGAGTTGAGAAACAGATTCACCTTCAGCCTAGAGCACAGATTGGCCTTGGAGTTAATTTAATTAATGAATTGTTCTTACCTGTTTCTGGGGGCAACTACTTAGCTGCCTCTATGTGATTCTACAATGATAAATAAAGGAACAGAGAGGCCGGGCATGGTGGCTCACGCCTGCAATCCCAGCACTTTGGGAGGCCAGTGTGGGTGGATCACCTGAGGTAAGGAGTTTGAGACCAGCCTGGCCAACATGGTGAAACCCTGTCTCTACTGAAAATTCAAAAATTAGCCAGGCACGGTGGTGGGCACCTGTAGTCCCAGCTACTCAGGAGGCTGAAGCTGGAGAATCGCTTGAACTGGGAGATGGAGGTTGCAGTGAGCCAAGATCAAGCCACCGCACTCCAGCCTGGGTGACAAAGCGAGACTGTCTCGAAAATAAATAAGGAACAGAGACAGCATCGGAGGGCAGCATCATGATATGGGGGCAAAGCAGTCCTGTGAACTGCTGTCTTCTCCCCTGGCTGATCATGTGTTAAGTTGTTATAGCCAATGGGTTAGGCGAATGCAAGTTTTAAAATGTTGCAGGTAACCTCCATTTCCGTGACCTAGTGTTTCCAAAGAGGGCAGCCTGTTAGGGGACTAACAGTTTAACCTCCCTTTTCGTCTAGTGGGAGGGACAATCTGAATAAGTGAGATGGGGAGAAGAAACTGAGGTTGTATGTCAGACCCTTCTGAGCATTCTCTCTTTCTGAGCAGGCTGTCCTCAGTTTTTTACATGATCTCTACTTAACAGAGCATTTCTAACCCGTGAAGGGAGGATGCAGGGTCAATCCATGGGGGAAAGGACTAGGCGAACAGATTGAATTTAGAGGTAGAGTGATTAAAAAGTACACTTGGGTGTTGATTCGAGCTACAGTCTTCAGTTTAGCTCCACCAATTCCACAGCTAATATTTTGATTTCCATCTTTCTGATTCCAATGTCTTTTTGTTCTCATTTGGTTTCAGAACTCAGAGAAATTGACAAAGGAGTGATTGATTATCATCCCTAATACTCCAGTAGTTGTGTTTAGGTCTGTTTATTTTATTTTATTTATTTTTTTGAGACAGGGTCTCCCTCTGTCACCCAGGCTGGAGTGCAGTGGTGTGATCTCAGCTCACTGCAGCCTTCACCTCCCAAGCTCAAGTGATCCTCTCACCTCAGCCTCTCAAGTAGCTGGGAGTACAGGCACTAAACACCACGCCCAGCTAATTTTTGTATTTTTTGTAGAGACAGGGTTTCTCCATGTTGCCCAGGCTGGTCTCGAACTCCTGGGCTCAAGTAATCCGCCTGCCTTGGCCTCCCAAAGTGCTGGAATTACAGGCGTGAGCCACCGTGCCTGGCCTTGGCCTCACAAAGTGCTCAGATTATAGAAGGTCTGTTTATGATAAATATTTATAGTTTAGTAGTATTTTTTAACCTAATCTGAAAGTCAGCCTTTTATTTGGAGAGTATAAACCATTTACATTTATAATCATAATTAATGTGTGTTTGACTGTTATTCTATCAATTTGATTTATGCTTTTAGATGCCACTTAATGCATTTAAAGTCATTTTGGTCAAATAGGTCTAATTGGTGGCAAGTCTGTCCTGCTGATTAATTAATTCTGTGTGGGGTCCTTCACTGCCAAGTATTAAGGTCATTTGCTTCAATCATATCTTATAGGTGCTGTTCCAGAATTCAAAGAAGAGAAACCGCAGCCGCAACCAAAACCACGTTCTGGAGCTGTGGAAGAAACATTTAGAATTGTTAAAGACTCTCTCAGTGATGATGTTGTTAAAGCCACTCAAGCAGTCTATCTGTTTGAACTCTCCGGTAAGGACTGCATCTGGTAATCTGAAGTTTTTATGAAACAAAATGGGGTGTTTCCTTTGGAAGAAAATCAGCCTCCAACAGTGATCCCCTGGATAGTTGGCTGCATTCAAGACCCTTACTCTTGAATGTAGACATTCAAGAACAGCAACTATAACTATTGATTTGTTTTTGTTGTTGTTGTTTCTTTGAGATGGAGTCTTTGTCACCCAGGCTGGAGAGCAATGGCATGATCATGGCTCACTTCGGCCTTGACCTCCTGGAATCAAGTGATCCTCTGACCTCAGCCTCCCAATGATTTTTATTTCTAGAATAAGATCAGTGCGTACGGACACATGTAAAGTAAAATTTTATTACAAATACTCCCAGTGTTATATAACTCTGGCATATTTGAGAGAAAATCCTGCTTAGAAGGGCATATGGATTATGACAGGTAATATGATACAGTAATTTATCAACCATAGGTACCTTGCCATTTTTATCTTTGACATTAACCATGTCAGTCTGAAGGTAGTCAGCTTTTTTTTACTTTTTTTGTTTTTAAAAATTTATTATTATTTTTTTGAGACAGAGTCTCACTTTGTTGCCCAGGCTGGAGTGCAGTGGTGGGATCTGGGCTCACTGCAACATCCACCTCCCGGGTTCAAGTGATTCTCCTGCCTCAGCCTCCCAAGTAGCTGGGATTAAAGGCACCCACCACCACACATGGCTAATTTTTGTATTTTTAGTAGAGGTGGGGTTTTGCCATGTTGCCCAGGCTGGTCTCAAACTCCTAGCCTCAAGCAATCCTCCTGCCTCAGCCTCCCAAAGTGGTGAGATTGCAGGTGTGAGCCATTGTGCCCAGATGGTAGTTAGCTTTTTAAAACCTCTTAATATTGTTCTTCTCCATATAAAATTTACACACGTTAATAATAGTGTAAGAACTAGCTGCCAGGGATGATGGCATGCAGCTGTAATCCCAGCTACTCAGGAGGTTGAGGCTGGAGGATCACTTGAGCCCAGGAGATCAAGACTGTAGTACACTGCAATCGCATCTGTGAATAACCACTGCACTCCAGCCTGGGCAACATAGTGAGACCCATCTCAAACAAATAAAAGTAAGAAACAGATAAAATTTGTGTTAAAAAAAAAAAGCTACCTCAGCCCCATTATACACAAACTTTTTTATTCTTCGTCCTCTCTGCTTTATCTTAATCCATCTTGCCTTCCTGTTCTTACTTCCTTGCCATCCTTGGAATTCATCATCCATGGCTTTAGTCACTCTCTTGCTTGTGTCCTAAACTTGCTGGACCCTTTGTGCTTATGACAGGTGGATGCCATCACCTGTCAAAAGCCTAGTCCTGGCTGAATCAAACTCTTTGGCTGCCCCACAGTTGTATCCAGGCTGCAAAGTTTTTGGGGAGGAAAGGAAAAAAAAATCACACCACCTAGGTGGATCTGTACCAGTAGAAATTGACTATTGCCCCACTTCAGCTGAGGTTTAAGCAACACTTCAGAATTCTGTGTTTTCGTGGGCAGCTTGCTGCTGCATTTTCCATAGTGACTATCTTAAACTTTCTCAGTGTTCCTGAAATCTCCCATCTCTCCCTTCACCTCTTCCCTGCCAGTGTCAGCAGATAATTCCACTTGCTCTTTGACAGAGGTAATAGAAACCTGCAGACAAAAATGCCTTCAGCTTCCTGCCATCAGATATCAAATCAACCATGATAGGCATCATCCTCGCCTCCTTCCCTCTTAGTAGAATGGAGCTCAGCTCTCCATCAGTGCATCTCAAGCTCTAACGTCTATACCAAGTACCTGGGATCTTCCTAAAATGCAAAATAATGATTCAGTAGGTCTGGAGTGGAGTCTGAGATTCTGCATGTCTGACAGGTAATGACAGTATTGCAGTCCATGGATCATACTTGGAAGCAAAGTTCTAGATCCCGTTTTCCCTGGCCTTCTCAGGAATTTTGTGCTGTTAATTGTACCTTGTCCTCAATCTGTTCATCTTGCAGCCTCCTTCCCAATGGTATTTTAATGTTCTCAATTCTTTTCTAACTTTAAAACAGAACCCAATGACAAGAACAAACCACACACCCCATCTTTTTTCTCCTTTTCACAGCCAGACTTATTTTCATCTACAACTCACTCCCCTGAACACATCCTGCTGATACCATTTGTTTCCATTTCACAGAATTGGTTTTCACCAAGGTCCTTGATGAATTCCCTGTCACCAGTGGGCATGTGTCATTCCTCCCTTGTGACCACTCTGTAGCATTTGATACTGTTGACCACACTTTCCTTCTGGAAATGCTCCTTCCCCAGTCCTTCATTGTAACCTCCTTGCTTTCCTTCCCTGCCTGTGATCACACCTTGTCAGTCTCCCTTGCTGGCTGCTTCTCCTCTATCCTTCCCTTAAGCAATGTTCTTCAGGTCACTGTCTCAGCACTCTTGACACTCTACTCCTGACACTTTCTCTAGGAAACCCCAACCATTCATGCGGCTTCAATGACCATATGAACCTGTTTCTAGCTTAGCCAGACTTCATTTGACATTTTTAGTTAACTGTCACAAAGATGCCTCAGCCTGAAAATGTCCAAAACAACCATTCCCAGGACCTACCTTTGCAATCACCCATTAAATCTGCTGAGTGTCTGGCTTGCTGTGTCTCTTGGGCAGTGTCGATCCACACCCTCTCTCTGCATGCCTCCTTGCCATGCCTTGAAAAATTGAGGAAATCCCTGGGTGGCTCACGCCTATTATCCCAGCACTTTGGAAGGCCGAGGTGGGCAGATCACCAGAGGTCAAGACCAGCTTGGCCAACATGGCAAAACCTCATCTGTACTAAAATGTAAAAATTAGCCGGGCTTGGTGGTGCGTGCCTGCAGTCCCAGCTACTTGGGAGGCTGAGGCAGGAGAATCGTTTGAACCTGGGAGGCAGAGGTTGCAGTGAGCCCAGATTGCATCACTGCACTCCAGCCTGGGCAACAGAGAAAGACTGACACAAAAAAAGAAAGAAAGAAAAAAGAAAAATGGAGGAAATCAAGCACTTTCTGCTCAGATCCAGGCAAGTGGATGCCATATCTGTCAAGATCAAGAAAAATAAAGTTCACAGCAGCAGGATTATACTTTGGTTGTCACAGACAAAGAGAAGGCAGAGAAACTGAAGCAGTCCCTGCCCCATGGTTTGACAGTGAAGGAGCTGAGATGAACCAGACATGCTGGTTTGAGCTGTATTAAAATTTTCAACGTTGCCTGTGATCCCAGCCCTCTGGGAGGCCGACCACTTGAGCTCAGGAGTTCGAGACCAGGCTGGGTAACATAGTGAGGCCCTGTCTTTACAAAAATAAAAATGAAAAATTAGCTGGATGTGGTGATGTGTGCCTATAGTCCCAGCTACTTGGGAGGCTGAGATGGGAAGACTGCTTAAGCCCAGAAGGTCGAGGCTGCAGTGAGCGGTGATCATGCCACTTCACTGTAGCCTGGGCAACAGAGCAAGACCCTGTCTTAAAAAATTAAAAATAAAGCAATCTGCTGTTCTTCAGTAGTCTTCTCTCACTTAAAAAACAAATCCACCCAAACCAAGAACTAGCAGATCATTCCTATATACCCTCCCCAGCTTTTCCTCTTCATATGCAGTTACCTAGTCTTGTGATTCTGCCTTGAAATTCTCTCTCAAATGTACCCACTTTTCTCCATGCCTCTGCCATGGTCCCAATCCAGGCATGCACCCTCAAGCTCCTGAACTATCCGAACACCATCCTTACTAGCCCTCTGTATCCTTTTATCTCCATGTATTATCTATACTGCAGGTGGCGCCACATGCAAACCTTACCATATCATCTTCCTTCCATGACACATCCTGTAGGATGAAGTCATTCAATCCTTTACACGACTGGCTGTGCTCAGACCTAGACTGCCTCACAAGCTCATCCAACATCCATCTACCTTCTAGTGCCACTGTGTTTTTTTCAGTTCCTCACACATGCTGCACTCTTGATTCTGGCTTTTTTGCATATGCTGTTCCCATTGCCTGAAATACTTTCCCTCTACCCTGTCCAGCTAGCTAATTCTTACTTAACTTTCAAATCTTAGCTTCAACTGAGCTTTCCTGACCCTTTTTGAAAATTTAATTTTGCATCGCAGTAAAAGATACATAAAATTTTAACCAAGTCTTGCTTTTTTTTTTTTCTTTTGAGGTGGAGTTTTGCTCTTGTTGCCCCAAGCTGGAGTGCAATGGCGCGATCTTGGCTCACTGCAACCTCTGCCTCCTGGGTTCAAACGATTCTCTTGCCTCAGCCTCCCAAGTAGCTGGGATTACAGGCACTCCCTACCACACCTAGCTAATTTTTTGTATTTTTAGTAGAAACAGGGTTTCACCATGTTGGTCAGGCTGGTTTCGAACTCCTGACCTCAGGTGATCTGCCCACCTCGGCCTCCCAAAGTGTCAGGATTACAGGCGTAAGCCACCATGCCCAGCCTGTTTTAACCACTTCTAAGTGTACAGCTTAGTAGCATTAAATGCATTCACACTGTTTTATAACAATCATCACCAGCTGGGCGCAGTGGCGCACGCCTGTAATCCCAGCACTTTGGGAGGCCAAGGTGGGCGGATCACGAGGTCAGGAGATCAAGACCATCCTGGCTAACACGGTGAAACCCCGTCTCTACTAAAAATACAAAAAATTAGCCAGGCATGGTGGCAGGCACCTGTAGTCCCAGCTACTCGGGAGGCTGAGGCAGGAGGATAGCATGAACCCAGGAGGCGGAGCTTGCAGTGAGCCGAGATTGTGCCACTGCACTCCAGCCTAGGCGACAGAGTGAGACTCCGTCTCAAAAAAAAAAAAAAAAAAAGAAAGAAAAACGAAACAAAAAAGCAATCATCACCATCTATCTCCAGAACTTTTTCATCATTCCAAGTGAAACTCTGTACCCACTAAACAGTAACTCCCATTCCCCCATCCCCTAGTCCCTAGGAACCACTGTTCTACTTCCTGTCTTTATGAGTTTTCTTACTCTGGGTATCTTGACTCTTTAATGTGCTCCCACATCACCCTCTACTTCCTCTTTTGTGAGTAGAACCATGGTTTTCTTTTTATTGAAGAGTCTGCAGACCCTAGCAGAATACCTGGACGTAATAAATATTTGCTGAATTTGACTGATGGAGGTCTGGGGATTTTAACTAGGGAAACAGCATTTTGTAAGATTATTCTAATTGAAGTAATTATTAAATTTAAGAAGAACAGGGCTTCTATGACATTGATTTCTATATGTTTATCTCTCTAGGTGAAGATGGTGGCACGTGGTTTCTTGATCTGAAAAGCAAGGGTGGGAATGTTGGATATGGAGAGCCTTCTGATCAGGCAGATGTGGTGATGAGTATGACTACTGATGACTTTGTAAAAATGTTTTCAGGTGAGTTTTCCAGTTTATTAGTTTACCTTATTGTTCAGAGAAAATTTAGTTCTGACATTTTGCTTTATCCCTTCCCAAATAATCAAGACTTGTAAATGTTGGCAGCAGTGGAATCTTAGTTTTGGGAAGGCTGTTCTTACTGTTGCCTCTATTGCCACTTCTCCCTCCTCTCACAAGTGGAAGGTAGATGTCAGAATTATTTTCTTCCATTACTGAGAAGCCAGTAATATAATGTTGGGAACAGTGAGATAATTCAAAGGGACTCCTGGGTGGGCTTCATCATATTAGCTGGCCTAAGGTATTATGTTTCCAATAACACCCCAGTCACTAGAGGCACTGAACTCAGTAGCAGCAGTTTGCTTATTGAGAGTAGGGTCATGCTTCCATCTTGCCAGCTGTTTCAATAGGAAACACATACCAGCCCTTGGCCATGGCCTAGTGACCCTGCTTTCTGTGGAGTCCTAAACCCAGAGAACCTTTTGTGTGATTTTCTATTCTGTCCATTTACCTCTAACTGTGCCAGAAAATTAAGGATAATTTTCTCTTTTCTACTCTTAGAAAACTACTCCAAATGATAAGTTAATTAACTCAAATTCTAAAAAATTAGAAGCAGCACTTGAAACTAAGCATAACATTCTGATCTAAAGAGTCTTTCACGGAGTGAATTATAAATGTTATTCAGACTTTGTTCTGTTTTAATCTTTTCTAAACAGGAACATGGTGTATTCTGTGCCCTCTAAGTCTTTCTTTCCAGTTCTAATTAAGGATGCTAATGGCCTGCATTCCATCTGAGCCAATCTGTATACGGTGTACTAATGATCAGCATTTCTTCAACTTTTCCCTTTTTTTATAGTGGCGTTAAATGTTCATATAAAAATTAGAAAATACAGGCCAGGCATGGTGGCTCATGCCTGTAATCCCAACACTTTGGGAGGCCAAGGTGGGAGGATCACTTGCGCCCAGGAGTTTGAGACCAGCCTGGGCAACATGGGAAAACCCTGTCTCTACAGAAAATACAAAAATTGGTTGGGTGTGCTGGTGCGCACCTGTAGTCCCCAGCTACTCCAGTTAAGGTAGGAGGATTGCCTGAGCCCAAGAGGTGGAGGCTGCAGTAAGTCGAGATAACACCACCGCACTCCAGCCTGGGCGGCAGAATGAAACCCTGTCTCAAAAAAAGAGAAAGTATACCTAAGAAAAAAGAAAATAAAATTATTTTTACCATACCACTGAAAGATGACCATAATATACGTATGTATGATGCTAAACGATAACCAAACCAAAATATGGTTTAGCATCTATATATGTATATTATGCTCATCTTATTATGGTTTGCATAATTTGGTTTAGCATCATACATATGTATATTTGTATGTGTGTATTAGTGTATATAAATATACATGTGTGCTTATAAAAACAGGATCATACCATTACTACTGTTTGGCAATCTTTTTCACTTAATACATTATAACATCTTTCAGTGTTTATCATTGGTTATCCCTTTAATGATTTTTTTTTTTGAGACGGAGTTTTGTTCTTGCTGCCCAGGCTGGAGTGCAATGGTATATAACCTTGGTTCACTGCAACCTCTGCCTTCTGGGTTCAAGCAATTCTGCCTCAGCCTCCAGGGTTGCTGGGATTACAGGTGCCCACCACCATGCCTGGCTAATTTTTTGTATTTTTAGTAAAGACAGGGTTTCACCATATTGGCCAGGCTGGTCTCGAATTCCTGACCTCAGGTGATCCACCCGCCTTGGCCTCCCAAAGTGCTGGTATTACAAGTGTGAGCCACTGCGCCTGGCCCCTTTAAATGATTTTTAATAGTTTAGTGTTTCTTCAGTGTTTCAACAACTATTTCTCCATAGAGCTTAAACACAGTGCTTTGGACACATTTAATAAATGCTCAATGAATGTTTGGTGAATCGGAATCTTATAAATATTTGTTTTAACATGAAGACCATTTAAAATAAAAATTTATTGTCAACTTCTAAATGGAAGTAACAGTAATTATGTATGATTTATTTACTGCATGATTGCTACAGGTTAAGCAATACTCCCAACAGTCCTTTCCAATAAAATATGTTCTCCATTTTATAGCAGTTAGTACTGAGGCTTTGAAAAATTAAATAATAAGCCCAAGGTCAGCTGATGAATGAGAAAATAGAGCTAGGATTTGAATCCAAGCTAACTCCAAAGCTTATGCTCTTCATTGTTATGCTAGTCTGCCCTCCAAAGGTGAAGAAATCAAGTGACTTCTTTCTTTAATTTACATTTCACTTATGTAGCATACATTTGAAATAATAGGCTTTCTATTGGTATCTTTCTTTGAATGTGGTCTTGGATTCACTGCATGAGGCCAGTTATATGAATTATTTAAAAAAATAGTTATTCTTATCAAGTATATTTTATAGGTATGGTTTAGATCGGGAACAAGTGAGTTTGCTTGTGCTTCTTATGTCCTTTTATTCTTACTGTTTATCCCATCTGCTTTTCTTTAAATGGGCACAATTTAGACTTTATATCCTAAGAATTCTCTTTAACGAAACCATAGTCATTTCTATGCCTAATTTATGTAGTAGATACATTATAAATACAAAAATTTAGGCCAGGCATGGTGGCTGCCTATAATCCCAGCACTTTGGGAGGCCAAGGCAGGTGGATGACTTGAGGTCAGGAGTTTGAGACCAGCCTGGCCTACAGGGCAAAACCCTGTCTCTACCAAAAATACAAAAATTAGCCGGGTGTGGTGGCACATGTCTGTAATCCCAGCTCTTCGGGAGGCTAGGGCATAAGAATCGCCTGAACCTTGGAAGCGGAGGTTGCAGTGAGCTGAGATCTAGCCACTGCACTCCAGCCTGGGTGACTAACTAAGACCCTGTCTAAAAAAAAAAAAAAAAAAAAAAAAAAAAATTAAAGCAACTAGTAACCAACTAATCAGAATCTCTCCTTTTGGCCAATAGAGGCCACTGTATGGTGGAGCAGTATGATAGAAATAAAGTAAATTGAGCAATATTACTTTACCTGAGGAGGGGGACGTGTGTGTGTGTATATAAAACATTGAGCTTACTAGCTTTTAAAAAAACTTCTGTTAAAACAGTATTGTTGAGGTCTAATTCACATGCAGTAAAATTTACCATCCTAAGTATAAATGATTTTTAATAAATTTATAGTTGCACAGCCATAACTACAGCCCAGTCTGAGAACATTTCATCACACCAAAAAATTCTCTCATGTCTTTTTGCAGTCAATCCTATTTCCATTCCTAAACCCCTAGCCAGCCAAATACTAATTTGCTCTCTGTCTCTATAAATTGCTATTTCTGGACATTTTATATATATGGAATAAAACAGTATATAGTCTTTTGCATCTAGCACCTTTTACTTAGCATAGGCTTTTGATATTCATTCATATATATGTTGTAGCTGGTATCAGTAGTTCGGTTCCTTTTTATTGCTGAATAGTATTCCGTTGTATGGATATACCACATGTTGTTTATTCACTCACCAGCTGATGGACACTTGGATTTTTTCAAGTTTTTGGCTATTATGGATATTGCTGCTATGAACATTCTCATACATGTATCAGTATGGATATTTGTTTTCATTTTTCTTGGGTAGATTTTTAAGAATGGAATTGCTAGGTCATATGGTAAGTTGATATTTAACTTTTTCTTTTTCACTTAAAATAAAATAGAGATAGGGTCTCGCTTTGTTGCCCAGGCTGGTCTTGAACTTTTGGGCTAAAGCAATCCTCCCACCTCAGCTTTCCAAAGTCCTGGGATTACAGGCGAGAGCCACTGTACCCAGCCAATATTTAACTTTTTAAGAACCTACCAAACTATTTGCTACAGTGACTATACCATTTTTATAGCCCCATCAGCAATGTATTAAAGTTCCATTTTCTCTACCTATTCACCAACACTTATTGTCTTTTAAAAACATTTTTTTTAAATTGCTCCTTGCAGAGCAGGGTTAACTCATAGGTAGTACACCCAGAGTTGGCTTGTTGTCTTTTTTATTATAGCCATTCTAGTAGGCATGTAGTGGTATCTCATATGTTTATTTATGTATTTATTTATTTATTGAGACACAGTCTTGCTCTGTCTCCCAGGCTGGAGTGTAGTGGCATGATCTCGGCTCACTGCAACCTCCACCTCCTGGGTTCAAGCAATTCTCATGTCTCAGCCTCCCAAGAAGCTGGGATTACAGGCATGCACTACCACACCTAGGTAATTTTTGTATTTTTACTAGAGATGGGGTTTCACCATGTTGGCCAGGCTGGTCTCAAACTCCTGGCCTCGAGTGATCTACCCACCTCAGCCTCCCAAAGTGCTGGGATTATAAGCATGAGCCACCGTGCCCAGCCTCGTGTGGTTTTAATTTGTATTTTGTTACTGATAGTGATGTTAAACATATTTTCATGTGTTTGATAGCTACTTATATTGGGTGAATTGTCTATTCAGTCTTTGCTCATTTTAAAATTGAGTTGTCAGCCAGGCATGGTGGCTCATGCCTATAATCCCAACACTTTGGGGGGCCAAAGAAAGAGGATCACTTGAGGCCAGGAGTATGAGACCAGCCTGAATAACATAGTGAGACCCTGCTTCTACACACACACACACAAGTAAAATTGAGTTGTCTTTTTAATACTGAGTTGTCAGATTCTTCATAAATTCTGGATGCATGTTATTTATTGGATATGTGATTTGCAAATATGTTCTCCTAGTATGTGGCTTCTCTTTCCATTTTCTTAAAAGTATCTTTTGTATTACAAAAGTTTTTTGTTTTGATCAAGTTTAATCTATTATTTTTTCCTGTTATCATTCATGCTTTTCCCACTAAATATTTTCTTTTTTACCATTGTGAATGAAATGATTGTCGTTAGTTTATTTCCAAATTGCCTGTTTCTGGTATATATACCTATAACTAATTGTTGTGTATTGCTTTTGTATCATTTGAATTAATCAGTGAAGCCATTTTGTAGCTGGGATTTTTTTGTAGGAATATTTTTAATTAGTAATTCAATTTCTAGTTTTATGTCAATAGCTTTTTAAAAACAGCTTTATTGAGATATAATTCATATACCATACAGTTCACCCATTTAAAGTGTACAATTCCTCTGTTGCTTTTAGAACATTTTCCTCATCTCAAAAAGAAACCTCCTACCCATTAGCTGTCAACCTCATATCCCTCTATATCCCCACCTCTACCCCTAAACAACCACTAATCCACTTTCTGTCTCTGCCTATCAGCTGTCAGTGTAATATCCCTCAATATCCCCACCACCAGCCCTAAGCAACAACTAATCAACTTTCTATCTCTATGGTTTTCCCTATTCTGACTTTCGTATGAACTGAGTCATGTAATATGTGATCTTTTGTGACTGGCTTCTTTCACTTAACATAATGTTTTCAAGTTTCATCCTTGTAGTAGCATGTATTAGTATTTCATAACCTTTTAAAAAATAATTAAAGTGAAATTCAGATAACATGCAATTAGTCATTTTATTTTTTATTTTATTTTTTGAGACAGAGTCTCTCTCTGTCACCCCAGCTGGAGTGCAGTGGTGTGATCTCAGCTTACTGCAACATCTGCCTCCTGGGTTCAGCAATTCTCTTGCCTCAGTCTCCCGGGTAGCTGGGATTACAGGAGCCCACTACCACGCCTGGCTAATTTTTGTATTTTTAGTAGAGACAGAATTTCATCATGTTGGCCAGGCTGGTCTCGAACTCCTGACCTCAGGCAATCCTCCTGCCTCGGCCTGCCAAAGTGCTGGGATTACAGGCGTGAGCCACCAGGCCTGGCCGCAATTAGTCATTTTTAAGTGTACAGTTCAGTGACATTTAATATATTCACAGTGCTGTGCAACCACCCCTTCTCCCTGGTTTCAAAACTTTTTCATCACTGCAGAAGAATACCTGTACCATATGTAAGTAAGCACTTCTCATTCTCACCTCCCCTGGCAACCACTAATCTGCTTTTTCTCTGTTGATTTGCATATTCTGAATATTTTAAACAAATGGAATCATGCAATATGTGACCTTTTGCATCTGACTTATTTTACTTAGCATAATGTTTTTGAGGTTCATCCAAGCTGTAGCATGTATCAGTACCTCATTTCTTTTTCTGGCTGAATATTATTCCATTATATGGATTTACCACAATTCATTTACCTATTCATTTTTTGTTTCTGCTGTCCGGCTATTATGAATAATGCTTCCATAAACATTCATATACAAGTTTTCGTGTGGATATATGTTTTCATTTCTTTTGGCTATCTACATGGGAGTAGAATTCTAGGTCATAATATAATTTTATGTTTAACTTCTCAAAGAATTGCCAAAAGGTTTTTCATAGTGGCTGCATCATTTACATTCCCACCAGCAATGTACAAGGATTTCTATTTTTCCATATCCTTGCCCTTACCAACACTTCTTTTTTGTTATTATTTTGTTTTTTCATTATTGCCACCCTAGTGGATGTGAAATGACATCTTATTGTTTTGATTTGCATTTCTCTAATGACAAATGATATCATACATTTTTTCATGTGCTTATGGATCAAAGGTATTTCCTTGGAGAAATGTCCATTCAAGTCCTTTGCCATTTCAAAATTAGGTTGTCCTTTATTATTCAGTTTTAAGAAATTCTGGCCAGGCGCAGTGGCTCACCTGTAATCCTAGCACTTTGGGAGGCCGAGGCGGGCAGATCACTTGAGGTCAGGACTTTGAGACCAGCCTGGCCAACATGGTGAAACCCTGTCTCTACTAAAAATACAAAAATTAGCCGAGCGTGGTGGCAGGTGCATGTAATCCTATCTACTCAGGAGGCTGAGGCGGGAGAATCACTTGAACCCAGGAGGCGGAGGTTGCAGTGAGCCAAGATCACGCCATTGCACTCTAGCCTGGGTGACAGAGAGACTGTCTCAAAAAAAAAAAAAAAAAAAAATTCTTCATATATTTTCAGTTATGTTTCATCAGATACATGATTTACAAATGCTTTTTCACATTTTTTGTAGGTTGTCTTTTCACTTTCTTGATGATATATTTTGAAGCACATATGTTTTTAGTTTTGAAGTTCAACCTACCTATTTTTTTTGGTTTTTACTTCCAGTGTCATATATAAGAATCCTTTGCCAAATCAAGGTTAGGAAGCTTTATCCCTATATTTTCTTCTAAGAGTTTTGAGTTTTACCTCTTACATTTAGGTTTATGATCCATTTTAAGTTAATTTTTGTAGATGGTAGGAGAGTCCAACTTCATTCTTTTGTATGTGGATATCCAGTTATCCCAGCACCATTTGTGGAATAGACTGTTCTTTCCTGTGTTAAATGGTCTTGGCACCCTTGTTGAAGATCAGTTGACTATAGATACATGGGTTTAGTTAAACCCATAGATGTATAGGTACAGTTAATTATAGAATTACCAAATAACTCAAAATTTCTACTTGTAAATATATACTCAAAAGAATTGAAAACAGGCACTCGAACAAATAAATGTACCTGCATATTCACAGCAGCGATATTCACAATAGGCAAAAGACAGAAACAACCCAAATGTCCATTAAGGGATGCATGGATAAACAAAGTGTGGTATATACATATAATGAAATAGTAGTCAGCCATAAAAATGAATGAAGTACTAATACATGCTACACCATGGGACATTATGCTAAATGAAAAAAGCCAGACACCAAAGATCACATATCGCAGAAATTCTTTTATATTAGATATCTAGAATAGATGCATCCATAGACAGAGAGCTGTTGGTGGTTGCCAGAGTCTGGAGGCAGGGGGAACTGCTAATGCTGAATCCCTGAGGGTTTCATTTTGGGACGATGAAAATGGTTGAAACTAGATAGATACCACGTGTTGTGTGGTGGTACACAACATTGTACCTGGACTTAAATGCCACTGAATTGTTTCTCTTCCTTTTCTTATAAGGGCACTAATCCCATCATTCCGGCTCCATCCTCATGATTTCACCTAAACCAAATTATTTTCCCAAGGCCCCACTTCCTGAGACCATCACACTGAGGGCAAGAGCTTCAAGATATGAAGTTTGGGGGGAATGCCAACATTCAGTCCATGACACTAAGCCAAGTCTTCCTGTACTCTTCCCATAGCTTCTTGATGCAGTTTTCTACGTTGTCAAATGTATCAGCTCATGTCAGTCCACTTTTTCCCTGGAGCCCTTTGTCTTCATGTTATAATCTAGACCTGAAGCTCATTAAGCCTGCTACACAGCTGTTGTCCTAGAAATTTAACTCTCTCTTGCATTGAATCGCCTGTTTCCTGGATCCCATGTCTTCTTTCTTCCTTTATATCTTCATTTTGGTGGCACACATCGTCCAGTAGTTTCATGAGAAAGGATACATTAGAGATAATTTTTGTGTGTATCTGAAACTACTGTTCCTCTACCAACTCTCTTGATTGTTTGTCTGGGTAGAGATTTCCAGGTTGCAATTCATTTTCCCTCAGAATTTTGAAGCCATTGCTTTATCATCTTAACATTATCGTTGAGAATTTGATGTTGTTCTTCTTAATCTTTTCTATCTACCCCGTCCTTTCTGAAAGTTTTTGAAATCAGAGACATATTTCTCTGTGGTGGTCTGATATTTCACAGTGATAAAAGGTAAATGTCATTTTCCCAGCCCCTTGAAAAGTTCTTATATTATTTCTTTGAGAGTTCTCTGTTTTCTCTCTTCTGACTTTCTGGAGAAAAAGATCATCTGATTTAATCACTCATTTCTCCTATTACACATATATTTGTATAATTCTTTTCACCTTCTAGGAGATCGACTCACCTTCTTTTTCCTACCTTTCTATTGCATTTTAATTTTGTTGACTAAAATTTTAATTTCTAAGAGCTCATCTTGTTTTCTGATGGTTTTTCTTCCTCCTCCTCAATCCAACCCATCCCCTCTCTTTCCCTGGTATCACTGCCTTTCCCCCTTTCCCTTTTTCTCCTCCCTCCCTCCCCTTCATCCCCTCTTCTTTTCCTCTCTCCTTCCTGTGCTCCTCCTCTTCCCTCTTTCTCCGCCTGCATCCTGTTCTCCATCCCTTGCTGTATTATTTTCTTTTCTCTCTGAGGGCAGAGATTATGGAATTTTTAATTTGTTCTCCATTTACTCTATTTTAGTTATCTTTCGTCTGAGCCAGCATTCTGTTTCCTCCAAGTTGCTCTTATCTGTGTTTTGGTTTTGGTTATATTTGATGTCCATTCATCTCTATGGGCAAGGCTCTGCAAAGCTGATTGGAAGTGTGTGAGTGGGGTGGGTGGAATGGTAGGCTTCACTGTAGAATAACAGAGCATGATCCAGTTGATTTAGCTGAAGGACACCCAGATGTCTGTATTTGTGTTTTTGGAGGGGCTGTTCTGTTCCTTCCAGAATAAAGATCTTTCAGTATCCTCCACGTAAATAAAAGTTACCCCTTCGTTTATTATTTGTAAGTATTGGGATTTTAACATCACATTGTCTTAAAGTAGGACACAGCTCAGTTTATTCATTAAAATAAAAGAGTTGGACTTGATCCTTTCTACCTATAATAACTCTATGAGGCTTTGCTATAACCTCTATTTAGAATAATTTAAAGGCATTTAATAGCTCAATATAATATATATGTAATACATTAACTCGCACACTTTCTCTACAGAGAACCTGTGTGGGGCACAGGGGTGGGGAGGGTGGCTACTAATAAACCAAACACATATTGTGCCTTCTAGGAGATATGTCATCTATATCAATTAGCATAACGTAAGACAGAAAATCATAAATGAGGCTCGGCCAGATGGCTCACATCTGTAATCTCAGCACTCTGGGAGGCAGGTGGATCACTTGAGACCATCCTGGGCAACATGGCAAAACCCCATCTCTACAAAAAATTAGCCCTGCATGGTGTTGCTTGCCTGTAGTCCAGCTACTCAGGAGGCTGAGGTAGGAGGTTCAGATGAGCCTGGGAAGTCGAGGCTGCAGTAAGCCATGATCACACCACTGTACTCCAGCCTGGGAGACAGAGTGAGACCTTGTCTCAAAAAAAAAAAGGAAAAACAAAAGTCATAAATGAAAGGCAGACATATCTGGCTTTGAATTGCAGCACTGCCTCATACAAGCTGTGTGACCTTGGGCAAGTCAAAATCCTTTTTGAGTCTGTTTCCTCATTAATTCCACTATGTGATAGACCCTGTACTGACACTGGAATAAGAGTAGCAGATAACAAATGTACTTCTCTCCATGGAGCTCACATTTATTACATGTTGTTATTAGCTACAATTCTATTTTAATGCTCACATTTTTTATACCCTGGCATTTCTGTGGTTAAAGTAATGCTAACACATATTTTGTGTCCATACACTATACTTTTAATGATCATTTCTTAAGAATATTTTGTTCATTTACACTGTTTGGTTTTTTGAACTTAAACTTGAAATGTTAAAAGTTTAATGAACTATCATAAGTTGGAAAATTAACTAAAATAGACAGTATTTGTTTACCAGAATTCATTTGAGGGCCGTGTATCCTTTAGTGTATAAAAATGTTTTTAGTGTAAAAACATTTGCCATAATCTTTTGCTGATTGTTGTTTTTATGCTAGCTCTTATAGGATATTAACATCTAAGTCTAGGAATTGGGATTCCCAAGATACTGATATAAAATGCTGTAACAGAAATGTCTATGCTTCTGAGGTTTATAGAACTCAAGGAGATTGTTTTTAGAATGCATGTTCTTAAAGCAATATATCCCTAAGGGCACTAATGGTTGCTTTTCCCTCTCTCATTTTCTCATTTTAGGGAAACTAAAACCAACAATGGCATTCATGTCAGGAAAATTGAAGATTAAAGGTAACATGGCCCTAGCAATCAAATTGGAGAAGCTAATGAATCAGATGAATGCCAGACTGTGAAGGAAAATATAAAAAAAAAGTCGACTGCTATGCTCAAAAAGTAAAAAAAGCTCAACAGTTAAAATCTAATGTTTGTTTTCTTCCCTGTTGTATTATAAAGATATGCACGTTTGTTCTGGAAAAAATAGAATTTGTTTCTAAAAGACTTGAAATTGTAATTAAAACGGCAAGCTAATCAAACATAAGCTTCATTAAGTGGGATTCTAAGACAGTATGTGTTTTTATATTTCAAGGGTTTAACCCTTTGAGCCTTACATCTCATTCACTGTCTTTCTCCAAGAAAAGTATTTTGGGCAGACAGTCAGATCAAGCAGTAAAATTAGCTCTTTCAAATCTTCTTGTCATGTAAAATGAAGCTAGTCTGTTTTAAAATTTTTAGTTTTGGATTGTATACTAATGAAAATCTTAATGATGTTTTTGATTTTTATATACTTATTTTAAAGAAAATCTTATATAGTGCATTTTACAAAAATCATAAAAACCGAATTAACTACTACTGGCGAGGACTAAATGAAACAATCATTTTTCATTTTGATAACTAGCTTTCCAGGTGGACTTAGCCATAGGAAAATATTACTAATGTAATTTAACAAATTGCTGCATGTATTCCATTTAAAAATATGTTTAAATTGTCCTAAAACAAAATAATTTTCTCCCAGGAGTATACATTTGGCTACAATGTTTTGAAACAGGAACCTTAGAATAGGTCATTGGTATGGGCTGAATTGTGTAACCCCCAATTCATTTGTTGAAGTCCTAACTCCCATTTCTTTTGAATGTGACTATTCGGAGATGAGGCCTTTAAAGAGGTGACTAAGTTCAAAGGAGGCTGTTAGTCTCATCCAACATGGTGTCCTTTGGACATAAGAGATACCAGCGACGCGTGCACAGAACAAAGACCAGGAGAGGACACAGTGAGAAGGCAGCTATCTGCAAGCAAAGAGAGAGGCCTCAGAAGAAACAAAATCACCAGCACCTTGATCTTTGACTTCTAATCTCCAGAATAGTGAGAAATAAATTTCTGTCGTTAAGCCGTCCACTGTGGGAGGCCGAGGCAGGAGGATTGCTTGAGGTCAGGAGTTCAAGGCCAGCCTGGACAACATAGTAAGACCCTGTCTCTACCCCCCTAATAAATTAATTTAAAAAGCCACCCAATCTGTGTTATTTTTTTATGGCAGCCCTAGCAAGCTAATACAGTGGTTTGAGAGGCTGGGAGGGTTGAGGGGAAGACAAACTTTAAAAAAGCTCTTATCTTTCATTTCAATCAGTTAAAAATACTTGCTCAGTGTAACAATTTTGCTTCTCATCTTCCACTCTAATATTGTTGTGCCATTAAGCAATTTGGCTAATCCTGACATTTCTTAGAATCATAATGTTAGGAGCATTTAATCTGTATTTTACAAGTTAGGAAGCAGAGGATCAGAGATGGGAAAGGACTAGCCCAAGGCCAAAATTAACAAGCCTTATCTAACAAAAACTTTCCAATACATTTATGTTGAATGGAACTCCAAGATCTCACCTCCGTCCAGGAATGGAGTCCATGTAATCAAAGTGAACTTAAAAATAGGACAGTTTCAACAAGTCAGGAGATTCACAGCAACTGATCAAAGGGAGTCCAGTCAACGTGAGCAAGCGTGATTATGATGAGGAAGCCCCCTCTGCTTTAATCCACACAAGGAACGTAACCTGAAGTAACCTGATGTTAACCAATCTGCTATTTCTATCCTTGTTCCTGCTAGTGCTGCCTTACAAATGCAGACCATGCTGTCATACCTGGTGGAGTTTCTGTTTATTTTGTAGGCTGGATGCTACCTGGTTCATGAATCGCTAATAAAAGCCAATTAGATCTTTACATAATTTGTTGAGATTTTATTCTTTGACATTCTTAAAGGTTTGGGAAAATTAGAAGTAGAAAATACCGTGAGGCAGCAATCTCTGGGTTCTGGTCATTAAAATATGAATTTGCTAATTATACCTATCCCAACAGGGAGACTGAGTCAAGAGACCTTGCCCTTTTCTTGATTGACCTGCTAGATTATTGCCCTAGGTGGTTGTTAGTTAGGTTGCCCATTGGAATCTCTGCCTTCTGGCTTTAAAAATTTTTCCAAAGTGGAGTAAATTGAGCTGACTGGTTTTGAGCTTTGTAATGTTAGGGGACCAGCAATGAGTTCCTCTGATCCATCCAATCATTAGTAGATTAAACCTTTGTTTTAAACCCATCACAGTCCGCTATTCATCCGTTTTTTAAATAACCATTTAAAAATTTTCTACCCTGAATTGCATTTTGAAAGGGATGGTTCCTAGGTAACACAAGGTAGAAAATTTACATCTCAAAGGCAGAGAACTTACATTTCAGGCCTAAATATTGTTATTTGCCAAGACAGAAAGGTGATGCTAAGAAGCCCAGTTAAGACAAAATGGTCAAAGGTGAGGTTTATTTGGACTAATGGTCTCACTTATTCTAAGAATTTCTACTGATTTTCTTTTATAGATACATATTTTTACAGAGTTTCAAAATAACTGGCTAAATACCAGAAACGCAAATTTTGGAGACTGATTTAATTCAACAGGCGGTCTTTTCAACTTAGCTTCTGTTTCTTAACTAGATTACTGAGTTTAGGGCAGAGCCCATTAGCAAATAGAGCAGACAAAGGGTTTCCTATTTCTGGACGCAGATGGATAGTTCTGAAAAAGAAGCAAACCTGCTTCACCCAAGGGCCTAATTTTTATAAATATTACCTAGCTTTCTTTTTGCCTTTGGAGCAAAACAGTAACTAAGTGAAAAGGTTGGCAGATTCAATTTTCTTATAAACTAGTTGCTTAAGCTTTTCATTTGCCTTCTACATGAGATCTTTTAAAGAGGCAAACATTTTTGAAATCTTTTTAGAAGCTTTTGCACATCAATAGATATCCCTGGGAGGGCCTGATTCAGAAGCCCTCATTTTTAAACTCAATTCTTAGATGAACAAACAGTCTTATTCATCTGGAATGTTCCACATAATGGTCATCATAATTCTAAGATTTCACCCTTTTTGTAAGTATTTACAGCTTCTAGGCCCTAACACATGAGAAGGCAAACATAGCCAGAAGGTGAAGTACACAGTTCTTTAAAAATTTAAGGATGCTGGCCAGGTGTGGTGGCTCACACCTGTAATCCCAGCACTTTGGGAGGCTGAGGTCGGCAGATTGCTTGAGGCCAGGAGTTTGAGACCAGCCTAGCCAACATGGTGAAACCCCGTCTCTACTAAAAATACAAAAATTAGATGGGTGTGGCAGCGTGGCCTTTAATCCAGCTACCCAAGAGGCTGAGGTGCGAGAATTGTTTGAGCCCAGGAGGTGGAGGTTGCATTGAGCTGAGACTGCGCCACCGCACTCCAGCCTGGACAACAGAGTGAGATGCTGTATTAAAAATTAAAAAGAATTAAGGATGCCATTTTTAAGTTGAATCTTGAGTCTCTCAGAGTCAAGATAAAAGTCTGAGTGAAATGCTATGAGGTTGGGTCATTGTGTTTGCTATCTATCTATCTACCTATCGATCTAATCTATCTATCTAATCTATCTATCTATCATCTACCTATCTATCTATCTATCCATCCATCTATCCATCTATCTATCTAATCTATCTATGTCCAGGGTTCCTGGCTTATAATTCCCATAGCCCTTGTTACAAGCTTTTATTACAATGTTGGGTGTGTTAGGCCTTGCAGGCATGCCTCAGGAAACAATCTCTCTGACCTTCTCTTGCCTTCCTTTCACCTCCCCAAGCCAGAACTGTGGGTCATATAAACCCTCATTCCAGAGACAGTCCTCCTCCATATGCTGGGGGAAGAATGCCAACTTAATGAAGCCTCCATAAAAACCCAAGAGGACTGGGTACCAAGAGCTTCTGGATAGCTGAACACATGGAGGGTCCTGGAGGATGACACACCCCGGGAGGGCTGGAGAGCTCTGTGCCCCTTCCCCATTACTGTGCCCTATGCATCACTTGATATGTATCCTTTATGATTTTCTTTGCGATAAACTGGTAAAAGTGTTTTCCTGAGTTCTGTGAGCTGCACCAGCAAATTAATCAAACCCCAAGTGGAGGCTGTGGGAACCCCAACTTGAAGCCAGTTGGTCAGAATTTTCAGAGGCCCAGAGTTACAACTGGTGTGTGGGAGGTGGGGCAGTTTTGGGGACTGAGCCCTCGACCTGTGGCATCTAACACTATCTACTTGGAGACAGTAGATAGTGGGCAACATGGTGAGACCCACTATCTCCAAGTAGATAGTGTCAGAATAAAATTGGAGGACACCCACTTGCTGTCCACTGCTTAGTGTGTGGGAGTGTTGGGAAAAACCCTCACACATTTGGTCACAGAAGTCTTCTTGTGTGTTGATGATTGTTGTTGTGTTAGTATGAGAGCAGAGGAAAAACGGTTTAGAGTTTTTCCCAAAACAGTCATGTAATGCTATCATAGTATACCTCAGTGCACAGATGTTTTCTTTTTTCTACCACTCATTCTAGAGTGCAGTGGCATGCTCATAGCTCACTGCAGCCTTGAATTCCTGGGCTCAAGGTCTCAGGTTTCCAAGTCTCAGCTTTCCTGGGCTCCTGCCTCAGCTTTCCAAGTAGCTGGGATTACAGGCACATACCACCATGCCTGGCTTTGTTTGTTTTTTGTGTGGACAAGGTCTCACTTTGTTGCCCAGGCTGGTCTCAAACTCGCTTCACGCAATCCTCCCACCTCAGCCTCCCAAAGTGCTGGGATTATAGGTGTGAGCCACCATGCCCAGCCTAAATAATTTTTTAAATTCCAGTTTTTAATTATTCTTTGTTAGGATACAGAAATGCTTTGTGTCCTGCAATACTGTTAAATCTCCTTATTAGTTTTAGCAGCTTTTTTTGGTAAATCCCTTAGAATTTTCTATGTATGTGATTGTTATCTGCAAATAAAGGCAGTTTTATTTCTTCTTTTCCATTCTGCGTGCCTTATTTTTTTTTTCTTGTCATATTACACTGTTAGACCCACAGTATAGTGGTGAATATTGGTGGTGAAAATGGATATCCCAGCCTTGTTCTTAGTCTTAGGGGGAAAACACTGTTTTTTCACCATTAACTATGATAGTTGTAGGGCGTTTTCTCGTAGCTGCACATGATCAGGCTGATTGTTGTTTATCTGCTGAGTATTCTTAATCATACATGATTGCTGAATTTTGTCAAATGCTATTTCTATTATCTATTGAGATGATTAGGTTATTCTCCTTTATTAATATGGTGAATTAAAATGATTTTTAAAAATTACTTTTACTTTTTTTAGAGATGGGCTCTTGCTGTTACCTAGGCTGGTCTCAAACTCTTGGTCTCAAGCAATCCTCCTGCTTTGGCCTCTCAAAGTGCTGGACCACTTTGCCTGGTCTAAAATGATTTTTTAAGTTAAAAATATTTATTGTGCTGTTTTCCCCAACCCATGTTTGTTGAAGCCAAATGTACTTAAATAGAGACAAATAGCTGTATCTAGGGGAATGACGGCAGTTTAGGAAGTATCAGGCTTCACTCCCAGCCAACAGAAAGTTCAACTAGAAACTATCCACAGGCCAGAAAATCCTTTTGTAAACCCCAATACTTGGAAACAAGTTTGAGACACACATGGTCCACAGAACGGAATGAAATCTGAATTAGAAGGGTAAGGAGAACAGTCTTTTTTTCCCCCCCCCCCCTTTTTAAGAGACTGTGTTTCACTATGTTGCCCAAGGAAGAATGGTCTTATTCCAACTGTGGCACCCCTTTCCCTCCAAGTCAGCACAATGCCAGACAGAGAAGATTCTCCTGGCCCACAGTTTCTACTAGGGGAAAACAGAAATTGAAATAGTCATCTAGCTTCCCTGGCATTCTGAGATGTTTCCCAGGCAGCCCACTGTGGTTTCTCCTCAAGGGGAACACTTGGGGAAATGGCACCACTAGACCACTCAGGGTCAGGTAGAAACAATGAAATGAGGCAGAGGTCATAGTAACCAGCACATGGATCTTGGTAATACCTCTACGTTTCTGCCAGCTGTGGCACCAGATTAGAGATACCAGCCAGTCTCAAAGCCCACCCACAAAGCTGAGCTAGTCACCTTCAGAAGCATGGTGGGAATTTCAAGCTAGCTTGAGTCCCTAGATAGCTAGTCTCTGTGCCCAGCCTCAGAGCCAACCCCAACAATCCTACTCAAGCAAGGAAACTCCTGCCTCCATGCACTGGAGAGAAGGAGCTAGACCAGCTTGACCCAGGAAGTCAAATGAAGATCTACTCAGCCCTCAGCCAAAAATCCCACCTAACAACCTACCTAGGCAGGAAGACTCCCACCTCCGAACATTTAAGAAATGCAAAGGGGCCAGACTGGCTTGACCTGAGAGGTCAAACAACCACTCAACTCAGCTAAAAGCCTACCCCACAGTTCCACCCTGACAGGGAGGCAATCCTCAATTGTGCCTTTTTTTTTTTTTTTTTTTTTGAGATGGAGTTTCGCTCTTGTCACCCAGGCTGGAGTGAAATGACACGGTCTCACCTCACTGCAACCTCTGCCTCCCAGGTTCAAGCGATTCTCCTGCCCCAGCCTCCCAAGTAGCTGGGATTACAGGAGCCTGCCATCATACCCAGCTAATTTTTGTATTTTTAGTAGAGACAGGGTTTCTCCATGTTGGCCAGGCTGGTCTCCAACTCCTGACCTTGTGACCCACCTGCGCCTCGGCCTCCCAAAGTGCTGGGATTACAGGCGTGAGCCACCACACCCAGCCTCAACTGTGCAATTCTAAGGAGCATAGCTTATGATCCCACTTGTCCCAAGCAATGACTCCACCTAACTTCCAAGCCCAGCCCGCAGCCTTACCTAACTGCAGATCCCAAATATCAGAATTGCTTGGCTAGGGAATATATCCTGTGACTAACCTGACCAAAAGCCATCACAGTACCCAGCCAGCAGCTCTACCTAATATCAGAGCAAAGGCAGTAGCCCAGTCAACTAGAGAAATCACAACAAGCTCTGCCTGTCTGGGGTCATTCCAGCTTATCTGGGAGCTGGCCCTTCCAGAATCACAGGCTAAATAGTGAAGGTCTATTCCTGCCAAAGAACACCTTCAAAAGCCAGAAGAGGGGGGCGGTCTTCTTCTTCTTTTTTTTTTTTTTTTGAGATGGAGTCTCGCTCTGTTGCCCAGGCTGGAGTGCAGTGGCACAATCTCGGCTCACTGCAAGCTCCACCTCCCGGGTTCACGCCATTCTCCTGCCTCAGCCTCCCGAGTAGATGGGACTACAGGCGCCCACCACCACACCTGGCTAATTTTTTGTATTTTTAGTAGAGACGGGATTTCACCATGTTAGCCAGGATGGTCTCGATCTCCTGACCTCGTGATCTGCCTGCCTCGTCCTCCCAAACTGCTGGGATTACAGGCGTAAGCCACCATGCCCGGCCAGGAGTGGTCTTCTTAAATGCTCAGACAACAATGCAAGGACACAAAGATTGCAAAGAATCAGTGAATCACTTCCAAAAGACACTAATAAAGCTTCAATAATGGGCCCCAAAGAAATGGAGATCTAGGAAATGACAAAGAATTCAGAATAATAAAGAAGTTCAGTAAACTATAAGAATATATGGATAGAAAATTTAATGAGATTTGGAAAACAATACACAAGAAGTTTGAGAAAGAAATAGAAACAATAAAAAAGAAACAAATTCTAGAGATGAAGAATACAATGACTGAATGGAAAAATTAAGTAGAAGGCTTCAATAGCAGACTCGATCAAGCAGAAGAATAGATCAGTGAGCTGGAAACAGAATATTTGAAATTAACCAGTCGGAGAAGCAAGAAGACAAAAGAATAAAAAAGAATGAAGAAAGCCTGTAGGAATTTTGGGACACCATCCAGAGACTAAACTTTTGCTCAACAGAAATTGCAGAAAGAGTCAAAGAGCCAGAAAGCATATTTAAAGAAATAATAGGCTGGACACGGTGGCTCATGCCTGTAATCCCAGCACTTTGGGAGGCTGAGGTGGGTGGATCACTTGAGGTAAGGAGTTTCAGACCAGCCTGACCAACATGGAGAAACCCTATCTCTACTGAAAATACAAAATTAGCCGGGCATGGTGGTGCATGCCTGTAATCCCAGCTACTTGGGAGGTTGGGGCAGGAGAATCGCTTGAACTCGGGAGGCGGAGGTGGTGGTGAGCTGAGACTGTGCCATTGCACTCCAGCCTGGGCAACAAGAATGAAAACTCCATCTCAAATAATAATAATAATAATAATAATAATAATAAATAAATAACTGAAACTTCCTTAAACTGGGGATAGACACCAACAAGCAGTATAGGAAGTACAGAGTTTTCCAATCAAAGAGGAATACAACCCAAAGAGGAGTATATCAAGACACATAATAATCAAACTACCAAAAATCAAAGACAGAAAATTTTGAGAGCAGCAAGAGGTAAAAAACATACCACATACAAAGGGGTGCTAATACAACTATCAGCAAAGTTTTCAGAAATTTTCAGAAATCCTGCAGGCCAGTAGGTAGTGGGATGACATTCAAAGTGGTGAAGGAAAAAAACTGCCAAAAAATAATACTTTATGCAGCAAAGCTGTCTTTCAGAAATGGGGGAGAAATAAAAACCTTCCCAGAAAAACAAAAGCTAAGGGAGTTTATCACCATTAGGCCTGCCTTGAAGGAACTGCTTAAGGGAATTCTTTAAACTGAAACCAAACAGCTGTTATCTAGTCAACATAATGGTATATAACTAGTAGGATGCTATGGTCTGAATGTTTGTGTTCCCCTAAAATTTATGTTGAAATCCTAATCCCAAGGCGATGGTATTAGAAGGTGCAGCCTCTAGGAGATGATTAGGTCATGAGGATATAAATAGGTAATATGACCTCATGAATGGAATGGTACCCTTATAAAAGAGGCCCAAGAAAGCTCCCTTGCTCTTTCTGCCACTGGAGATTACAGGGAAAAGATGGTCTTCTATGAAGAAGTGGGCCTCCACCAGACACCAAATCTGCCTGTACACTGATCTTGGAATCCTAGCTCCCAGAACTGTGGAAATCAATTTCTCTTGTTCATAACTCACTCAATTTATTATATCTTGTTACAGTAGCCTGAGCATACTAAGACATGGGATCAGATTTTTTTTTTTTTTTGAGATGGAAGTCTCCCTCTGTCGCCCAGGCTGGAGTACAGTGGCATGATCTCCACTCACTGCAACCTCCACCCCCTGGGTTCAAGCCATTCTCCTGCCTCAGCCTCCCGAGTAGCTGGGATTACAGGCATCCGCCTCCACGCCCAGCTAATTTTTGTATTTTTAGTACAGACGGGGTTTCACCATCTTGGCCAGGCTGGTCTTGAACTCCTGACTTCGTGATCCACCCACCTTGGCCTCCCAAAGTGCTGGGATTACAGGTATGAGCCACCATGCCCAGCCAACACAGGATGAGATTTTAAACTTTACAGCACACAAATCTCTTATTTTAGACTTTTTATCTTCCTTATGATATTCTTTTCCAGGTAATTCTGTTTCTAAATTCTGAGATGTTTAAGTCAATATAAAGATGGTAAAGATTCTTGACCAACTATATACTATAATAATTACTGGCTGGGCACTGTGGCTCACGCCTGTAATCCCAGCATTTTGGGAGGCCGAGGCGGGCAGATCACGAGGTCAGGAGATTGAGACCATCCTGGCTAATACAGTGAAACCCCGTCTCTACTAAAAATACAAAAAATTAGCCAGGCATGGTGGCACGCGCCTGTAATCCCAGCTATTCAGGAGGCTGAGGCAGGGGAATTGCCTGAACCTGGGAGGCAGAGGTTGCAGTGAGCCGAGATTGTGCCACTGCACTCCAGCCTGGGTAACAGAGCGAGACTCCGTCTCAAAAAAAAAATTATTATTATTATTATTTTACATAAGAAGAAACAATGCAATGATTGATTTTTGAGTGAAACGTTAACTTTATATTTCTAGGAAAAATCCCATTTAGTCGTATTACTTATATATTGGTGGATTCAATTTTGTATTTGTGTCCATTTGCCATATTGGGGCTGTAGTTTGCTTTTTTTTTTTTTGAGATGGAGTCTCGCTCTGTCACCCAGGCTGGAGTGCAGTGGCTCGACCTCGGTTCACTGCAAGCTCCACCTCCTGGGTTCACGCCATTCTGCCTCAGCCTCCCGAGTAGCTGGGCCTACAGGCGTCCACCACCACGCCCAGCTAATTTTTTGTATTTTTAGTAGAGACGGGGTTTCACCGTGTTAGCCAGGATGGTCTCGATTTCCTCCCACCTCAGCCTCTCGATGACCTAGGACCACAAGCACACACCACCATGCTTGGCTAATATTTTTGTTTTGTAGAGATGAGGTCTCACTATGTTGCCCAGGATGGTCTCAAACTCCTGGCCTCAAGTGATTCACCCACCTTGGCCTCCCAAAGCACTAAGATTACAGGTATGAACCACCATGCCTGGCAATGATTTTTTACAAACTACTTTATGTTTTCCTTTATTTTCTTTTTTACTTTTTTTTGGGGGGGGGGTCTGTTTTCTGTTTTACTTGATTTCTACTATCTTCATTATTTGTTTTCTTCTACTTTGTGTTTAATATGTCCTTTCTTGTAGCTTCTGAAGATTAAAACTTAGTTCATTCTCTTGGGCCCTCTTTTTCTTATGATACAAACTTTTAAGCCATAAATTTCACTTTTAGAACTGCCTTAGCATTTTCCCACAAACATTTGATATATTGTGTAATTTTTCATTCACTTCGAGAGATTTTTCTACTTTCCTTCTGAGTTCTTCTTTAATCAATGAGGAATATAGAAACATGTTTAATTTTCAAATATTCAGTTTCCAGATATTGATCTATAATTGATTTCAAATTTAGCTTTACAGTGGGTTAGAAAAATATACTCTGACTTCAATCATTTTAAATTTTTTGAGACTTGTTTTATAGCTAATTATATGGCCTTTTTTAGTGAACATTATATATGCACTTACAAGGAACATCTAGGCTGGGCATGGTGGCTCACGCCTGTAATCCCAACACTTTGGGAGGCCAAGGTGAGAGGATCACTTGAGCCCAGGAGTTCAAGACCAGCCTAAGCAATATAGCAAGACCACATCTCTACAAAAAAAAAAAAATAAAAAAATAAAAATTAGCGGGGTATGGCCAGGCGCGGTGGCTCACACCTGTAATCCTAGCACTTTTGGAGGCCAAGGTGGGTGGATCACAAGGTCAAGAGATCGAGACCATCCTGGCCATCCTGGCCAACATGATGAAACCCCGTCTTTACTAAAAATACAAAAATCAGCTGGGCGTTGTGGCACATGCCCATAGTCTCAACTACTTGGGAGGCTGAGGCAGGAGAATCACTTGAACCCGGGAGGCAGAGGTTGCAGTGAGCCGAGATGGCACCACTGCACTCCAGCCTGGCGACAGAGTGAGACTCCGCCTCAGAAAAAAAAAAAAAAGAAAGAAAAGAAAAATTAGCTGGGTATGACGGCACCCACCTGTAGTCCCTGCTACTCAGGAGGCTGATGTGGGAATATCGCTTGAATGTGGAGGTCAAGGCTGCAGTGTGCTATGATCCACTTTACTCTAGCCTGAGTGACAGAGTGAGACTGTCTCAAAATAAATAAATAAAAATAATGAAAGAAAGGAACTTGTATTCTGCAATTGTTGGGAGAAATGTTCTAACATATCATTTTGTTTTAGTGCCTCTTTTTGCTTCTGCTTGAAAGTCTTACCTTCTTCATCCGTCTCCTTGGCCTGCTTCTTGGGCTGTTTTAGGGGGTTCTTCTTGCTGGAAACGGCACCTTCACAGCTGGACATGGCACCTGTGCCCCTTCCTCGGACTCTGCCCTCTATTGGACTCCTTTTTCCTTTTTTTTTTTTTTTTGAGACGGAGTCTTGCTCTGTCACCCAAGCTGGAGTACAGTGGCACAAACACAGCCTACTGTGGACTTGACCCTCCTGGGACCAACCGATTCTCCCACATCAGCCTTCCAAGCACCTGGGACTACAGATGTGTGCCACCCCGCCCAGCTAATTTTTTGATTTTTTTTGTAGCGACGGGGTCTCACTTTGTTGCCCAGGCTGGTCCCAACTCCTGGGCTCAAGCAATCCTCCCACCTTGGCCTCCCAAAGTGCTGAGATGATGGGCGTGAGCCACCATGCCTGGCCTAGGATTTGTATTTGATGCTTCCTTTTTGAAACAGTTTTATTGAGAAATAACTTACATACGGTACAGTTCACCCATTAAAATGTACAATTCAGTAGTTGTTAGTATAATCAGAGTTTCATAAACATCATCCAATTTTAGAATATTTTCATCACCCCAAAAAGAAACTTAACTCCTTAGTAGTTACCTCACATTTCCACCAAAACCTCTCAGCCCTAGGGAACTACTAGTCTACTTTCTCTCCCTATTGATTTGTATTCTAGACACTTCATATAAATGGAATCATATATGACCCTTTGTGACTGGCTCCTTTCCCATAGCTTTGTAAACTTTTCCAGGTTTATCCATGTTGAAGCATGTACCAGTGTCATAAATTTTTTAATATAGTTGCTGCTCTGGCATTCATTTTTAGGCCTGGCCTAAGTCTTTTGAAACCCAGTTGTACACCCAACCCCCCGCTGTCACCTTTGGCCTTGTTAAAACTTACCCTCCTGGCCAGGTGTGGTGGCTCACACCTGTAATCCCACATTTTGGGAGGCCAAGGTGGGAGGACCACTTGAGGTCAGGAGTTTAAGACCAGCCTGGCCAAATATGGTGAAACCTTGCCTCTACTAAAAATACAAAACTTAGATGGGCAGGATGGTGCGTGCCTGTAATCCCAGCTACTCAGGAAGCTGAGGCATGAGAATCACTTGAATCTGGGAGACAGAGGAGGCTGCAGTGAGCTAAGATCACGCCACTGCATTCCAGCCTGGGCAACAGAGCGAGACCTTGTCTCAAAACAAAACAGAACAAAACAAAAACCTAATGGTTAACACCAGAGTCTTGGAAATAAGTTCTCCTCCTTTGCGCATGTGTTTTTTTTTTTAAGGGCATAATGCCTATAGACCCAATAAAAGCATAATCCCACAGGTCTCCTTTCTTCTCTCTCTCTCTCTCTCTCTGTCTCCTCTACTCCTCCTGAGTAGCTGGGACTAGAGATGTGGGCCACCATGCCCAGCTAATTTTTTTTTTCTTTTTGTAGATACGGGGGTCTCACTATGCTACCCAAGGTGGTCTCAAACTCCTGGCCTCAAGCAATCCTCCTGCCGCACCCTCCTAAAGTGCCGGGATTATGGCCTTCAGCCAACCTACTAGGTTTACTGTGATTGCTTTCTCTAGGATCTTGGTTTCTCAAGTCCTAGCTGCCTTAATAGACCTGACTCCAAATTTTGTATCTCCAGGCCAATAAGACTGCCGGTAAGCTCTATGGTGCTTCTTTCTGACTTCTACACTCCTAGACACGAATCAACAATGCCCTGAGAAGGAAAAGTGGCTGAGAATGCAGGACTCACTTCAGAGTATTTCTCTTCTTCCTGGGGGGCTCTTGGACTCTCAAGCCTTGGATGACAGGGTTGCTCTCCAATTGTTTTAAACAGACTTATTTATTTATTTTTTTAAACAGCTTTCATCGTTCTCAGTGGCAGAGTTAGTTTGTTCAACAAGGTACCTCATCATGGTTGGATGCCTGCATCATTAAAAAAATTCATTGTAATGAAATATCCTTTAAACAAATAAAATTAGATTTTTTTTGAAGTTAATTGTGGCAAAAACAATTTAAAATTTACCTTTGTAACTACTTTTAAGTGTACAGTTCAGTGGTGTTATATTTACATTATTATGTAACATCTCTAGAACTTTTTCATCTTGCAAAATTGAAACTCTGTACCCAGTGAACATTATATCACCATTTTCCCCTCCCCCTACCCTCTAGCAACCACTATTCTACCGTCTGTTTCCACGAGTTTGACATAATCCCACAGTTTACATACCTCTACATACCTCATATAGGTCAAATCATAACAGTATTTGTCCTTTTGTGACTGGTTTATTGCACTTGGCACAACATCCTCAAGGTTCATCTATGTTGTAGCCTGTGATAAGATTTCCTTCATTTTTAAGGCTGAATAATATTCCATTATATGTATATATCACATTTTCATTTATCTCTTCATCTGTTGATGAACATTTGGGCTGCTTCAACCTCTTGGCTATTGTGAATAGTGTTGCAATGAACATGGATGGGCAAATATCTCTTCGATATCCTGCTTTCAATTCTTTTGGATATTTACCCAGAAGTGGGATTGCTGGATCATATGGTAGCTCTAGTTTTAGTTTTTTGAGGAACTTCCCCACTGTTTTGCATAGTGGTGGTACCATCTACATTCCTATTAGCATTGCATAAGAGTTCCAATTTCTCCACAAGATCCCATCTTTAGAATATGCAATTAACTAGGGGGTTTTCATTTTTGGTCTCTTTTGTTCGTACAAACATTATTGTGTCAACATTTACACAGATTTTAAATTTCAGCCTAGACCTGGAAGAGTGTTGATAGAGGAAGGTGTTAAGAACATCAACCTGAATCAGCTCTAGAGATGGAGAGGGGTTGGCAGAAGCTACCTAAAAGAAAGAACATGCTTGATGTGGTAATGAAGTTACCTGCTTGGATTCTGGACGACCCTGGATATTTTCTCCTTTGCTAAGAAGTTAGCTTCTTTCTCTCCCTCAAAAATATTCTTCTCTTCCCTTATCTACTCCAAGGGTACAAGTGACTGGGGTATGCCTGTCACAGATGAGGTGAAGCCAAGATGTGGGCACTACATAAGGCCAGACAGATATGGTGTAAATGTTATTTATTACCATGATTACTGTTTTGGAGATGGTCAGTGCTGTAAATAGAAAGGCAGTTAAGAGCAGACTCTGAAGCCAGACTGACTGGAATGAACCCAGGCTCCTCTAGCTACTATCTATGTGATGTTGAAAACATTTCTTAATTTCTCTATGCCTCAATTTCCTTATCCATAAAATGGCAATGTTAATAGCACCCACTATGTAGAGTTCTTAGGATTAAATAAATTAATATTCGCTAAGCACTCAGTGCAAACTGTGGGCACACAGCAAGTACTACGAACGTGTTAGGTAAAATAAAGGTGGACCAAGCCTGGTAGCACCTAGCAAGTCCAGCTTCACCTTTGCTGTGCTGAGTCGTGTAGGTGGTGTTCTTGTGTCTCTGGTTTGCTGGAGGACCTAGTTTTAGCGTATTTTAGGTGTCATTAAGCATCCCCGCTCCCTCGATGGGATAGGGGTGTGTGTGTTACAGATGCGATAGGGGTGTGTGTGTTACAGGTGGTTGTTGGGCACCTTCACGGGGCAGCGGTGACTATGGGCTGTACGTAGTATCTCGGTAGAAAGTGTTAATGCACATCCCTGGGCGGAGAGGTAACTCTACTCAACGCGTTATAAGAGGAATCACACACCTCACGGATAGTGTAGGTTCTTTCTGCTCCTTGCGTTTCAGTGGAGGTGCACAGAGCTCCGGGGGGCATCGGGGATCGCGGGCCCAGGACGTGTAGTAGGGAGCGGTGCTGTACACTTCCTCGGACCATAGCGGGGATGGCGGGTTCCACACCTGTCGGGGCAGTAGGGACTGAGCTCGTGCGCGCGGAAGACGAGTTGTTCCAAACCTCCCGGTCCAGCGCGCCGGCCGCCGCGTGCGAATGTGTGTGCGGCAGGAGGCTCAGTCTACACCTCCTCGGGGCAGCAACGACTGCGAGCTCGGTGCGTGCCGTAGGAGGTGTCGTTACACACTTCCTGTGGGTCTCGCCGACCACGGCGCGTTTCCGGTGCCGGCTGGAGCCCGGGGTCCGAGCCCCCGCCCCGCTCGCCGGCCCCGCCCCGGCCCGCCCGCGCCCCGCCCCCTGCCCGCCCGCCGCGCTCCGAGCCGGGCGCGCGGAGCTCGGGGCGCACGGAGCGGCGCGCGCCGGTCGGCCGAGCCAGGCTGGCGCCCCCGCCCCCCGCCCCGCTCCTCGGTCCGCCGCCCGCCGGGCGCCTTCCCCGCGCCACTTACCTTCGGTGCCCGGCCCTCTGGCCGCTCTCCTCCCGCCCTCTCGCCCCTCCGGCCCGTCCCGTCCAGCCCGGGCTGCCCGGCTCTCGCAGGCCCCCCCGCCGACCGCGTTCCTATGGACAGACGCACAGACACCTGCAGGTGGGTGAGAGCCCGCGCGCGGGGCGGGGACGAGCGCGCCGACGCCGCGACCCAGGCGGGGAGCCCCTTTGTGTGGGGGGCGGCCGCGCCGGGGTCGACTCTGCTTCCCAGTCAGCGGCCGCGCGGTGACCCGGCTGAACCTTCCTTTTGTCTCCTCTCGGGGGAGCGAGGCCGGAGCGAGGGCAGGAACCCGGGCGGCCGCTCGTCGGCAGCGCCGAGCTTGGGGGTGCGAGGCGCAGAGACCCCCGGCGGCGGCTCTGGTCCGCCTGCCCCGGGCCGCCCCGCCGCCCGGCAGCTCGGGTCTCAGCGGCGGCTGCAGGCGCAGTGCGTGGGGCTGGCGCCCCTGCTCCTGCTCTTGGGTCTGTCGGAGGTGGGAAGGAGGGCGGGAAGGAGGAGGAAAAGGTCTGTCCTCTTAGTTTCCAAGTCCTGAGATGCTTATGGAGAAAGAGAGGTGGTTCAGGGCTCTGCCCCACTAGTTTTCCTCCTCGGGTGGCTCGCCGAGGTGCGTTTGGGGCGTGTGTGAAGGAACGTGCATGGCTTCGCTCCCTTATTTATTGTTTCTAACGGAGGAGGGCTTTCTCCAAAAGGCTCTTCCGCCCCCCCACCCCCATCTGAGGCTGCGCACAGTGATTTGTGTTTGTTATCAAATATATCGAGAAATGTATTCCCCTGGGTAGGAGGTTGGACTGATCAACGTCAAACCAAAATCAAAGAATGTTTTTGGTTCCCTGAAGTCTTTTTTTTTTTCTTTAAGGTTTTAGATAGGGACTTTAAAAAAATGAACATGGCTCTGATTTTTACAATTATATATATATTGTGTGTGTGTGTGTGTGTGTGTGTGTGTGTTTTGAAGTTTAGGAGTAAAGTTTTGTTTTTTCCCGAACTCGTTAGGATTCGCAAGACGGAATCCTCTCCCGACGAGATAAACAGCTAACAAGCCAGTCAGGTAGTGACAGCTTCCATGGTGGAGGTTAAGTTGGAGTGCAATAAACAATGATCTAGCTTTCCCTTTAGGCTGAAGCCTTTATTTCTGCTGATTTAAGATATGAGATCTTTCCCTACCCATGAGACCATGAATGTCAGAATTGAGTTTTCCCCCTAGGATTGTGCTTTTCCTATTTTATTCCATGTATATAACCCAGCGATTGGGTTGTGCATGGATATGGATACAGTGTTTTGAAAAATACTGTAGGGTGATGTTTCTGATTTGTCTTATTTGATTAGCTAGCTGAGTTTCTTCATGAACGGTTGCTGTGTATTTGTAGATATTCAAATAATAAATGAGGTTGAATAAGCACCCAGAAAATCAATTTTACAGATTCAGATTTTTAATATGCAGGTATGAATTTATACCTGTATTAATCTCAATCTACTGCTCCGTTCTGGAAACTCTTTTTTGCCCACCCTGTGAGAATTTATATTGACAGACTTAAGTCTGACAGTTACCCAGGAGATTAAAAACACGAAGAAGCAGTTTTGGGGGCCATGCATACAATTATATGGACAGTCATATGTAAAAAATAGAGGTTTTCCTAAAAAAACAAAAAGCATTATCATCTAAACTTGAAGGAAAAACGTGGAAAATTATGTATTATTTAAATTTTCATTAAGGTTTAAAAATTAGAAAGCAGTATACAATTTAATGCACTTTTTTAAAGACAAACTGATTTTTGTCACTATAAAAAGTTTAGTATGCTTAAAGTAGTGCTTTTTTCTAGGAGAAAAATTTATCTAGATTCTTGTCCCAGTTGAACAGATTAATATTATTGCATGCCTAATTTTGTAAATGCCTGGAGTGTAGATTTATACACGCATTACTTAAAACCTAGCAGTGATCAAGCCAATCCCTTTTAGTTGATAAAATTTTACTAATTTCTGCTTTGCCTTCCAGTCTGCATTAGGTAAATGAATTTAACTTCTGCACAGAAGCACAGAGCTCAGTATGTGGCTCTGGTAGGCCCTTGACTAGCGTTCCTTGTCCCTCTCCATTCCTAGTAATAGCCCAAAGAGAAGAGGTATTGAAATTTGATCAGGCTTTATCGTGAATCCAGGAATGGAGTTCTAGACCACTCTCAGAATTTCAGCACTTAGATATACGTACTCTTCCTTAGCTCTTTAAAATATTTTAAAAAGATAAGCTAACAATTGAATTGCTTGTTTATATATTTACAAGGCTGTCAGGGGTAGTGATAAGATTTAACAAAGAGTCACTGTGTAACTAAGCATTGAGTGTGGCCTGTACTGAGAATTGTTTTGGCAAAGTTGTAGTTGTGCCTGTTTTCTGAGATCATCAATGTAGTCTTTATGTGGGCTGGCTAAAAGATAACACCTAGTTTTGTTTATGTTTTTGTATTTTTTTTTTTTGACTGATAGGTAGATAAGAATTTTTTGTTTTTTGTGTAGTTAGCAATAATATTTTAGTGTAATCAGAAGCATTCCAGAGAACCTTACATATTTTCAACTGATTTCCTTTCTGGTGAGTTGGTGTTGAGGAAGGCATATAAATTATTTTTCGTTTTTCATGTTTGAAATTTTTTTCATTTATTTTGACGAATAAGTGCTACTTCTAGAAAATTTGAATTTGTGTAAAACTGGATTTTTAAATATAGCTGACATTTACCAACTTCTCTTTTTAGAACAACATTAAGCTGTCCACAGTTAAATTTGATAGGCTTTAAAATCCATGGACTTTTCTAGCATTTTCCTGTTTATTGGTTATCAATGTAGTATCATTATAAGAAGCCTAAAATGGCCACTTTATGTTAACTGGGATGCTCAAATGACTAGTGTTTTCATTAGCAATAAATGGAAAGCTGAAAAGTAACAATTTTATTCTTTGTAATAAATCTGTGACTTTCAAGTCTTTCTTTTTGACATTTTTTTGTAGCCTGGTGGGGAAGCAGGTCCGGCTGTGAGAGGTGTGGACAGTGACCTCTCATTCCAGCCTTTATCATCATCGTGCATTGTTTAACAACAGCACCAAACCCATGCTGCTTGCTGAAAATGCAGATTTCATTCTTGGATTAATATTCTGGTACCAGATGTATGAGGCTGGCTCTAAAGAAGCTTTTTCTCTTAAGTACTGTCAAAAATAGAGAAGCTGAAGATTGGAGAGAAGCCATTTATTTTGAACAGTTTATTTTCTGACAGTTTGTGTTTGTAAAGAAACCTGCTCATAATATTTACTTAAGAGATCTACATAGTTGCCTGAGGAAGCCCCACAGGTTTCTTTTTTTCCTTTAAAAAAGTTTCCATTGAGCTTAACTCTTATGTGATACTTCTTGACTTTGCTTCTGATTAGTTGATTTATGGACTTTATTTACTAGCATGATTGGAGAATTCTTTTGCTAGACTGAAATTGCACTCTGCCTGTGCTCTGGTCCGTTTCCTAGGTAACAAATGCACTGCATAGATTCCATAATGAGGACTGTGGTTGGCTAGTTACTGTGTAAATTCTGTTGTTTGGTAAAGCTTAGTCTCAAATTCAAATAAAGGTCAAGAAACCAAAAGTACTGAAAATGCAAATTTTTGAATTTTATTTTGTATCCAATGCCAACAAAGTTTAATAGGCTTTTCTGGAGAAAGGCAAATTATGCAGCCGTATTCAAGTTTGTTTTGCAAAGTCTTACACTTAAACAGTTGGAGAGCTTTTTCACCGTTAGTGTTCATACTGGTAATGCTAATGGCTCTAGTGACAAAGAAGATGTATTTCAGAAACATGTTATTACACTTGAAAATAATATGGAAAGCAAAGAATCTTGGTCTAGGACAACAGTGATATTCTTATACTGAAAGGAAGTAACATTATGTATCAAAAGATAAATTATACAACTTTGATGTGAGATATAACATGTTTTTTAGAGACATGGTCGCACTCTGTCACCCACGCTGGAATACAGTGGTGCAACCATAGATTACTGCCTCTTCGAATTCCTGGGCTCAAAGGATCACATCTCAACCTCCCAAGCAGCTGGGACTACAGGCACGTGCCATCACACTTAGCTAATTTTTCTTATTTTTTGTAGTGATGGGGTCTTGCGGTGTTGCCCAGGCTGGTCTTGAACTCCGGACTCAAATGATCTTCCTGCCTTGGCCTCCCAAAGTGCTAGGATTATAGGTGTGAACCACCACGTCCAGCCATAACTTTAAAAAAGTTTAAGAAGATGTTAAAACGTTGAAGCAATATTTAAAAACATTAAAAATATTACCATAAAATGCTGAATTTCTACTCTAGCTTTTTTTCTTCTCTGCATGAACTTTGGCCAACCTAGCACCAGGGAGTAGCTCCCCCCTTGGTTGCTGCAAGTTAGAGAATAGCTTTCTCCTTCACCTTACTCTCCTCTGGAAATCTATGGCCTCTTTAGCTCCAGACACAGGACAAAAAGTAATATGTATGGAATGGCTGGTAATTATTAGCTGGGTTTTGTTTTTTTGTTTTTTTGGGTTTTTTTTTCCTTAAGAAACCTGCAAAGAACCAAAATTCCATTAAAACCTACTGGAAATATATTTTCACTTGATGCCTGCAAATGTTTTTTGTTTGTTAATCATCAAGGATTTCATTAGCTAAACATAAAATAACATACACATAACTCTTTTTAATTCTAAATAATTATCCAAAGTTGCTTCCATTGCTTTCCCTTGCTTCTCTGGATTGTTTTTAGATGATTCATTTACTCTTTGGTTAACTTTCATTTCATGCATAGGATACATCTTGGTTGGCTTCTCTTTTTATTCTTGGTTTTCTTCAAAACTGATACGACTTTAACCTTTTCTGTCCTTTTTTAATTGCAAATATTGTATCCCTTGAGTTTTTTCCTTATGTTTTCCTCTGGAAATACTTATTATTTTAAAAATATTTTCCTTGCGTGATTTAAGGTATAATCACCATATATCATAAGCTCTACCCTTTTTTCTGTTATAGGACTTCATATTTCTGGGACGGAGTTGACAATATGTGTGAATTCTTAACCAGCTAGGACTACTTCCTCTTCTCAGCTTGTATTAATTTGTTAGGGCTGCCATAACAAAGAATCACAGGCTGGTTGTCTTAAACAACAAAAATTTATTTTCTGACAATTCTGGAGGCTAGAAGTATAAGCCCAAAGTGTTGGCAGGGTTGGGTTCTTCTAAGGCCCCTCTCTTGGCTGATGGATGGCTGTCTTCCTAAGGTGGCTTCACTTGGGCTTCCCTCTGTGTGTGTGTGTGTCCTAATTGCCTCTTAAGAACATCACTTGCATTGGATTAGGGCACACACGTATGACTTCATTTTACCTTAATTACCTCTATTCCAGGCCTTACTTTCCCTATAAGTCACATTCTGAGGTACCAGGGTTTAGGATGTGAACAGATGAATTTGAGAGGAATACAGTTCAGCCCGTAACACAGTCCATCCCTCTACCTACTGCCTTTCATGCATGTATACCTACTTACCTACATACGTACGTACATACCTCACTCCACATGTGGGATTTTATAGTGGTTTCATCTTTTATGTCTTTTTTACTCTGTTGGCAATTTGTCACTTGAGTCCCAGGTGCAAATACATAGCAATATGATCAACTATATATAGTCATTAAAAATAAAGTATATAGTTAAAGGCTTTTTGTTTTTCACTCTTTGTATTCATTGTTTTTAAATGCTTTATTTTGAATGACTTGAAGTACAAAATCCTTTTTTTTTCTTTTTTTTTTTTTTGAGACAGGATCTTTTTCTGTTGCCCAGGATGGAGTGCAGTAACGTGATCACAGCTCACTGCAGCCTCCACCTCCTGGATTCAAGCAATCCTCTCAACTCAGCCTTCTGAGTAGCTGGGATCACAGGTACATGCTCAGAGCCCAGCTAACTTTTTTTTTTTTTTTTGTAGAGATGAGGCCTGTGTGGCCCAGATTGGTCTTGAACTCCTGGGCTCATGATAGCCTCCTATCTGGGCCTCCCAAAGTGCTGGGATTACAGGCCTGTGCCACTGTGCCTGGCCAAAATTCTTAATAGTCGTTTTGGAATACTAGAGAATATTACCGTGGCCAAATTCAGTGGAAGCGCTAATGCTGTTATTTTCTTCTGAGTTCTGAGGACTTGTTTCTTTTGGTGCTTTTTTTTTTCAGCTGTTGGTCTTGCTGCTCTCATGGTAAGTTATGCACTATTTGGTCTTTTCACGCATGTCTGATGATTCCTGAATCTAATATCTAGTCGGGGCTTTTCTCCTGAAATCCACATCTTTGTGTCCTGCTACGACTGGATATATTCACTTAATTTTCCACAAGCATTTCACATTGAACATGCCCCAGACTTATTGTCCTCTTCACATCTGTGTCTTTTCTTTTATTCCCTAGCTCAGTGAGTTGGGAATACATTTTCCCAGTCCAGAAATTTAGGAGTTATCGCTGATTCCTTCTTTATTCTTAATCCCATTTTCCATACATAATCAAGCCCCTGAGTCAGTCAGTTCTTTCTCCCCAAGATTTCTCAATTCTGTCTGTTTGCCACATGTGAATCATATGCTACTGTGTTACCTTTGCATTAGTCTTAGTTTTACAGTTAAATATATTCAGTGTGCAACAGAAGTCCTTATGGTAAAGCTTCTGTAATCATTTAGTAGTCTGAAGTTCATTGAATTCTTGTAGTGGCTCACGTGAAATGTATCCCTTGCCTTTCATATTTAACACTGTTTATCTGTGGCTTTTATAGTTCAAGGTCACTTTGACTGAATAAAAATACTTGACTCGCATTTTTTTTCCCCTCAACTATCTTTAAAAATGTTACTCTCTTGCAGGAGTTGGCAAACTTTTTCTGTAAAAGACTGAATAATAATTATCTTAGGTTTTGTGGATCACTGGTTTCCCTCACAATTGCTTAACTGTGCCATTGCATTGCAAAAGCAGCTATAGATAGTGTGTAAATGAACTAGCCTGACTGTTCCAATAAAACTTAATTTACAGAACCAGACAGTGGGCTGGATTTGGTCCATAGGCCTTAGTTTGCTGAGTCCTATTCTATTCTGGTAAAATGTGTTGTTGTCAAACTCTAATACCAATATGATTTTCCTTCTTTAATTTTATCTTTTTGCCTAGATACCAAGGGCTTTTTCTTCATATTTAAAGCCAATAATTTTACTAGAATGTCTGTTGACCATTCCCTGTTAATTCTCCTAGATACACAGTGTTTTTTATTATATTGGCTCAAGTGTTTTTTCATATTTTCATCAATTATAGTTTTTTAGTAATGTGTTCCATTGTTTTCGTTTTCTCTCTTTGGGGCCTCCTATTATATGTATGTTGGATCTTCTTATATCTATACCTTAATATTATTTTTTCTTATTTTTTATATTTGCTGTATTTTTATGTTTTTTTCTATTTTATGCTTTAGTGTGTGCAATGTATTTTTCATGGTATCTATCTCTTTTTTTTTTTTTTTTTTTTTTTTGACAGTCTTTGTCACCCAGGCTGGGATGCAGTGGCACCATCATGGTTTACAGCAGTGTCAACATCTCTGGCCTCAGGTGATCCTCCCAGTTTAGCCCCAAGTAGTTGGGACTACAGATGTGCATCACCATGCCCTACTAATTTTTGTATTTTTTGTAGAGACAGGGTTTCACCATGTCACCCAGGCTGGTCTCAAACTCATGGGCTCAAATGATCCACCTGCCTCGGCCTCCCAAAGTGCTGGGATTACAGGTGTGAGCCACCGTACCTGGTGGTATCTGTCTATTAAGTTTAGTGTTCTTTTAGTTTTCACTTCCTTTCTGAGTTTTTTCTTTCCTGTTCTGTCATGAACTTTTGTCATTTCTTATTGTACATCCTCTTGTTATCTGGCAAGATTCATTTTTTAGTTTTTCAATTTCTGATGTATGCTGTTCTTCCATAGCTTCTATCATTTAAAAAATTTTTCCCCTTTTTTCTTTTTTTTCTTTTTGAGACAGGGCCTTTCTCTGTCATTCAGGGCTCAAGGGATTCACCCACCTCAGCTTCCCAAGTAGCTAGGACTGTGGATGTGTGCCACCACTACCAGCTGAAATTTTTTTTTTTTTGTAAAGACAGGTTTCACTGTGTTGCCCAGGCTGGTCTTGAATTCTTGGGCTCGTGATCCTCCTGCCTTGGTCTCCCAAAGTGCTGAGATTACAGGCATGAGGCACTGTACCTGGCTATTTTCTTAATTCCTCTTATTCATTTTGAAATATGTTACAGTTCTCATATTTTTTTCTTACTGTACTTTTTAATTTAATTGTTCTCTCTTGGTCATATTTAAATTAGATGGACTTACCTGTACTTTTGGAGAAGGTTTCTGTAATGGAGGTGGAAATTGACAAATACAGTTTTCCTGGTTTTATAGTTTGAAGATTTTCTCCTTTGTTGCTTATCCTGAAGTATTTTAAAAATATGGCCACTCAATTAAAATAAAAATGAGGTACCATTGTACACTCACTAGAATGGCTAAATGAGAAAGATGAAAAATACCAAGTATGAGGATGTAGAATAGCCGAAATTCTCCTGCACGGCTATTCGAAGTGTAAATTGGAATGGAAATGTAAAGTGGTACAGCAATTTGGAAAGCTGTATGGCTATATCTACTAAAACTGGACATATGCTGCAAATCCTGTGACTCAGTAGTTCTACTCTAAGATCCATACTCACCCAAATATATGGACTAGAATGCTCATAGCACATTTGTCATTGCTCCAAACTGAAATCTGTTCAAATGGCCATCAGTCATTGTTGTTCCCTTCCACAGTGAGTCTGACTTTGGCTGTGTAACTTGCTCTGGCTAGTTGGACATTAGCAAGCATTATGCAACAGAAGCTTGATAAGCACTTACATACTCTGGGGAATAATGCCCTGAGACCACTATATAAGGATGTCCTGGAGTAGGAGAGGTTACATGGAAGAGAATCATGGTGCCGAGCCAATGACCAGTACTTACTGACAAACTTGTGAGTGAGGCCATCTTTGACCTTATAGTTTAGCTGACCTTCCTTCCTGCTAAAAGTAGCCATGTGAACAAGTCCAGGTAAAGCCAGAGGAGGAACTACCCAGAAAACATAGAATTGTGAGAAATAAGAAATTGTTGTTTTAAGTCACTAAATTTTTAGGTGATTTGTTATACAGCAATATTAAACTGACTCAGATTGAATAAATATATCATGGTATATTTACACAATGGAATACTGTAGAGCGATGAGAATGATAAACAGTCTACAGCTGCATGCAGTAGTATGTATGAATCTCACAGACATATGTTGAGCTAAAGAAGCCAGACAGAGCAGAGTTTATACTGTATGCCTGCATATATAGAAAGTCCTCAAACAGGCAGAATCATTCTGTTCTGTTAGAAGCCAGAATAGGGGCTACCCTTGGGAGAGTATTGACGAGAACAGAGAAAATAGAGGCTTCTGGGCTGCTGGAAAGATTCTGTTTCTTGAACTGGTTGCTGGTTACATAAGTGGGTTCTGTTTATGAAATTGTGAAATATCAGCAAGTTCACTTATTGCTGCCTTTTTCTGAGTGTATGTTTCAACATAAAGGAAAAAATGTGGCTTCTTGATGTGACCTCTTCTCTGATGTTTTCTGAGATTAACCTCCTCTGGGTATCTCTTTCCTTTATTCCCACTCCTGCCTCTTTATTTGATTTGGATTCTAGTCCACAGTGTTCTTCCTAAAGCCTCTTAGGTTCTCGTGGTCTCGCATTCTCCCCCAGAAACTCAGAAACTTTACTGGTTGTTCTTAGATACAATTTCACTTAAAAAAGATCCTCTCTTTTTGATGGTAATTTCTTCTTTCCTAGCTCTTAGAATCACCAGAACTCTCCTTTTTCTCCCTTCATCTGCCAGTTGCTTATTCTGTGTAGGTTCTGTTTTTTGGGCGTTTTAGCCCTGCCTACTTATCTGGTGTCCATAGGACTGTCCTATCACCTGATATTGTTGAACATTTTGTCTTTTGTTATTGTCCACCTATTTTGTTATCCTCCCATCTCTGGGTGTTTTTATTTTTCCCGTGCGGATAATTGTAGATTCACTTGCAGTTGTAAGAAATAATACAGAGAGGTTCTTTGCATGCTTTGCTCAGCTTCCCCCAGTGGTAACATACTGCAAAATTATATTTATAATATTACAACCAGGATATTGACTGTTTATGGGCTGAGTAGTGTCCCTGCAAATTCATATGTTGAAGCCCCAACCCTCCAGTACCTTAATGTAACTGTATTTAGAAGCTAGGGCATTTAGAAAGGTGATTAAGTTAGGATAAGATTGTTGGAGTGGGCCCTAATATAATCCAGTCTGGTGTCCTTATAAGAGGAAATTTGGACAACAAAAAGAGACATTAGGGACATGCACATAGGGGAAAAAACTCTATGAAGGAAACAGCAAGGAGGAGGCCATCTGCAAGCCAGGGAGAGAGGCTTCAAAAGAAACCAAGCCTGCCAACACTTTGATCTTAGAATTCTAGCTTCCAGAATTGTCAGAAAATAAACTTCTGTTGTTTCAGGCACCCAGTCCGTAGTATTTTATTATGGCAGCCCTAGCAAATGAATACACTGACATTGATAAAATCCACCACTCTTATTCAGATTTCCAGTTTCAGTGGTACTCACTTGTGTATGTGCTAGGTTCAATACAGTTGTTTTTTTTAATTCTCCAATTTAAAACTTTTAATTAAAAAATAAATTTTAATGTCGAAAATGCAAACTTGGGGAGGTTCAATACAGTTTTATCACCTTTTTAGGTTTCTGTTTCTACCAGCCTCTCCGCTGCTCCCCCCCACCATTTCTAACCTATTCGTATGATTAGATTTGAGGAGAGTCCAAAACTCAGCATCTGTTGTCTTGCTTGCTTAGGAGTCCTTTATTTATTTTTAAGTAGTTTTTTGTTGTTGTTGTTATGTTAGAAGACTTATTTTCCCTATTGATCAAAGGGGACAAATACCTGATTAGGCAAGAAAGGGTAAGATATGCAATAATCTGATCAGTAATAGCTTTTCTAGTGTATCTGATTTATAGTGATAAGCCAATATATATTTGTTGCAGGGAGTTTAATTCTTCTCTAAGTGACTAAGGTTGTTAACATTTTCATGACAATTCTGGTACAGTTATTGACTTTACCTGACATCTTCTGAAAACAAGGAGTTCTACATTAGTGAATTTACCATATACCTAAAGTTTATCTCCTGGAGAAAACTTAAGATTAAAATCATTTTTACTGAAGATGTTCTTTAAACATAGCTTAAGTAAAGGTGGCGGTTCAGTTGTTTTTAGAAACCTACCAAAGGAATCCTTTTCTAGCATCTGGATGCACCCAAGCAGATATGGAGAAATTTTCAAGATTTTTCTTTTCCCTCCCTGGAAAATTCGCTTAAGTTTTTCAGCTCTGAAGTTTTACAGTAAATTTAGACCAGTTTACTACAGCCAATTCAAGGAAGGATCAATCAACCCGACTTAAAATCCATAAAATTCACGGATTTACCAAAATCTTGTTTAAACAGCCTTTGAAGATTCTTTTAAAGTTTTTTTAAATGTTGATATAACTTCCATAAAATGCATAATCTTATGTGTAGAGTGGAGTGATTTTCCCCTTTTATTTTTAGTTGAGATGGAATGATTCTACATGTTTTTGGGATACAGAGTAATATTTCAATATGTGTATACAACATATAATGATCAAATCAGGGTAATTAGGACACCCATCACCTCAAACATTTTATTATTTCCTTGTGTTGGGAACATTCAAAATCCTCTCTTCTGGCCTATTGAAAATATGCAATAAATAATAGTTAACCGTATTCATCCTACAGTGCTGCAGAACACCAGAGCTCATTCCTATCTAGCTGTAATTTTGTATCTGTTAACTAACCTCTATCCATCCCTCTCCCTTTACTCTTCCCAGCCTCTAACACACACAGTTCTACTCTCTAATTCCATGAGCTCAAAAATTTATCTCCTGCATATGAGTGAGAACGTGTGGCATTTATCTTTCTGTGCCTGACTTATTTTGCTTAACATCATGTCCTCCAGGCTTATCCATGTTGTGGCAAATGGTGGGATTTCTTTCCTTTTTGTGGATGAATAGTATTCCATTGTGTATATACACCACATTTTCTTTATCCATGCATCGGTTGATGGACATTTGGTTTGATTACATGTCTTAGCTATTGTGAAAGTGCTACAATAAACATGGTGGTGCAGATAATCTCTTTGATACACTGATTTCTTTGATACACTGGTTTTCTTTTCTTTGGATAAATACTCAGCAGTGGGATTGCTGGATTAGTATGGTAGTTCTGTTTTTAGTTTTTTGAGAATCTTCTATATGGCTTTCTATAATAAATAGCCTTTGAAGATTTCTGTGAAATTTTAGCTGAAGGTGCTCCCATTCTACCTTCACAGCAGCATTTTAAGGAATGTTCTGCTTTAAAAGTTGTGGGTCATATGATAATGTAGTCTTAGAAATATTTTCCTTTTGAATTTTGTTAATGAATATGAATATATTCATTGAAAAGCATATATTCATAATATTCTGCCTGTGATAATATTTTGCTTATGAGTATATTTGGAATATGAATATCTTCTTGATATATATAGTTTTACATTGTTTTTTTGGCCAACTGGCTGGCTGCTTTCTGGTAGATAAAAGTCTTAACACAAACTATATTTCCTATCTACATTTTTTTTTCTTTTTTTTTTTTTGAGACAGAGTTTCGCTCTGTCACCCAGGCTAGAGTGCAGTGGCGTGATCTCAGCTTACTGTAAGCTCCGCCTCCCAGGTTCATGCCATTCTCCTGCCTCAGCCTCCCAGTAACTGGGACTACAGGCGCCCGCCACCACGCCCGGCTAATTTTTTGTATTTTTAGTAGAGATGGGGTTTCACCATGTTAGCCAGGATGGTCTCTATCTCCTGACCTCGTGATCCACCCACCTCGGCCTCCCAAAATGCTGGGATTACAGGCGTGAGCCACCGTGCCCTGCCTCCTATCTACATTTTTCTAATGATATGTTTATATATTGGGATAAGGTATAAAATCTGCACTTTCCATTAATGAAGTGATTGCCTCAGTTTAGGGGTTTTCCTATTATTATTATTATTATTTTTGAGACAGTGTCTCGCTCTGTCACCCAGCCTGGAGTGCAGTGGTGCGATCTCAGCTCACTGCAACCTCCACCTCCTGGTTCCAGCGATTCTTGTGCCTCAGCCTCCTGAGTAGCTGGGATTACAGGTGTGTGCCACCATGCCCAGCTAATTTTTGAATTTTTAGTAGAGATGGGGTTTTGCCATGTTAGCCAGGCTGGTCTCGAACTCCTGACCTCAAGTGATCTGCCCGCCTTGGCCTCCCAAAGTGCTGGGATTACAGGCAAAACACCACACCTGGCTTTACAAATTAGTTTTGGTGTCAAAATTTATCCTATTGATTAACCTTAATATCATTTAATTTTTTTTTTTTTTTTAAGAGATAAGGTGTCACTATGTTGCCCAGGCTGGTCTCGAACACCTGGGCTTGAGCAGTCCTCCTGCCTTGGCCTCCCAAAGTGCTGGGATTATAGGGATGAGCCACCGTGGTCAGCCTAGTATCATTTTTATTTGATGCTTTCCTGTTAGTCATCAAATAGATATTTTATAGTTACTTTATTTAGTCATCTAAGAACATACTATTGGCCTGAGAAATAAACATGTCCTTGCGCATTACATAATAAACAATATTCTTATTGAATATAAAAGAATGTAGTTCTGTATAATACTTTTGAGAAAAACGGTGCACTGATAAAAAGGTTAGTTGGTTTGGCCATGTGAAAGTTTAAACTTGGTTCGGCTCAGTGGCTCATACCTGTAATCCCAGTATTTTGGAAGGCTGAGGCAGGAGGATTGCTTGATCCCAGGAGTTTCAAGATCAGCCTGGGCCACATAGGGAGACCCCCATCACTACAAAAAAAAAAAAAAAAAAAATTAGCCCAGCATGGTTGCATGCACCTGTGGTCCTCGCTACTTGGGAGGCTGAGGTGGGAGGCTGAAGTGGGAGGATTACTTGAGCCTAGGAGGTTGAGGCTGCAGTGAACTATGATCATGCCACTGTACTCCAGTCTGGGTGACAGTGCCAAACCTTGTTTCCAAAACAAAAAAACTCAAAAAACTTTGTGTTTTCAACAAAATAATGAAATTAAAAAGGAAGGAGCACACTTTGGGAGGCTGAGGTGAGAGGATTGTTTGAGATCAAGAGTTTGAGACCAGCCTGGGCAACAAAGCAAGACCCTTGTCTTTACAAAAAAAAAAAAAAAGAAAAATTAATCAGGCATGATGGCTCATGCCTGTAGTCCCAGCTGTTTGGGAGACTGAAATGGAAGGATCACTTGAGCCCAGGAATTCAAGGCCATGGTGAGCTATAATGGCACTGCTGCATTCTAGACTGGACAACAGAGCGAGATCCTGTCTCTTGAAAAAAACAAAATGAAACCGAGTTGAGAAGTGAGAACGCTGCCAAGAAGGCAGCCAACCAGGGCTGCAATGGAGAATAACAAGGAAGGCCTCTTTCAATCAAGTCTTCAATTGGTCTAAGAAGAAAATCTTCCATTTCAGATTTAAAAAATAAAGAGGAGCCAACACCTTGCAGAGCTGGTAGCCAAGCATTTCAGGCAGAGAAAACTGTGGCATAGAGAGACAGGAAGGGCATGAGGTCACACAGCAGACTGCACAGAAGAGCCAAGATTCGAAACCCTAATGCTAGACCCCAGCTCCCATCTATGACTTCTAATAACTGTTCATTAGTGGGTCCAGCATGGGGGCTCACATGGAGCAGACCCTACTAAAAATCACTCTTTCTTGAAAAAAGAAAAAGAAAATACTTGCAGCAATATGATAGACAAAGAGTTGATGTCTTTGTGACATTGTATCGTTTTGTTTTCACGATTTACAAAAAAATAATAAAACCCTAATAAATAATAGATAAAATGAAGAGCAATTTGTAGAAGAGAAATGTTCAGCCTCCATGATAATCACACACAAAATACTATGGCAATCCAGAAGCTTTTTTAAAACACTATCAAATTAGCAAAAGTATGAAGTGAAATAATACCCGTTTCTGGTTGAGTAGAAAGGAAGAGGGGAGGAAGTTATTCTCATATGTATTGCTGATGGGAATATGACATCTTTGTTTTCTTATAAAACTTTGAAGTATAATATACTTACAAAAGATAAACATATCAATATGTATAGTTGATTAACTGTTACAAATTGAATACATGTGACTGATACTCAGATAATAAACAAGACATTATTTATTCCTTGTGCTTCTCCCAGACAATCCTGTTGAAACAATCCTGTTGAAACAAAATATCCTGACAGATTGCTGAGTCATAGGGTATATATGCTGAGCTTTAATGTGTTCTCCAAAGTAATTGTATCAGTTTATACTTGCACTGGCACCAGCCCTGTGTAAATGTTCCAGTTGCCCTGCTTTCCATGATTATCATTTTGAAAAGCAATGTGTCAATATATTAAGAGCCATAAATATATTTATACCAATTTATCTAGTGATTCTAATTGAAAAGATAGAGATACATGCACAAAAACATTCAATGAAGCAGTCTAAATTTTGTCTGCTGCAACCCCACACCATGTGTTGTCTGTGGCTGCTTTTGTGCTGCATTGGCAGAATTGAGTAGTTATGATAGAGATCCTGCAAAGCAGAAAATATTTACTATCTGACTTACTCCAGAAAAAGTTTGCTGACCCCTGCGTTAGAGCATTATTTAGAATAGTAAAAGATTGGCAGTAACCGATATGTCCATCAGTAGGGGAATTATTGGCTAAATCCTTGATAAAACTGGATCTAGCCATTTACAATGATTATAGAGACCGTTTAACCAACAAATATTTAATGGGCATTCACCATGTGTTAGGTACTTTTCTAGATGCTAGGAAATCAGTAAAAACAAAATACTTGCCCTCATAGAGCTTAAATTTTAGTAGTGGAGATAAAGAAGAAACACAATAGATAAGTAAAATAACATGTAAGGGATAAGTGCTAAGAAGGAAGAAAAAAAGCAGGAAAGGGGGATATGAAATATTTCAGGGTAAGGTCTTGACATTTTAGATTAGGGTTGCCAAGGAATATCTCACAGAGAAAGTGACTTTTGAGTAAGCACTTAAAATAAGTGAGAGGGCTTGACATTCAGGTATCTGGAGGAAGAGCATTTGAGGCAAAGGGAACGGCAAGCACAAAGGGTCAGTTGGAAATGTGCGCTGATATGTTCTAGGAACAAGAATTTCAAGAGCTGGCTGGTCACGGTGGCTCACTCCTTTAATCCCAGCACTTCGGCAGGCCGGGGTGGGAGGATCGCTTAAGCCCAGAAGTTTGAGACCAGCTGGGAAACAAGACTCCTTCTCTACAAAAAATAAAAAAAAATTAGCCAAGTGTGGTCGTGCATACCTGTAGTCCCAGCTACCAGGGAGGCTGAGGCTGCAATGAGCTGTGTTCATACCACTGTACTCCAGCCTGGGCAACAGAGCGAGACCCTGTCTCAAAAAAAAAAAAAAAAAAAGAAGTCAAGGGCTGCACTAGAGTGAAGGAAGGGAGAGCTGCAAGGGAAGAGAGTTGCAAGAGTTTGGACAGATAATTGCTGGTGGTAGTGGGTAGGGCAGATCATGTAGAACCTTCTGGCAAAATGAAAAATCCGTATTAAAAATTATTCAAGTAGGAAATAGAATGATTTTTCTCCCTTCCATTTTCCCTCCTTCCCTGATCTTGACTATCATGCAAAGCTATGCATAAGGAAAAGATTGGAAGAAAATACCCTAAAATGCTAACAGTGTTAATGTGCTGAGGTTATAGATTATATATATATATTTGCCATGCTTTCTATAATTTGGCTATATTTTATAATAAAAAGCATAATTAAAAACGAAGTATTTTGCATATTTCTGTCTTTTAATACCTTAGAAATCAAGTACTTTAGATCTTTCTCAAGTTGATTGTAACCTGGCTTTGTTGATGGTGGGAAACAGTGTCTTAAATCATCTAAGGAGTTGTTGGTTTTTTAATTATGTATTAATCTTTCAGGGTTTGAACCAGAAGGAACTGTAGAGATTATCTTTTTTTTTTTTGAGATAGAGTCTCACTCCGTCACCCAGGCTGGAGTGCAGTGGTATGATCTCGGCTCACTGCAACCTCCACCTCCTGGGCTCAAGCAATTCTCATGCCTCAGCCTCCCGAGTAGCTGGAATTACAGGTGCGTGCCACACTACCCCCAGCTAATTTTTGTATTTTGAGTAGAGACGGGATTTCGCCATGTTGGCCAGGCGGGTCTCAAATTCCTGACCTCAGGTGATCCGCCGACCTCGGCCTCCCAAAGTGCTCGAATTACAGGCGTGAGCCACCATGCCCTGCCAAGATTAACTATTTTTAATCCCCTTATTTTACATATGGGGAAATGATCTGGAGAAGTGAAGGAACTCTGGCTTCTAGTTCCTTTTCATTGTCTGTTTCATCCCCATTTAATCTGAGGTTATCCAGCACTGGAGTGATTTTTGTGATTCATAATTTACCTAATCTTATCTTTATGATAAGATTATGACAAGAAAATCTTTGAAAATGATGAAATCTGAGTCTGTTTTATCCAAATCTTCTCAGTGCCAAAACCAGTATAGCAAATATGATGCCAATAATGAAATTTTTTTTAATATGTGTATGTGTGTATATATGTATATATGTGTAGATGTATATACATTTTTTATTTATACAAATTTATGGGGTACATGTAAAATTTTGTTACATGTGTATAATGCGTAGTGATCAAGTCAGGGTATTTAGCATGTCTGTTGCTGGAGTACAATACATTTTTGTTGAAGATAGTCACCCTACTCTGCCATCTAACGTTGAATTTATTCCTTCTATCTTATTCTATGTGTACCCTTTAAATAGGTTATCTTCATCCTCCCCTTGGTCCCCTCACTCAACTTTCCCAGTCTCTGTTATCTGTCTTTCCATTCTCCACCTCCATGTGGTCAAGTTTTTTAGCTTCCATGTATAAGAATATGTGATACTTGTTTTTTTGTGCCTGGCTTTATTTCACTTAAGATAATGACTTCCAGTTTCATCCATGTTGCTGAAAATGACCTGATTTTATTCTTCCAATAATGAGTTCTTTAGGCTAGCACCCTGGTTAAGACCAGACTTTGGACTCAGACTGCCTGGTTTTGAATCCTGTTTCTGGCCCTTAGTTTCCGCGTTTATAAAATGAGTATAATACTAAGTATATAGCCCATGGGGTTGTCGTGAGGATTAGGTAAATTCATGTGGGTAGAGTGCCAGGCACATAGGTTATATTATTACTGAGGCTTAAATATCTAGAAGAGAGTATATTTGAACACTAGATAGCAAAGAAAATGGAGCTTAACAAATCCTTGAATTGTATGGTGTGAAGTCTATATGTCTCTATTTTGACTTTGCAGGCAATGTAGTAATTTATTAAGAACGTTTTAAAACTAATAATTTTAATTAGCATAGTGGTTTCAAATTCTATGTTGTAGCACTTCACAGACGGTTATCAAATTTTGTTGAAAAGGATGTTTACTTTGATTTCATTCAGAGAAATACTGTGATTTAGGTAAATGGCCTGAGTGGTTAGGTGATGAAAGGTGGGACAGGATGTGTGATGAAAGACAAAGCACGGGGTCCAGGCAGCTGTAGGAAAGATTGCTTGTTTACTGGAGCAGGCAAGAACTTTGTGAGTATATAGGTCAGGGCAATAAAAAGTTCGATTTAAGCTGACAAACAGCAGTGAAGGGGGATCAAACAGAGAACAATGAGTATGTACCCCTTTCCTTTGAAATGTGTCACCAAATTCTAGCGTTTGAGTGTCCCTTAGTATCAAAGAGACAGAAGACCGCTGAACTCATATAATGTATATGATTAAGAATGAACAAATTGTGTTTCTATAAAGTAGTTTTTGAACTATAGGGTAAAGCTTTTGGTAAAATCTGAAATATGGAGAAAAATGAAATTTATAGAGTACTGTGGCAATTTGTAAAAACAAATGTTAGAGGCCAGGCGCGGTGGCTCACGCCTGTAATCCCAGCACTTTGGGAGGCCAAAGCAGGTGGATCACAAGGTCAGGAGATCCGAGACTATCCTGGCTAATACGGTGAAACCCCGTCTCTACTAAAAATACAAAAAATTAGCCAGGCGTGTTGGTGGGCACCTGTAGTCCCAGCTTCTCGGGAGGCTGAGGCAGGAGAATGGCGTGAACCTGGGAGGCGGAGCTTGCAGTGAGCTGAGATCACGCCACTACACTCCAGCCTGGGTGACAGAGCGAGACTCCATCTCAAAACAAAACAGAAAAAACAAATGTTAGAATGTATTTTCTTCGTGGTAATTAAGGATAATTTTATGTGTAGTGTGTCCTGATGTGTTACGTGTTTATACATGTTTGTGACTACTTGGGTACTTGGGGGTTGCACAAGGGGGTTGCACAAGGTTCCGCTACTTTTTTTACTGGGAAAAATATGGACTCTTTTTGCAGTGCTGATATTATTTTCTTTAGTATTAAAATTTCAGAAGTTTTTGCTTGCTCAAGCTACTGCTTTTTTTTTTTTTGTAAACACAGCTGGATAAATGCAGATAGAGTCTGCAGTGTTTCTGCCACACTAGCTTTATTAGAAAGTTTTTGCCTTTTTTTGCCAGATCATGGGTTGTGATTTAGGGTTTCTGTGGGCACATAAATTCTGAATAGAACCTGAGATTGTGCTTAACTAGAAGTGTGGTAGTTTTGGTAGTGAGTTCATAACAGGACCCAGGTACTTACATACTCAGTGGTCATTGCTGTTGTAGCAGTTGTGGTATTTAATTGAACTTGAAGGTCACTTGGAATATTTCTAGGCCATTACGTTAGACCTCTGAGAAAAATTTTTTAAGTGCAATTCAATATTTATGATTTAGTTAATAGTTAAGCTAAGGACTTTTAGAAGTATTTGTGGGTAGAGGGAAGGAGGCCATACATTTACAGAGACCCTGAAAGAGCATGAAATTGTGACACTGAATTTGCCTTTCTTTCCCAACTATCTGCTCATGCGCTAGGCTCTGGTCGAGGGGGTGGCATATGACTCTCAAATGGCCACTGTATCCTTTGCTAGTCACTCTTTTCAGGGCTTAGATTGATATATCATATGCATATAAGAATGTTTAGAAAAGATGTGTGGAATTGACTTGAGTATTTTAGGTTTTGTTTTTTGTTCTTGTTTTTGTTTTTTTTCTTTTTAAGAGACAAGTTTTCAGTCTCATCCAGGGTGGAGTGCAGTGGTGTGATCACTGCTCAATGTAACCTCGAACTTTTGGGCTCAAGTTATTCTTTTGCCTTAGTCTCCTGAGTAGCTACCATTATAGGCATGTGCCACTATGTCTGGTTAATTTTTTATTTTTTTATAGAGATAGGGACTCACAATGTTGCCCAGGCTGGTTTTGAATTCCTGGCCTCAAGTGATCCTCCTGACTTGGACTCCCAAAGTGCTGGGATTACAGGCCCTGAGCCACTGTGCCTGGCCAGTTTGATTCTTTTGAATGGGAATTTTTGTTTTGTGTGATAGCAATCAAACATCTATACCTATAAGATCAAAGTATAACCCTAAAATGCTGTATCTGTTCGTTCGTTTTCTTTTTCTTTCTTTCTTTCTCTTTCTTTCTTTCTTTCTTTCTTTTCTCCTTCTTTCCTTCCTTCCTTTCTTTCTTTCTTTCTTTCCTTCCTTCCTTCTTTTCTTTCTTTCTTTTGAGAGATGAGGTTTCACTATATTTCCTAGACTGGTCTTGACTTCCTGGGCTCAAGCAGTCCTCCTGCCTCAGCCTCCCGAAGTGCTGAGATTATAAGTGAGATTCTATCTTTTAGCCTTACATAGTAATTCTAAATATTTTTGTGGGTTTTCGACCCCTTTGAGAATTGGATAAAATCTTTGGACTCCTTTCTTATTAAATACATATCTATATATACAACCTATAATTTTGTATACATTTTAGGAAATACGTGGACTCTTGATGCACTATGCAAACAATCTCTGTTTTGTGTATTTACATTTTAGCATATGACTTTCTTTTAAGAATAGAAACCTTAAAGGCTTAAAAAGGATTAGGAGACTGAGCTTCTGAGCTTCCAGGGAAAATTTCCTTTTTTGAGAGAGGAGAGATTAACATGCTATTTTTCCATCAGAAATCCATTTAACTTGCTTTTTCAGATAAATACACTACTAGTATGCATCTAGTTAAATCATTCTTCTGCACTGTAGGTTATGAAAAAATAGTGTCTTACTACTGGTGTATTCACAAAGGCAGTCTAGCAAGGAAAAATTAAAAAGCTTAAATTCTCATTCTCATTTCTAAGGGAATAGAGAGGGAGAATTCATTATGTCAAGCATTACAAATATGCATGTATTAAAGCAGCTACATATGATGATGGCACATTGTTGGAACACCCTAAGAAAGATAATTTGCATGGAAGATGATTATTCAATAAGGCTTTAATTTGCAAGAAACATTCCACCATTTAATTGAGCCCTTTTACACACACCGCTTCGCTTCAATAGATTGCATTTGCTCCCTGCATATGTACAATGCCAGAAGGATGGTTAAAATCAGATTCAGCCTAGCTAGAAGGTGAAACAACAGCTGAAAGTCATGTTGTAAAAATATACATTATTAAACATCTGAGGATTATTTTTGAAATCGGTTTTCTGTTGCCTGGTTTGTACCATAAAGCTGATTGTCTAATTTTTTTTCTAATAAGATTTTTAAAAGATTATTTGGCCCTGCTGGCCACTAGCTAAACTATGTGGTTCAATTTAAAATTTTTTCACTTTTATAGGCCATTTACTAATCTAGTACTTTTGCAAAATGAGCAAACATAGCCTGCATTTATAGTCATTTCAGAAAGAAAATTATTTGATAAAGAAGATACTAAAACATTTCAACAAATAGCTGACTTGTGATTAAAATGCCTCGAAAGATAACATATGGTAAAAAATTTTAAAAAGAGCAATGTAGATACATTGAATTTTTTTTTTTTTTGTCAGTGTTAGCAGAATAGTGTATGGAGAAAGCTTATCACAGAGAAGTTCTATCCTTGAGACATTTAAAATAAGCATCGTTGTAAGAAGCCAAGCCAGGCCCATTCTTTTTTTTTTTTTTTTGAGACGGAGTCTTGCTGTGTCACCTAGGCTGTAGTGTGTGCAATGAGATGATCTTGGCTCACTGCAACCTCCCCCAGGTTCAAGCGATTCTCCTGCCTCAGCCTCCCGAGTAGCTGGGATTACAGGTGCGTGCCACCATGCCCGGCTAATTTTTGTATTTTTAATAGAGGTGGGGTTTCACCGTGTTGGCCAGGCTCATCTCGAACTCTTGACCTCAGGTGATCCACCCTCCTCGGCCTCCCACCAGGCCCATTCTTAATGGAGAAACACTGAGGGTGTCCAAATGAGGAAACACTGAAGCCCTGCAGGTTAAGTCAGGAGCAAGATGAGGACATTCATTATCACCATTGTTTGGGAGGTGTAAGTCAGTGTAGTAAGGTAAGGCAAAAAGGATTATGGATGTTGAAAAGGAAGCCATACATTTATCACCATTTCCAGTAATAGTGATACAATAGAGGAAAAGAACATTCCTGAGAATAAGATGAAAGTTTGAAGTGGAAGAAAGAGAGGTTGAAACATTTTCTGTTTGGTGCCCTCTGTGTTTTTGGTGAATGAAGGCTTTTTGCTGAAAGTGGAGGGAATGAGGGTGAAATTGGGCAACTAAGAAGAATAGGAAGAAAAGATATGGAGAAGCCACTGTGATGAAAAATTATGTGGAATAGCTCCAGGAGCTCAACAGAGGGTGAATTAACATGAAGACATTGGGGAGTCAGTCAACAGAGGTGGTTTGTGTGTGTCAGGGTGGCATCTGGATTCTCTGAGCATAAGCAGTTCATTACCTGTGTGGGCAGCTTAATAACCATCTGAGTGCTAAAGGAAGTGGTTCAGCCCTTTCCACACAAATCTGCTCCTAAGATCTTTGCACAAGATCCTGGAGTTGGAGACCTTGTAAGATCAGTTATAAGTAAGGTAAGGGAGAAAGGAAGGGTGAAACTGTTTGGGAGGAGAAGCTGGTGTGATATTTTTATAGTGAGCAGATCTGTCAGTGGGATGTCTCTGTGTGCAAAAAGGCCTGGATGGTAATTCCTACTTCCTAGGGTTATTGTGAAGATTAAGTGAATCAAATGTCACAGTGAGCATGAACTGCTTCCCCACAGCACCCTGCATATCGTCAACTCTCAGTAGATGCCTGCTTGAAAAGCGAAAGCAAAAATCTCTGCGAGCCCAATTCTTCCAGATATTTAAGCAGTCTTGATTCCCACACATCCTCTCAATCTTTAGCATGTTTAAAATTTCTCTTTACACTGATCCTGGCACCTGTGCTTTCAGATCTGCCTTTGCATCTTAAGAAATCTCTGCTTGAGCCTGCCACTCCTTGTGCATGTTTCCCTCTTTTCTTTCACGGGTTTCTCAGATAAATGGGTTACATATACTGTCTCTTCTGTTATCATTAAATCGCTTTAATTCCAAAGAATTCTGCTGCTTATACCTCTCTTCTACTCAAATTCTCCATGTAGCTAAACATAGATAATGGACACATAAACAACAAAATATACTGTCAGGTGATAATAAATGCCATGGAGAAAAGCAGTTTGATGTAGGGGGCATAGGGAGTGCCAGGCATGTGTAGGGGAGGTTTGCTAATTTTTGTACAGTAGTCTCAGAGAGCTTTTCTAATAAGGAGACACTTATGCAGATCTAAAGGTTGTGAAGAAGCAAATTGTGTAACTATCTGGGGAGAAGAGCATTCCAGGCAGCCAGTGTAAAATCCCTGAGGTGGGGACAATGTTGGTGCATTGCAAAAAAGCAAGAAAGATTTTTACAGATAGAACAGAGTGATCAAGCAGGGGATGGTGTGTCAAGAGAGGTAGGCAGGTAGAGGTAGACGTGGCATTGAGAGCATGTGGAAATTATCTGCTGCTTGCTTCTGTTTCCTCAGCAAGAGGGAGGATGGGGCAAGAGGAATTGGAGATTTGAAGAGATGTTCAATTGGGAAAGTGGGAGAGTAAATATGGATTTGAGCAAAGTGTGATCCTTGGACCAGCAGCACCAATATCATCTGAGAATGTGTTAGAAATGCACATTCTTGGGATCCATCCCAGACAGACATACTGAATCAGAAACTCTGGGGGTGAGGGTGGACAGTCTGTATTTTAACAAGCTATTCTGACGTACAGAAAAGTTTGAGAGTCACTGGATTAGGGAGGTGAGTATAATGCACTAAGGATCCATTCGAGCTTAGTGGTCTTAAATTTGTTGTGAAAGCAGTCAGTAGATTGTGTTGAAGCAGAAAAGGGTTGAGAGAAGTGAATGTGTACAGAGAATTATTTTAAATGATATACCATAAAATCTAAGCTACATAAAGAAGTGAGGACAGGGCATCAAAATTTGTGGGATATAGCTAAAGTAGTACTTTGGGGAAAACTATATAGCAAATAAACTCAATGACCTCAGGTTTTACCTTATGAAATTAGAATACTAAACAAACAGCAAATGACACCAAAGAAAGTAGAAGAAATATCAGAGCATAAATCAGTGAAATAGAATAGAAAATAAATAAAACCAAAAGCTGGTTCTTTGAGAAGCTTAATTTAAAAAATTTTAAAAATACAAATATCTAGCCAGACTGATCGAAAATTAGGAGGAGATATACAGATTACCAATATTAGGACTGAGAGAGGTAATATCAATGTGAATTCTACAGATACTAAAAGGATAACAGACTTATGGTCAACCTTATGCAGGTAAATTTGACAGCTTATATAAAATGGATAAATTCAGTGAACAGCACAAACCACCTAATCTCACTCAAGAAGAAATAGAAACCTGAGTAGTCCTGTATCTGTTATAGAAATTGAATTTGTAGTTGAAAACCTTCCCACAAAGGAAACTGCAGACACAGATGGCTTTGCTATGGAATTCTACCAGACTTTTAGGGAAGAGATAGTATTAATTATATTCTAACTCTTCTAGAAAATTAAAGAGGAGAGAATACTTCCCTTCTGATTCTATAGTATAGACATCATAACCAGGCAAGCATATTACAAGTAAAAGTATAGACCAATATTTCTCATAAACATGGCTCTAAAAATACCTGACAAAATTTTAGCAAATGATCCAGCAATTCCTAAGAAGAAAAACACATCATAACCAAGTAGGTTTATGGAATGCAAGCTTAACATTCAAAACTCAGGAAAGCAGTTTATTATATTAACAGGCTAAAAAAGAAAACCATATGATCATTTGATTGCTGTAGATGAAGAAAAATAATTTGAAAAAATCAAGCATTTATTCCTGATTAAAAAAAAAAAACTCTTAGCAAACTGTGGAATAAAAGAGATCTTTTCAACCTGATAAAGGCATGTGTGAAAAACCTACAGCTAACTTCATGTTTAATAATTTAAGACTGAATGCTTTTCCCTAAGATCAAGAACATTCAGCTTTGTGCTGGAGTTTCTAGACAGTGAAATAAAGGAAGATAAAATAATTCAGACTGAGGGAAAAAAATTCAGGCTAGAAAGGAAGAAGTACAACTGTCTGTATCCACTGACAAAATGATCGTCTATGTAGCAAATCTTGTGGAATCTACAGAAGAAATACTAGAAATTCTAGAACTAATTAATCAATTTGGGAAGGTTGCAGGATGAAGTTCAATTCATAGAAGTTAATTGTTCTAGCACTTTGAGAGGCCAAGGCAGGAGGATCACTTGGGCCTAGGAGTTGGAGACAAGCCTAGGGCAACACAGTGAGACCTCATCTCTTAAAAAAAAAAAGAGTCAGTTGTATTTCTATATATTAGCAACAAGCAATTGAACATTGACATTTAAAAATACCATTTGTAATAGCATCAAAAACATTAACTATTTAGAGATAAAGCTAATAAAATACATGTAAGATCTATGCACTAAAAACTGTAAAACATTGCTGATATAAATTTAAAAGACTTAAATAAGTCAAGAGATACACTGTTTTTATGGTTCAGAAGATGCAATATTGTTAAGATTTATAGTTTTCCTCAACTTGATCTGTAGTTTCATTGCAATCTCAGTTAATATTTCAGCAAAGTTTTTAGTAGAAATTGACAAACTGATTATAAAGCTCTTACAGAAATGCTAAGGACTTAGAGCAAAACACATTTAAAAGAGAATAAAGTTTTAGGACTTACATTTCCTGGCTTCATGACTTATTATAAAGTCACAGTAATCAAGACAGTGTGCTACTGGTGTAAGAATTGTTGTTAAAGAAAAAACCTTAGACAAATTAAATTTAACAGAATTTAATTGATTAAAGAATGATTTACGAATTGGGCAGTACCTCTGAACCAGAACAGTTTCACAGAGGCTCCAGTGCAGCCATGTGGTGGAAGATTTATGGACAGAAAAAGGAGAATGATGTACAGAAAACAGAAGTGTGAGGTATGGAAACAGTTGATTGGTTACAGCTCCGTGTTTGCCTTATTTGAAAACAATTTGAAAAGTTGGTTGCCTTTGATTGGCTGAAACTCAGTGATTGGTATAAGAGTGTGTTACAGTCTGTTTACACATCGAGTTAGGTTACAGTTCTCTATGTAGGAAGAAACCTTTAGACTGAACTTCAGATGTGGAAGGAGGCAGCTTTAGGCTAAACTTAACAGAATAAATAAATCAGTAGAACATCACAGAGAGTCCAGAAATAGACTCACAGATGTATGTGGCCAGTTGGTATTTGACAAAGGTGACAAGGTATTCAGTGGAAAAAGAATAATCTTTTCAACAAATGGTGCTTGAAGAATTGTATATCTATATGCAAAAAGTGAACTTCATTTTATTTTTGAAAAATTTTTTTCCAGTAAACCTTTTGCACTTCTAAAAAGTGAACTTCAATCTATATCATGTACCATACATAAAAGTTAAAATGGATCATAGGATTAATATAAAACCTAATATTGTAAAATTTCTAAAATAAAACGTTGGAGAAAATCTTTGTGACCTTGGATTATGCAATGATTTCTTAGAGATGACACCAGCAAAATTTCATAACAGTAAAATTTGATCATTTGGACTTCAGAAAATTTAAGAATTTCTGCTCTTCGGAAGACACTATTAAGAGAATAAAAATACAAACCATCGGGAGAAAATATTTTGCAAATTATACAACAAAAGATTTGTATCTAGACTTTACCCAGAACTGTTAAAACTCTGTACTAAAAAAACAAGGAACCGAGATAAAAAAGATGGGCAAAAGATTTGAACAGACCCAAGAAGATATACAGATGACAAGTAAGCACATGATAAGATGTTCGATGTCATTGAAATGCAAATCAAACCAGAGTGAATTACATCTCTATTAGAATGGCTAGAATTAAAAAGTCTGACCAGGTGTTGGCTACGATATTAACTAACTACAATTCTTATACACTGCTGGTGGAAATGTAAAATGGTACTTTGGCAAACAGTTTTCACCTTTTCAGAAAGTTAAAAACATACACTTCCCACCTGACTGTAAGTGTTTGCCCAATAGAAAGGAAAGCAGCTGGGAGCGGTGCCACATGCAGGCTGTCCCAGCTACTTGGGAGGCTGAGCCAGGAGGATCACTTGAGCCCAGGAATATAAGGCTGCAGTGAGAGACCTTGACTCTTAAAAAAATGAAAAGGTTTGAAGGACTAAGTTGAAGGCTAATTAAAAAAAGAAAAAGGAAAGCATGTATATGTGTGAAGACTTATATGTACATGAATGTTCATAGCAGCCTTATTTGTAAAGCTGGAAACAATCCAAATATCTATCAGCAAGTGAATGGATATTAGCAAGTGAATGGATAAAATAATTGTGGCATATACATACAAGGGCGTATCTCTCAACAATAAAAAGAATGAACTATTGATACACCCAACAATATAGATTAATCTCAAAATACTTACGTTGGGTGAAAGAAGCCAGGTCAAAAAACAGATACCATATGATTCTATTTATTTGAAATTCTAGAAAATGCAAACTAATTTGTAGAGATGGAAAACAGATGAGTGTTTGCCTTGAGAGTGGATGTGAGATGGGGAGGGTGGAAGGGAGGAATTAGAGGCTCTAAAGGAAACATTTTGGAGTGATGTGTATGTTCGTTTTTTCTAATCATGGTAATGGTTTCATGGCTATTTATTACATGTCAAAACTTATCAAATTGTACATTTAAAATATGTGCAATTCATTGTATTTCAATTATATTCCAATAAAGGCATTTTTTAAAAAAGTAAAATAGGAAAGAACAGTATGACAAAAGTTAGCCAAGTTTGGACGTATAACAGTTCACTAAGCAGATGCTGGTAGAAACCAAATAAACATTTGGGGAGCTAAAAAAAGAAAAAAAAAGCTAACATTATTGACTGGTTTTTGGAACCAAATTCATTCTTTGCTATTTTTAGTTCATGTTTTTTTAGAGACAGGGTCTCAACTCTGTTGCTCAGGCTGGAGTGCAGTGGCACAATCCTAGCTCAGTGCGTCCTTGAACTCCTGGGCTCAAGCAATTTTCCTGTTTCAGCCTCCCAAGTAGCTGGTACTATAGGCATGCACCACCATGCCTGGCTAATTTTTTAATTTATTATTATTATTTTTTTAAGAGACAAGGTCTCACTATGTTACCCAGGTTGGTCTTGAACTCCTGAGCTCAAGCAGTACTCCCACCCTTGGCCTTCCAAAGTGTTAGGATTACAGACATGAGCCATCATGCCCAGACTAGCTCATGATTTCTCTGTGGATTGCTCTATGAAACATGTGTTTTTACTAATATATGCTATTATCATACTTATATGAGGTTGAAGACAAATTGGATGTTTCTTTATGATGCCTGAACTTACGCTCATAGCTTCTCAAACTGTTTTCAGGGTCCGATTGGAAGTTTTATGATGTAATTTTTACATGATGGTTATCACCAGGACATCACAGGCACCAAGTATTTAAATATAATTTTACAGTAACAATAGCTTTATCAAAGACATAGGTGACTTTTAGGCTTTTAGGAATTCGTTGTTTTGAATTATCCTTGTGTCTCTTCTGAACATTAATTTACCTAGGTTTGCCTTCCTTAGTGCTTGGTACATAGGTGCTCAGTGATTACAGAACTAATAATTATAGTGTAAGAGAGGCAAAATAGGCACGCTGATTAGGAAAACAAATCCCAAATCCTTCAGTTCTTTGAGGCTTTTCCAGCAGATACATATGATTGCTGCAGATCATAACAGTGAGAAATGCTGATGTACCTTTTGGAGCTCAAAGACATTTTTGTACCAACTTGTTTCTGATAAACAATCAGTAACTATATGGTATTAATTGGACCCCAGTAGATTATGTTCATGTAATTGTTGTATTATTATAGCATTTAGTTAGTATTTCAGTAAGTGCTGATATAAATACATCAGCTTGTCTCTTGTTCCTAATTATACAATATTGCAGGAAGTGGACTAGTATAATAGAAAAGAGGGGCTTCAGTCCCCTTGGTGATATGTCATCTTAATTAAGATCAAGGAGTTCTTAAGTTTTGTGTGTCTGGGAAAATGACAAAGTGAAAGCAGTTCTTTGTCATTTTACACTGGGCTTGATGGATTAAATTGGTTAGTAGTAGGGAGATGGCAAATTAATTTGCTTTTGCATTTCCAAGACACTTAAGATGGAAAATAGAAAAGATAGAGGTAGATGAACATGCTATGTGCATATTACTGCTAACGAAATCTAATTCAGTCTTTAGCACTGGCTTTGAGTAGAAGTACTACCTTCAGTTGTAGATAAGATAATGAATGTGGTATAGTCTCAAATAACTAAAGGCCAAATGAAACTGATATATTGTATTAGTTCTGCATTATTTATCATGTCTGATAAAGCAACAGCATATGCTTGATGCTTTTACCATCATCTACATGATACTCTATATTACTCCAGTGAGTGACTATATTGGTCCTAGGTTAACTTTCACAGTAAGAGCTGTGGTATTCTGTATAAATTAATATCCCCAAACTTAAACTATAGATAGGAGAGTGGCAGAAGAAGCAGAAGCACTGATTGAAAAGAAAATGAAGAAACAGAGAAATGAACAGGGTGTTAAAACTGAGAAATCAGTGAATTTTTCACAGTAATTATACACTGTAAGTGATTCTAAAAGAGGGAATCCAGACCATCAAGAAAATGCTGAATACAAATAAATGTTAATTTTTAGTTCCCAATAAGAACAAAGTCAAAATATAAAAAATAAAAATGGAAGCTAGAAATACTGATGTCCTGAGTTTTCCTTCTAGGAATCCTTTTTGGACCATCTGTGGTTTGAATCAAGACAGCATATGTTGGTCCTTTTCAACATATGAAGCATATCCCTAGCACCTGGCATGCAGAACTTGGAAGTTAGGAGGTGCTAAATAAATGATTTCTTTAAATCTTTTTTTTCTTCATGATGTAATGTGTGCCATCTCCTTCTTTGTTTTGTTTTCTATTTCTTTAATTTCTCCTTTACCTTATAAGCCTTTTCTTCTTGTTTCTTTTATCATGTTTTAAACTTGTTGGGTTTAATATTTAAACAATATTTTTCAATTAAAAAATTTTCTGATAAAGGCATGTAAGACAATCCGTCTTCCTGGGTTCTTTGCTTTGCCTGTTTTCCTTAGGTTTTAATGTGTCAGTTTCTTGTATTTCTAAATAGCCTATACTGTTGTTGTTGTTGTTGTTGTTGTTTAAAGAGATAGGTCTTGCTCTGTTGCCCAGGCTGGGGTGCAGTGGTGCAATCATAGCTCACTGTAACTGCAAACTCTTTGGGCTTAAGTGATCCTCCCACTTCAGCCTCTTAAGGAGTAGCTGGGACCACAAGTGTGTGCCACCATGCCCGGCTGCTTTTTTGAATTTTTTGTGGAGACAGGGTCTCACTGTGTTGCCCAGGTTGGTCTCAAACTCCTGAATTCAAGTGACCCTCCCACGTTGGCCTCCCAAAGAGCTAGAATTACAGGCGTGAGCTACCATGCCAGGCCCTCTAAATAGTCTATATTATTTAGAATAATATTTTTAAAAGATTTTCTTTTAGATTATCATGTTAATTTTTAGTTTTTTTGCATTTCAGTCATAAATATGGCCTATATGATGTTTGCATTTTGGAATTTTGAGATTTTCTTTGTGGCATATTGCATGATAACTTTTGAGAAATGTTCTGCAGGCACTGGAAAAGAATATATATTCTGTATTTGAAAAAATATATACTCAGGTTTAATTGTTATTCTGGTTTTTATATCTGTCTTGAATTTTTCTTCTAATTTCGTTTTTTAAAAAAATCAATAGGGTACATTCTCTGTTATCCCCATTGTTAAAGTGCGTTAGACTGATTACTGTATGCCCTTATATGCCCTTAAATGAAATGTCTTTATTTTTCTCCACACACTTGAATAATCATTGCTGGGCATAGAATTCTGGTTTTAAATAACTTTATTTATTTATTTATTTATTTATTTATTTATTTATTTATTTAGAGACTGAGTTTCGCTCTTGTTGCCCAGGCTGGAGTGCAGTGGTGCAATCTCAGCTCACTGCAACCTCCGCCTCCCAGGTTCAAGCGATTCTCCTGCCTCAGCCTCCCAAGTAGCTGGGATTACAGGTATGTGCCACCACACCCGGCTAATTTTCTGTTTTTAGTAGAGACGAGGTTTCTCCTTGTTGGTCAGGCTGGTCTCAAACTCCCGATCTCAGGTGGTTCACCTGCCTCGGCCTCCCAAAGTGCTGGGATTATAGGCGTGAGCCACCGCGCCCAGCCACTTAAAGAACTTTTTCATAAGAAACTGTAGACCACCTTTGCTGTCTTCTAGTATTTCATGCTTCAGATAAGGGATCTTACTCTTTTTTAGTGCTTTATCCCTAATACTCCAGCAACAGTCACCCAGGTTTCACCTTGTCCTGTTTAATATCTCTTCCACCTCTAAGTAGCTCTACGCCTACTTTCCTTTCACCTGAGTCACATTTTATATCTGTCCAGTCACTGTGCTATATAGATCTATCTGGTGTTTACGCCTAGCCTGGGCCTTTGTTGGGGCCATGATTCTCTCCTCCTTGGTTTCATTCCAAGGATATGATTGGCATGATATATGCGATCATTCTCATTGCTTGCTTTGACCTTGGGTCCTGACCCTCATTGACCCTGTTGGGACCAATTACCTTACTTTCACTTACCATATCTACTTATTTATGGCTCCATCCTTGGTTATAGTCAAAAAGCTCAGCCCCTTTACCCAGCCCTGAGACTGAAGCTGGGCAAGATGAATGTTCTAAAGTCCTAGTTGAGAAGGTCTCAGCTCAGTCCCCAGTGGGTCCTTGGAACAGCCCAGGATACCAGAGCAGGTGCTCATTCCCACTGTGTGGACCCTAATACTGACATCTACCTCTTGGTTACAGCAGGTGAGGTAGAAATTTGAATCCACATGGCCCAGATTGCTTTTAGAATGGATGGTGGGAGTACTCTCAAGTTAACAGGTGTGGGTAGCTTGAATTAGCAAGATACAGGGCTATGCAATGACAACTGGGCAATGTCATTTCTACCCACAGCACAGCTAGGTACCATCATAGCACTCATCCTCACAGCCACCCCTAAGAAATGGATTTCTTTTTTGCACTTATGATTCCTTATTTGAGAAGTGGCATTACATTCAAATGCTAGGGATTGAGGGTGGTTCTATTAGGATGCTGAGATTTTTCAGTTACCTGGAAATTGATTGTGTTCATTTTAAAGTACTAACCAGCCAGCCTGGGCAACATGGTGAAACCCTGTCTCTACAAAAAAATACAAAAATCAGCCGGGTGTGGTGACGTACACCTGTAGTCCCAGCTACTTGTGGGGCTGAAGTGGAAGGATTGCTTGAACCTGGGAGGTCGAGGCTGCAGTGAACCGAGATTGTGCCACTGCACTCCAGCCTGAGTGACAAAGTGTCTTATTAAATAAATAAATAAAGCACCAACCAGTAGATATGTGGTTTTAGATTTGTCCTGGATTAAATGAAATTTAAACCATTTATCAGATCTGGTCTCTGGCCTAGAATTTCTTCACCTTGTTTTATGCTTTTGAAAGTCCTGGGAAGAATAATCCTGAATTGGATTCAGATTGCTTGCTTTTACTCTTTGACTTCATGGGTGGATAGACACTCTTTTGTTGGGGAGTTATGTTCTCAGAAGTTACCACATGTATCAGGTATGCTCCAAGTAGAGAATATACATAATATGCAAACCCCAGAAATGGTTTAAGACAGGACTCAAGTAAGAGTTCATAACTGAGGGAACACTGAGGTTTGTAGGTGATGAAGCACCATTGCAGATTGCATTGCAGAGATTTTGAGTTATTCTTACTTTGGGGCCATAGTTCCCCATTCCCCTGACTCTCCCTGCTTACTGTCTCCACCTCCACATATACAAAAGGCTTTAGTGGCCCTTCTAGCCAACTGATAGACCCTTTCTAGTCGAGTTTCTAAAGAATGTTGTGTATGTGTGCACGCACCCCTCATCCCATCCTATTTCCTGTTGATTTCAACTATTTTTTAAAATGTTAACCATTTCCCATCCATATCTCCACATACCCAGAAACCAACAAAATGCCACCAGTGGCACAGATGTTAAGAGTACTGAGGGATCAATACAGTTCTGAAAGAGATTTGTGTGTGTGTGAGATTTGAGAAGGGGTTCTAGTTATGGTGCTGTTGAAATAAAATGTGGATGGATCCAAGGCCCCACCAAGGTCACGTGAAAACTGAGAAAACCAAAGCATGGGCTGTAGAACTGGACTGTAGGAATTGACTCTCTTTTGTGTATTGAACAGCCATTTACAAATTCATGGCTTTGGCGTGCTTCACGCTTGAAGGGGGTCTAGTTCAGTGACCAGTTTCAGTTTATGCTATACCTTGGAAAATATGGAGCGACTGTGACTGAGAAAGCAGCCTTAAAAAATTGTAGTAAAATACATATAACATAAAATTTACTGTCCTAACCATTTTAAAGTGTACAGTTCAGTGGCGTTAAGTTCATTCACATTGTTGTGCTACCATAGGCTGCTTTCTTTTATGATGCTCTAGAAAAGTGAGAATTCTTCTTTCCTAACTAGTGCAGTGTTATCCAGAGATCTTTCTGCAGTGATGGGAATGTTCTCCTTCTGCACCTTCCAGTGTAAGAGCCACTAGCCATCTGGCTCTTAAGCAGTTGGAATGTGGCTTCATAAGGAACTGAATTTTTAATTATATTTAATTGTAATTGTTTTAAATTTAAATAGCCACTGTAGAAGAGGATTAGCAAGTCTTTAATGACCCTAGTGCCGCCCTGGAATCCTAGGGTTGCTGGTTCGCAGTGCCCTGATGCTTCCAGAGGAATCAAGGCTTATCACTATGGTAAACTAGGGTTGCATTTTCTCATGGAAATGATAATATAATTCTGGTTGGCTGTGTTTTCTGGGGATATTCTATACTTCTGCTCAGCAGAATAGGCTCAGTGAGATTTTTTTTTGAGTGGCCTGAGAACCTAATATCATTCTATATAGAACATTGTCTTTATGATAAGATTTTCATTTGTATCTAAACCAGTTGATTTACCATCTTTAGACCTCCATCTCCTTGAATAGACTTGCCATGTGTTTCATTTCCCCAGAATTCCCTCCACAGGAGATTGTAACACATTGTATTTAAGGCTTAGTACATGTTGACTCTTTAATTAGTGTGTCAGAGATGGTTGCAGTCACCCTTACCCATCCTCTCAGGACCATAAACACTAGAAATACATTCTCTCCTGGAATCTATAGCACTTGACCTGCCTATAAGCATACAAATCTTTGGAAAATGAGCATATCCTGTGGTTTTCATTTATTCATAATGGTATGTTCCCAGTAATGGGGAAGTAGACTGATTCTGGGGACCACCAGTGGTCTGTTCATTGCTTGAATAATTTTGCTGTTCCTAATGATGCCATTACTCCTGCTTTATCGGTGTTTATTGCTGCAGTTATTCATATAGAAAAATAATTTTGTCTAGTACCTATTATATGAAGGGAAATTTATTACATATTTCTTTTTTATGTAATTTTCTAGTCCTCATAGAATTTCATAATTTTACTTTCTCTGAATGAGAAAAGCCACATTGTGTCCTTGATTATTGTTACTGTTTTGCATACTTATTACATTGCATAACCAAAATATGAACAGACCCTCAATTTACTGAATCTGGGTGAGCATAGAAGAGGAGGAATAGGACAAAGAGATTCAGGGGCTTTTAGGGTTCTTGGAAGTGAAAGAAGTTGGAAAGCTTCATTTATGTTCTTTCTTCTTCTTTTTTTTTTTTTTTTTTTTTTTTAAAGAGATGGGGGTCTCACTTTCTTGGCCAGGCTGGTCTCAAAATCCTGGGCTCAAGTGATCCTCCCATCTCAGCCTCCCAAAGTGCTGGAATTACAAGCATGAACCACCATACCCGGCCTTTATGTTGTTTATTCTGATATATCTCCATTGATGAATTCTCCCATTCCAATCATTGACTGTCAGTGGTCTTAGCGTCTCTCTTAGTCTGTTTGTGCTGCTATAACAGAATACCTTGAAACTGGGTAATTTTTTTTTTCTTGAGACAGATTCTCGCTCTGTTGCCCAGACTGAAGTGCAGTGGCACTATCTCGGCTCACTGCAATCTCCACCTCCTGGGTTCAAGCAATTCCCATGCCTCAGCCTCTCAAGTAGCTGGGATTACAGGCATGCACCACCACGCCCAGCTAATTTTTGTATTTTTAGTAGAGACAGGGTTTTGTCCAGGCTGGTCTCGAACTCCTGGCCTCAAGTGATCCACCTGCCTCAGCCTCCCAAAATGCTAGGATTACAGATGTGAACCACCTTGCCCAGCCGAGACTGGGTACTTTATAATGAACAGAAATTTATTTGCTCACAGTTCTGGAGGCTGAGAAGTCAATATCAAGATGCTAGCATCTGGCAAGGACCTTCTTGCTGTGTTATCACGTGTCAGAAGGCAAGATGGTAAGAGAGAGCAAGATGGGGATAAACATGATTTTTAAATAACAGCATCAATCCCACCCATGAAGGTGGAGCCCGCGTGGCCTAATCAGCTCTTAAAGGTCCCAGCCGTTAATACTGTTACAATAGCAATTAAACTTCAACATGAGTTTTGGAGGGGACAGACATTCAAACCATAGCAGTATCTCTATTTATCTAAGTTGTTTTTATAGGGTTTTAAGAAAGAAATCCTCTTTGGACAGCTCCGGGAGGTACTGAACAAGTTGAAGTTACTGCTTCTACAGCTTGGGAGGTGTTTATGATGAACCTATTCTAGCACTAATGTTGATTATACCAACTTATCATCTTAACTTTCAAGTAGATAATATTGTTTGGGTATTAAGACACATTTGTGCTTTTATACTGACTGTTCTCTTTGCCAGGAATTTTCTTTTTCTTTAGAGATAGGATGACTCTGTCACACAATTACTCAGTGTTTGCAGTGACTTTATAAAACATATTTACCACAAATAACAAGAATCAACTGTGCATACAGACTATCTTAGTACAAAGAAAGAAATATACACAGAAAGGATACTGTGGTGGAGAGTAATTGGTAGTGGTAGGAGAGAGACCTTTTCAAAATCCTTTTGAAAGGATTTTAGTTGAGATCCATGGAACAAACAGGAGAAAGCATTTTTGTAGGCATGAGGAATGGCTCTAAAACAGGAAGGAGCTTGATATTTTTCAGAAATTGAAAGAAAAGCAATGTGGCTGGAGGAAAGTAACACAGGATGAAGTTGAAGAAGAAAGCAGGAATGTGATTGTTTTGTCTTTTGGAGACCACACTAAGGAGTGTAGCTTTGGAATATGTAATGGGAAGCCACTGGATGGTTTTAAACTAGGAATGGGATGATTATGTTTCAAAACATAATATTCTCTGTTCTGGGGGGAATTGTTTGAAGAGGGCAAGCGGTAAAATGGAAAAATGAGTTAAGAGGCTGGGCGTGGTAGCTCACTCACTCCTGTAATCCCAGCACTTTGGGAGACTGAGGTGGGCAGATATCTTGAGCCCAGGAGTTCAAGACCAGCCTGGACAACGTGGTGAAACCCCATCTCTACAAAAAATACAAAAATTAGCCAGGCGTGGTGGTGCATGCCTGTGGTCCCAGCTGCTGGCGAGGCTGAGGCGGAAGGATCTCTTGAAGCTGGGAGGCGGAGGTTTCAGTCAGTGGAGATTGTACCACTGCACTCCAGCCTGGGTGACTGAGTGAGACCCTTTCTCAAAAAAAAAAAAAAAAAAAAAGAAAATGAGTTAAGAGGCATGGCCATTCAATACTCAGTAGTTGCCAAATCTGCCGATACTAGCTTCTAAACAGTTGTCAGCTCTATCTCCTCCTCACTGTTTTATTAATAATTCACCATCTTTGCATGATTTGTTCCCACAACCTCGTACTTGATCATTCTGCCTAATCCCTGCCCCCATGTCTCCAGAGAGATGTGATCGATCAAAGTCACCCATCTTACCATATCCACCTCATTGCCCCTCTAAAAAGCCTCTAACTTGATGGTCTGGTGCCTCCTTGCCTTTCAAGCACCAGTTGTCACTATGCTTTGCCCTGCAGTTAGTGTCCCACATGACAGAATGTTTCTGCATCCCCCTCCACCTCAGTCATTTGGGGCCTATTTGCCTTTCTTTGCTCAGGAATCCTTTGCCACCTACCAGCCTGTGCAGGGTTAAGTATTCCTGGCATGCTCTCATGATACCCAAAGCCTGTACCTCATACTTAACCATTTTGTATCATTGTCATCTGTGTATCAGCCAGGCTCTCACCTTCCTCCCTCACAATTGGAGTGTTTATTTCATATGCATGTATTTATTTATTTAGAGACAGAGTCTTGCTCTGTTGCCCAGGCTGAAGTGCAGTGGCATGATCTTGGCTCACTGCAACCTCTACCTTCTGAGTTCAAGCGATTCTTCTGCCTTAGCCTCCCAAGTAGCTGAGATAGGCACCCGTCACCACGCCTAGCTAATTTTTGTATTTTTCGTAGAGATGGGGTTTCACTGTGTTGGCCAGGCTGGTCTCGAAGTCCTGACTTCAGGTGATCCGCCCACCTCAGCCTCCTAAGGTGCTGGGATTACAGGTGTGAGCTACCGTGCCCGGCCTGTTTTTATTTGTTTTTGAGTTCCCAGCATTCAGCATTGTTTCTGGATTATGGTAAAGATATAATCAGTGTTTGTTGAATGGGTTGTTTCGTGAATGTTTGCTAATTTGTTAACCAGTATTAGGTGAGACTTTTCCTTTAGAACTTTTTTTTTGTACATGGAATTATATAAATAAAGGAATAATGCAGAATTATAGAAATAAAACCAGTTTTACAAAGCATATATGCACATTTATTCATTCCAAAAATATTTATTCAATTGCCAGGAGGTGGTCTAACAATGGAGTGTAGGGGAGTGAACAAAACAATTCCCTGCCTTCTTGTAATTTAGATGTGTCTGTTTTTATATTATCTACCTATATCTATATGTCCATTTTAATATAATACATATATAATACATATTGTATATAGGCTTTAATTTCTAGAATAGTTTTAGAGTTACAGAAAAGTTGCAAAAATAGTTCAGAGAGTTCCCATATGGCTCACACTGAGTTTCCCCTATTATTAACATCTTACATTTGTGTGGTACATCTGTTATAATTAATGAACCGATATTGATACATTATTATTAACTGAAGTCCGTACTTTATTTGAATTTCCTTAGTTTTTACTTAGGGTCCTTTTTCTGTCCAGGACCCCATCCATAATACCACGTTACATTTAGTCATCATGCCGCCTTAGGATCCTCTGAGCTGTGGCAGTTTTTCAGACTTTCTTTGTTTTTGATGACCTTGACAAGTTTAAGACGTACTGCTGAGGTATTCTAGAGAATGTGAGACATTTGGGTTACAATTTGGATTTGTATATTTTTCTCATAGGTTAACTGGGGATTATGTGTTCTTAGGATTAAGGCCACAGAGGTAAAATACCATTCTTACCACATCATATCAATGCTACATGCTATCAACATGAATTATTACTGTTGATGCCTTGAACCCTTGTCTGAGGTAGTGTTTGTCAGGCTTAAAAGTACTCTTTTCCCTACCTAATTTACTTTTTGGGAGGAACTCACTATGTGCAGCTCACACTGAAGGGACCAGAAGTTAGACTCCACTTTCTTTTTTTTTTCTTTTTTTGAGATGGAGTCTTGCTCTGTTGCCCAGGCTGGAGTGCAGTGGCACCATCTCGGCTCACTACAAGCTCTGCCTCCCGGGTTCATGCCATTCTCCTGCCTCAGCCTCCCGAGTAGCTGGGACTACAGGCGCCCGCCACCACACCCGGCTAATTTTTTGTATTTTTAGTAGAGACGGGGTTTCACTGTGTTAGCCACGATGGTCTCGATCTCCTGACCTCGTGAGCCACCACGCCCGGCCTAGACTCCACTTTCTTGAGGAGGCAATATTGACATAAATTATTTGGCATTCTTCTGTAGAGTTGTCTGTTCTCTCCCATTTATTTATTTATATCAATATGAATTCCTATTTATTTTATACTTCGGATTAGACTTTATTGCTCAAATTACTCTAGCTTTAGCCGTTGGGAGCTCTTTGAACTGACTCCTGTGTCCCTTTGTTGTGCTCCCATCAGTTCGTTTTCTGAACATTTTCTTATTTTCTGGTACTATTAGGTGCTCAAGTATCTATTTTTGAAAATATAAATAATTTTGCCTCTGATTTTATACAGAAGTTGAAAATACTTTGATGTGCTTATGAATTTGGACTGTTGAACAGATTACATTTTTTTCATTATTGGATTGGTTTTATTTTTCGTAGTGATTTGTATAGCTACTTCTCATAGGTGAAAATATATAGGGTTACAGATTTTCTCTGAATGAATATTGTATTTATGACCACAGTTTTATACTTTCAATTTTTTAAAATATAACTTTCACTTCGCAAATCATATTAGAGAATTTTTACATTTCTCTGGCTTTCAGAGACATTTATGGTTGCCAGTAGCTGAACGGATATCATTATGCTGGAAGTGTTTCAGTGATTATATATTCTGAGTGGTAAGATTGCTTAGTCTAAAAAAAGGACTCCACAATATTTGGCTTTTGGTTGTAATTACCAGTCATGCTTGCCAGAAATTAAGTTTAGCTTTTGGAAGCCTAGAATTCTTAATATGTTTGTCTCTAACTAAATATTTCAGAGACTGTTATGAAACTGTCAGTAATTCCATTATATATTTTATGTTCAGCTTATTCTGAGTTACAGCTGATGAAATGACATATAGCATGTGATTACGCAACAACATAGAAAATGCTTAAGATAACAAGATGGAAATAGTAATATTTAGTCTAATTACAATTTTGTTTAAAAGGAAATGCCAGGCGCTGTGGCTCACGCCTGTAATCCCAGGACTTTGGGAGGCCGAGGCGGGCGGATCACCTGAGGTCGGGAGTTCAAGACCAGCCTGACCAACATAGAGAAACCCCATCTCTACTAAAGATACAAAATTAGCCAGGCATGGTGGCGCTTGCCTGTAATCCCAGCTACTCGGCAGGCTGAGGCAGGAGAATCACTTGAACCCGGGAGGCAGAGGTTGTGGTGAGCCGAGATCATGCCATTGCACTCCAGCCTGGGCAACAAGAGTGAAACTCCATCTCAAAAAAATAAAAAATAAATAAATAAAACAAAACTAACTGTGATCCTAATAAGTAGGAATAAACGACTAGAGGGAAAAATGCCACAGTGTTAACAGACTATTAGGTCATATGACACTGCTTTTCTGCTATTTTCCAATTATAAATAAAAATAAATTGGCTTGTGTTACTTGTTTAATAAGGAAAATGGAGACTTTTTTACAGTGTAGAAAAGGAAGCCAAATTGTTTATTCCATTTTAGATACTGAAGGTTAAAAGGTCTTTTGAAGACATAGTCCATAATTCAGGTTGTTTTTCTTCACTGATGAACTAGTGAACCGTTTCCTATTTTGATAATTACAACCCTTTATAGTTTACAGAATTGTTCATGTATCTTATTTCGTATTTTAAAAAATCTGTATCAGATGGATTTTCACTTTATCCACACGAATGGATCAAAGTCCAAAGGTTAACGCTCATGTTGATGTATTGAAACCATGACTACATTAATGTCTGATCAACTGGAGCAGAGTTGGAGACCGAGGACCCTAAAGCTCTTGGAGCAAAGCTTGTGCACTGGAACTGCTGCTGCCATGGCTGGGGTTGCTGTCAGACCTCAATTTGAGGGACCGCTTCACATTCCTCTCATAGGAGACTGATGACCTCAGTAGATACCTTGGGGAGCCTGTTTGGATTAAAAATACCTAACATTGTCTAGCTGCTTCTAATTTTTTTTAGCTTCTGGCGGTGAGGGGGAGGTGAATTGAGTTCATGATTCAGGCTTGGAAGTTGCAGAGTAGCTTTTGTAGGCTGATGTCTGTGGGTGTCCTCTGGATGGGTCATATATGGAAGATTATAGTTTACAAAAGATATATTCCAGTCTTCAAATAATTTGCAAGAGTAGCACAATGAAAGGGAGATGCATTTTAAATCTTTTATTAAATCTTTTATTTTTTAAGTAAAATAAATGATACTTTTCTTTTCAGTTTAACATTTAGAGATACATTCAAAGGGACTTCTTTTTGGCCTTAAACCAGAGGAAAACTCTTTTTCTATTATGGCCCTTATCCCTAAGGTAGTGGCCAGTGCCCTACCTCTTTCCTTTCTATCACTAGGAAATATCATTGCATGCAAGAGAATAGGGACTGGAGTGATCCTTTCTTTGACTGTTTCCTGGAGGGAGTCTGTTTTAATAGAAGGTTCTTATGTGTGTATAAAACAGTAGTGGGATTACCACAGCACTGGTAGTCCAGCTCTGGAGTTAGGATTGCAACATCAAAAACTGGGCCAGCATTCAAGTCGTCTCATTTCATGGTGTTAGTGGGATTAGTTCCTCCAGTCTGTTAGTGTACCGCTGTGTGTGGTATAAGCTAGTGTACCTTTCAGCAGACTGCCCATGAATTCTTCATAATGGGATTTAGCAGTACACTAAGATGATATTCAAGAACTGTACACAATGGTAACTCCTCTTTTCTTAATAATGGCCCTCAAATAGCCCTTGAAAATCAGTGCAACAAAACTTGGCCATCTGTTTACAAAACTTTCAAAATTGAAAAATAATAATCTACCATATAATAAAACATTTTAATATGAATTTTAAATGTATATATTTTTTTTCAGATACCTGATTATAAAATATTCAGGTAGTACAGCAAAAATGAAAGCTCTTCAATAATCTTACCTTCCTCCCCCCAAATTTAAGTATACCCTTCCAGATTATAAAATATGTGTGTATCTATGTATAACGTGCATTTTCACTCAATAGTATGTCCACTTTCCACCATTTTAAGCAATGCTTCAGTGAGTATTCTTATATATATAAAGTTTCTAATTTTTTAAGGGATGTATTAATCTGTTCTCATGCTGCTGTGAAGGAGTACCTCGACCTGGGTAATTTATAAAGAAAAGAGGTTTGGCTGGGCGCGGTGGCTCACTTCCAAAGTGCTGTAATCCCAAGCACTTTGAAAGGCCGAGGCAGGTGGATCATGAGGTCAGGAGATCGAGACCATCCTGGCTAACACGGTGAAACCCCATCTCTACTAAAAATACAAAAAAAAAAAAAAAAAAAAAGCCAGGCGTGGTGGTGGGTGCTGTAGTCCCAGCTACTCAGGAGGCGGAGGCAGAAGAATGGCGTGAACCCGGGAGACGGAGCTTGCAGTGAGCCGAGATCGCGCCACCACACTCCAGCCTGGGCGACAGAGCGAGACTCCATCTCAAAAAAAAAAAAAAAAAAAAAAGGGAAGAAAAGAGGTTTAATTGACTCACAGTTTCCCATTGCTGGGGAGACCTCAGGAAACTTACAATCATGGCAGAAGGCACCTTTTCACAGGGTAGCAGGAAATAGAATGCAGGCAGGGGAAATGGCAGACACTTGTAAAACCATCAGATCTTGTGAGACTCATTCACTATCATGAGAACAGCGTGGGGGAAACAGCCCCTGTAATCCAATTACCTCTTCCTGGTTCTGCCCTTGACACGTGGGGATTGTGGGGACTATGGGGATTACAATTCATGAGATTTTGGGTGGAGACACAGCCAAACCATATCAATGGATGACTTCCTGAAAGAATTGCTGGGTCAGTGAGTATACATACTGTAAAATATGTGCAGAAGAGACAGCAGAACATAGCTGCCAAGTACAGAGCCTTGGAGCCATTGGCTTGGGTTTGAAGCCTGGCTTTACCATTTCCTAGCTCTGTAACCTTAGGCAAGTTACTTAACCTCTTTGTGCCTTAGTTTCCTCATCTGTAAAGTGGGGAATAGCAGCAGCACCTGTGTCATGACATAGAGCTTGGACTTGTGCCTAGCTCATAGTAAGAGATTATTATACGTGTCTCAAGATTACTGTTCAGAAAGCTGCATATCCATGGGTATATCTTGTCACCAAAGGGGCCTAGCGTCTAGCAGAGGCATGTCAGAATGAAAGGACCAACAGTGGATGAGATGGCCTTTCACTCCATTTTTGCCATCAGCACTGATTATTATTCCACTTTTTAGTGTCATTCTAGTCAGCCAAAAAATAATGTCAGGGTATATTAATTTGCATTTTTAATTAGTAAGATTGTGTATTTTCAAATACATTTTGTGAGCATTCGTTGACTTTTTTTGCTACTGTGAAATACTTGTTTATATCTTTTGCCAGATACAGTTACTGTGAATTACTTGTTTGTATCTTGGGATATTCATCTTTTTCTTTTTTCTTTTTTTTTTTGAGATAGAGTTTGGTTCTTATTGCCAAGGTTGGAGTGTGGTGGCACAATCTTGGCTCACTGCAACCTCCGCCTCCCGGGTTCAAGCGATTCTCCTGCCTCAGCCTCTTGAGTAACTGGGATTACGGCATCCACCACCATGCCCAGGTAATTTTTTGTATTTTTATTAGAGATGGGGTTTCTCCATGTTGGCCAGGCTGGTCTCAAACTCCTGACCTCAGGTGATCTGCCCGCCTCGGCCTCCTAAAGTGCTGGGATTACAGGCGTGAGCCACTGTGCCTGGCCAATCTTTTTCTTACTGATTTATGAAAACTCTTTATATTTTAAGGAGACAACCTCTTGAAAGATTACTCAAATATTTTCCCAGGGTTGTTTTATTTTGTTTATGTCTCTTGACTTTGTTGTGTGTTAATTTTTTTTAATTGACAAATAAAAATTGTATATATTTATGGTGTACAACATGATGTTTTGATACATGTATGCATTGTAGAAAGGATAAATTAAACTAAGTAACATCTCTATTACCTTACACATTTATTTTTTGTGGTTGGAACATTTAAAATCTCTCAGCAGTTTTCAAGTATACGATATAAACTATAGTGACAAGATTGTACAATAGAGCTCTTGAACTTATTCCTCCTGTCTAACTGAAAGTTTATATCCTTTGACCACCATTTTTTCAGTCATCGCACTGCACAGCCTCTGGTAACCACTGTTCCACTTTCTGCTTCTGTGAGTTCAACTCTTTCAGATTCCACATGTAAGTGAGACCATGTGGTATTTGTCTTTTTGTGCCTGTCTTATTTTAACTAGCATAATGTTTATAAGATTCATCCATGTTGTCACAAATGATAGGATTTCTTTCTTTTTTTTAAGGCTTAATAGCAGTCCATTATATAAATATACCATGTTTTTTTTAATTCATTCATCTGTTGATACACACTTAGGCTGCTTCCATGTCTTGGCTGTTGTGGATAATGCTGCAGTGAACATGGGGGTGCAGTATCTCTGACATACTGATTTCATCTTCTTTGGATATATGCCCAGAAGTAGAATTGCTGGGTCATATGGGAATTCTATTTTTAATATTTTTTCGTACTCTTTTCCATAATGGCTATACCAGTTTACATTTTCACTAACAGTGTACAAGGGTTCTCTCTTTTTTTTTTTTCCCACAACCTAAACAACACTTGCTGTCTTTCATCCTTTTTGATGTAGCTTTTTTTTAACAGGCATGAGGTAATATCTCCTAGTGGTTTTAATTTGCACTTTCCTGATGATTAATAATGTTGAACACTTTTTTTCATCTACTTGTTGGCCATTTGTGACTTTGTTGTGATTTTTACTGTTGAGGAATTGTCAACAGTGTTTTAGTCATTCTGACTTTTTCTTCATGGCTCTGGTGGATTGTGTCATATTGTCATACATAAGGAGAGAGGAATTTATGAACATGATGAACATAATGGAATGTGGCTCCCTTCCTTCCATTCTCATCTCTGCTCTGTTAATTGACCTCTGGTTTCAGTGAGTGGCTAATGTAACTGAAGCCCCTGGCTCTCTACTGGAAGTGAATATAAAAGAAACTGGCACTGGGCTTTCTTTCCCATGAACATTTTAGAGACCAAGCCACAGACTGAAGACCAGGAAATTGTGGATCTTTGGATAAGCTTAGTCTCAATATTTTTTTATTTTAGAAACAGTATAAGACCCTTTCTCAAATAAATAAATAAAACTTACATGGGTAAACAAAAGGCCAAGAACAGTGAAGGCAATCTTGAAGAAGAACAAAGTTAGAGGAGTTAGGATTTAGCCTATAGAAGACTTGGCAGACTTTTTCAATAAAACACAAGATATCAGATATTTTAGACTTTGCAGGCTACATGGCTTGCAGACTGTAATTTGCTGACCCCTGCTCTATAGGGTGTCCAAATTTCTTGTAAAGTCGTACAATTAAAAAGGGATGTGCAAGGATGGGTAAATAGACCAATAGTACAGAAAGTCCAGAAACAGACCCACACATCTATGTCCTACCAATAAATGGTGCAAGTCAATTAGATATTCACGTGGGAAAAAAATACTACCTGGGCGTGGTGGTGAATGTCTGTAGTCCCAGCTACTTGGGAGGCTGAGGTGAGGATTGCTTGAGCCCAAGAGTTTGAGTCTGTAGTGAGCTATGATTGAGCCACTGCACTCCAGCCTGGGCAACAGAGCAAGACCCTGTCTCCTGAAACAAAACAGAACAAAAAACCCAATCTTGTATCATACACTAAAATAAATTCCAAGTAGAATTTTAGATCCAAATGTTGAAGATAAAAAAATAATAATAAAGATTTAAGAAGCTAACATGCCTGCCTTGGGAGTAGGAACAAATATCTCAAATAGGAACAAGAAACGGTCATCATCAAGGAAAAGTTTATAAATTGGACTACTTTAATATTAGAGACTCTATTAAAAGTTATCAGTAAGAAGAGTGAAAAGCAAGAAGACACAAAGTGGGACAAGGTATTTCCTCCCCTCCCCTCCCCTCCTGTCCTCTCCCCCTCCCCCTTCTCTTCTCTTCTCTTTTCTTTTCTTTCTTTTTTTTTTTTTTTTTTTTTTTTGACAAGAGTCTCCCTTTGCCACCCAGGCTGGAGTGCAGTGGTGCAATCTTGGCTCCCAGGAACCTCTGCCTTCCAGGTTCAAGTGATTCTCCCGCCTCAGCCTCCCGAGTAACTGGAACTACAGGCACAAGCCACCACACCCGATTAATTTTTTATATGTTTAGTAGAGGCGGAGTTTCACCATGTTGGCTGAACTAGTTTCGAACTCCTGAGCTCAAATGATCTGCCTGCTTCCCAAAGTGCTGGGATTACAGGCATGAGCCACTGCGCTGGGCCAGGACAAGATATTTCAACACATATAACTAATAAAGCGTTCATATCTAGAATCTTTAAGGAGCTTCTATAAATCAGTAAGGCTAAGATAGACAACCAAATAGAAAATATGCTCTCAAAAGATATCTAATTGACCAATAAGATGCTTAACATCATTAGTCATCAGGAAAATGAAAATTAAAACCTCAGTAGGATACTATTACTGTACACCTGCCAGAATGGCTAAAATTCAACATCTGATGATATGCAAGGTTGACAAAGATATGGAGCAACAGGAGTGCTCTTACATGCTGGTGGAAATAGGAATTAGTGTAACCACTTAGGAAAATTCTTTGGCAGTTATTTCAGTTATCTATCACTGTATCCAGGCCACTCTCAAAGTTGGGGAAATAATTGGCATCCTGTTTTCAGATAATATTTAGAGCAGGGAAAATGAAACTATTATTTGAATGGAGAAATTTAGGAAAATTTTCACATTAACAAAAGAAAAAAGTTGGAAAGAATGGCAGTTTGACTAGCTCAACACAAATAGAGGGAAGAAGAGGAAACATACAATAATAAAAGTAAGGGGAAGGAATAAGATTATATCAATTATTAGACTAAATGTGAGCAGACTGAATTTTGCCATTAAAAAGGGTATGTGAGGTTGCACGGGTGGCTCACACCCGTAATCCCAGCTCTGTGGGAGGCCAAGGCAGGAGGGTGTCTTGAGCCCAGGAGTTCGAGACTAGCCTGGGCAACATGGGGAAACCCCATCTCTACAAAAAATAAAAAATAAAAATAAATAAAAATAGCCAGGAGTGGTAGCATGCATCTGTAGTCCCAGCTACTCTGGAGGCTGAGGTGGATTGCTTGAGGATTGCTTGAGTCCAGGAGGTGGAGGCTGCAGTGAGCCTTGGTCGTGCCACTGTACTCCAGCTTGGATGACAAAGCAAGACCCTGTCTCAAAAAAAAGAAAGAAAAAAAAGATGTGTCAGACTGAACTAAATAAACCTCTGGAGAATAATGTTTATAAGCAATTCTCAAAGCAAAATGAGTAGGTGAAAATAAAGCAGAAATGAAAGAGCAGGAAAATAGCGAAAAACAAAAACAAATTTCCTCAAAGCAGAACAGCATTAGACAAAGTGGATTTCAGGTTAGAAGCACTAAGTGAGGTAAAGAGACATTATATACTGATAAGGGGCACAATTTATGATCATGTATGAACCAAATAGCATCAAGTATCATATCAGGCAAAAACATAAACAAAAACTATTAGTAATATAAGGTAAACTTGGTAAAAGTTGAGCTATTGTGAGGCATTTCAGTGTATCCTTACAGTATTGAATCTAGAGGAACTGAATAATCAGTAATGATAACAGTACTATATTAATATATTATCTGAGATTTACTGGGTGCTTACTGTGTGCCAGGCACTCTTCTAAGTGTTTTACAGTATTAAATCATTGATCCTCATAAAAAACTTATGATACTCAACAAAAAGGCATTTTTCCCGTGAAGATATGCAAATGGTCAATAAGCACCTAAAAAGATGTTCAGCAGCATCAGTCATAGGGAAATGCAAATCAAAACCACAGTGAAGTACCACTTCACACCCACCGGGGTGGCTGTAATAAAAAGATGGACAATAACAAGTGTTGATAAGGATGTAGAGAAGTTGGAAGTCTCATACATCACTAGTAGAAGTTTAAAATTATGCAACTGCTTTGGAAAACAGTCTAGCATTTCCTGAAAAGGTTAAACATAGAGTTACCATATGACACAGCAGTTCAACTCCTAGGTTTATACCTGAGATTATTGGAAACATTTGTCCACAAAAAAACTTGTATGTGAATTCTCATAGTAGCATTATTGTTAACAGTTAGAAGGTAGAAACAACCCAGATGTCTATCAGCTGATGAAGGGATTAATGAAATGTGGTTTCTCCACACAGTGGAATATTATTTGGACATAAAAAGGATACATGCTACCATATGGGTTAACCTTGAAAACATTATGCTAAGTGAAAGAATCAAGTTATAAAAGACTACATATTTCATTTTCATGAAATGTGTAGCATAGACCAGTCTATAGAGACTCAATGTAGATGAGTGGTTATTATGATTTAGAGTTGGGTGGGAGGGGGTAATTAGGTTTAAATGCTAATGGGCAGGAGGTTTCTTTTTAGGGTCACGAAGATGTTCTAAAATTGATTGTGATTCTAAAGTCAGATTTGCATAGCCTATGAATTTATAAAAAACCATCGAATTGGACTTAAAAGTATATACATATATTTTTTTTTGCGGGGGGAGGGTTGGGTGCATGGAGTCTCCCTCTGTCACCCAGGCTGGAGTGCAGTGGCACGATCTTGGCTCACTGTAACCTCTGCCTCCAGGGTTCAAATGATTCTCCTGCCTCAATCTCCTGAGTAGCTGGGATTACAAGCATGCCCCACCATGCCTGGCTAATTTTTGTATTTTTGGAGTGACGGGGTTTCACCATGTTGGCCAGGTTTGTCTTGAACTCCTGACCTCAAAGGATTCGCCTGCCTCAGCTTCCCAAAGCACTAGGATTACAGGCCTGAGCCACTGTGCTGGGCTGTAAATAGATATATTTATGATATGTGAAATATGTTTTAATGAAGTTGTTATCGAAAACAAATTACAGTTATGTTAATTGACTTTAAAGGAGTTCTGCAAGGTACATTTCAGTAAGGAAAGCAATATGCTTTATTTTGTAAAATAGTGACATATGAGCATGGAATAAATATGGAAGGATATATAATAGGTTGCCAATTTGGGTTATCAAGATAGGAGGGTGCTGATATGGGGGAAGAGGGATTCGAGGGGAAGGAGGTAGCAATGAAATTTAGGAAAAGAAAACCTGTATTTAAATAAAAAGCCATGATGTGTCATATCTCTAATTTACTTTCAGATGGTTCAGCAAGACAGCATATATGCATACATAATTACATATATACACACATATAGATGGATAGATAAAGCAAAGATGGCCAAATGTAACAATTGTTGACTCTATGTGGGGGTTATATGGATAGTTATTTTACTAGTCTGTCAAATTTTATCTGTGTTTGATAGTAATAAAAAATCAGGGGTAAAAACCCCACCAGAATGTTTTCTGTGATCACATTATTGTAATATTTAAAATATTTACATATTTAAAAATTTTAGTCACACTTAATAAGCAGAAAAATGCCTTAAACATTTCAAAATTATGAAATTATTTTTCTAGTCCTTTTGCTTTTGTTTAAGTTAAATTTCTAGGCTGTTTGGAATTTCTTTTTTTTTTTTTCTTTTTTTTTTTTTTAGATGGGGTGTCATTCTGTCACCCAGGCTGGAAGTGCAGTGGCACAATCATGGCTCACTGTAGCCTCGACTTCCCAGGCTTAGGTGATTATCCCATCTCAGCCTCCCGAGTAGCTGGGGCTACAGGTTGCCACCACACCTGGATAATTTTTTTTTTTTTTTTTTTTTTTGTATATTTTGTAGAGACAGAGTTAATTGTGTTGCCTGGGCTGGTCTTGAACTCCTGGGCTCAAGTGGTTGGCCCACCCCCACCTCCTAACATACTGGGATTACAGGGGTGAGCCACCGAGCCTGGCCTGGAGTTTCATAATCTATGTTTATTAATTTTGATGTGGTTTCTTTTTGATCCATTACTTTTTTTCTAGGTAAACAGTGGTATCATCTGGAGATAATGCTGGTTTTATGATTCCTTTCCAATATTTTTGCCTTATTGCATAGGCTAGAATATCTGGAACAATTTTGAATGATGATGAGGGTAAACGTCCTTATTTTAAATTTTTAATGGCAGTCTTGTTTCAGTTTCAAAGTTTTATGTTTTTTGATAAATATTATTGATTGGGTTAAGGACATTTTCATCTAACATTAAAATAGTTGAGTGAAACAGAGTACCCAAATCAGAAAATTAAATGAAAAAAAAAGTGATGAAAAGCAATCCTAAAATGTAGAGCAAAAATAATACCCAAAGGTAGAGGGTGATAATCAGCCCACAGGACTGATAGAAGTTCTTACATTCAGGCAAAAACCCTGTTAGTCCTAGATGTATACCAAATCAGTATGTTAGAATAAAACAACAAAGGCTGGGTACGGCGGCTCACACCTGTAATCCCAGCACTTTGGGAGGCTGAGGTGGGCAGATCACCAGAGGTCAGGAGTTCGAGACCAGCCTGTCCAACATGGTGAAACCCTGTCTCTACTGAAAATACAAGAAAAAATAGCTGGGCATGGTGGTGGGTGCCTGTAATCCCAGCTACTCGGGAGGCTGAGGAGTCAATTGCTTAAACTCGGGAGGCAGAGGTTGCAGTGAACCGAAATTGCACCAATGCATTCCATCCTTGGCGACAGAGTGAGCCTCCATCTCAAAAAAAAAAGAATAAAACAACAAAAACAGATGTTACAGAGCCTGTGAGATCTGAGAAATACTGGGACATCACTGGCATGTGCCCAAAAGAGTTTCACTGAATAAATCTTGGGGTCGATGTGTGTTGGAGATAAGAGCTCTTCTACAAGGAAGTATGCCTATTTGCCAAAAATAAGCAAATATATTTTTCTTAGCACTGCTTTAAGGAACGTTCGTTTTGTTAAAGGTTAAAATTACTGGATGGGTTAGTTGCCTTGCAAGTATACTTTTGTGGAATGAATATGAGTGTACTCTTAATAAATCTATTGATATTCATCATATTTTAAACTGAGTTCATATTTCCCAATATGGTCAAGAGTACAGACCATGAATATGAAAATATGCTGATGAAAATATGAATATGTTCTTAATGAATATATTGATCTTTATTAAATTTTAAACCAGGTTCAAAAATGTCCCAATATGGTCAAGAACATAGCTCATGAATATGAATATAAACTTATGAAAATGTTCATGAATATATTCATGTTCATTAATTTTAAACTGTATTAAAAAGTTTTCCCAATAGGGTAAAGAAGAATATATTCATGAATATATTCATAAAGAGGATATATTCATGAATATAATCATTATAAAGAATATATTCACATTTATTGAATATTTTCACAAAGAATATATTCATATGAAGACTAAACTACTCTACAACTCTTTGCGTTTTACAAATTAGTTTTTAAAATCCTGCTATGTAGCAAAGTGTAAATCATTCTACTAAAATTTCACTGAAATCTTCAAAAAGTGAAAAAGTATAAATTTGGTATCTTCAGCGAATTGATCTATTTATGAATTGGCTCCTAGTGAATAGTTCTTGGCAAATTAATTTAGAGCCCTCTCTCTCTGCATGAGATGAACCATTATTTATTACAGCATCTGCCCTGGGAAAACCAAGAGAAAAAGAGGGGGATATTGAAAACAGCTGGGCTGAGTGTTCAGAACAGGCTGATTAATAACACTAAAGAAATAAAGATTCTTGTTAGAAGGAAGGCCTACAAGCCACTGCATGAGATTTAAGGACCACAGTGCTCAGGCTGGTGAGACTGGTATGGCAGGCAGTATTTTGGGGCTGAAGAGTTTAGTGTAGTTACCATCTGCAGAATGATACAAGTTTAAGTTTACTCATAATAGAGAGAAACTGGAAAATTACATGGCTTGCTTTGGGAGTTCCTCACTTCATTTTGTTTTGGTGTTTCAGAAAAGAAATTCTGAGGCTTTAGACAGTTTGCTACCCACAGATCTCATAAATCAAGCATTCTTCGTGACCTGGATCTATCTTGAGCAGATCAAAGCTCTGAGCAGCTTGAATAGTGCTCACCCAGAGGCTTACTGCCAGTAACAACCCAAATTTCTTAGCCTATTTGTTTTTGTTGTTGTTGTTTGTTTGTTTGTTTTAAAGCAGCAGTAAAACACATTGTGGGTGCACATTTTTTGGAAAAACCAAAAGTTCAAATATTAGTAAAATATTTGGACTTAACATTTTATGGGCACTCAGAAGTAACCATCAACTTCACGTGTATCTCTGAGCAAAATATTAACCACTAATAACCATTAGTAAATGGATGCTGAGTGGGCCAGATCTTGCTGACACCTTGGTTATATGGTGTTTTGTGTGGGATATTAGTTTTCTGAGGTTTGTACTAAGGAATTTGTAAAATGCTTAATTTTATCATTAACTTTACCATTGAGCTTCTGAGCTTTTTTTTTTTTTTTTTTTTTTTTTTGAGACCCAGTTTTGCTCTTGTTGCCCAGGCTAGAGTGCAGTGGCATGATCTCGGCTCACCTCAACCTCTCCACCTCCCAGGTTCAAGCGATTCTCCTGCCTCAGCCTTCCTGAGTAGCTGGGATTATAGGCATGCGCCACCATGCCTGGCTAATTTTGTATTTTTAGTAGAGATAGGGTTTCTCCATGTTGGTCAGGCTCGTCTCGAACTTCTGACCTCAGATGATCCACCCGCCTCGGCCTCCCAGAGTTCTGAGCTTCTTAAAGTCAATACCCATGTCCAATTTATATTTGCTGTGCTATTGCATCTAGCACAATTTATTGTGTGTAGAAGATGCCTAAAGTTTATTTTTAATGAATACATATATGAAATGTCTGTCATGGAACTATCTATTTTCCTTATATTTGTATTGCTATTTTGCCCATTAACTAGAGGATATGGATGGTAAGCCTTGTCTATGTCTCTGTTTTCTTAATAAAGATGCCCTTTTTTCTTGTATATCCAACCTTCGTGCACTAAAATCCTCTTTCCCCACAGCTTCACAGAATACTAGATTAATTGTTTAGCCCTTTTCTTATCTGTAGCCTTCTTTACTATAAAGTGGAGGGAAAATGTTCAGTGATTTGAAAAGTTTCAAAATTTTTCTGTACTATTAGACTTGAATGAATGTCAGATCTGAGAGGGCCCTGCGAGACCACTATTCAATCCTTTTGTTTTACTCGTGAAAAACTCAGAGTTCTAATTGCTTTCGCACTGTAACTCATGCCAGGCTATTTTGTAATTGCTTAGTTGTTGGCATTTCTAGCTAGACTTTAAATTCAGTGGGAATAGGGACCACATCTATCTTATTTACTGCTGTATTTCTGACACAGCACAGTGCTTAGAAGAGAATAGGTGTTCAGTTAATGGTTCAGTTAGGAATAAATAAATAAATAAATGAGTCAAGATTGGTGAAGGGACTTGCTCAAAGTCATGTGACTATTTAGGGGGCAGCCCACAGTTGCTGAATCTCAGTTAAGCACATTAAAAGTCAGAGCTTTGTAATCTACTCTGCCATCCTGGAGAGAGTCAAGGTCAGTGGAAATGACTAATTTTTCTTAAGTGTGTTTGTTAAGCTCTGCAACTTATACATTTCCACATGTTGGCTTTCAGTATACCGGAGACTGCTATATAGGAAAGCAGCTGACCAAGGCAATGTAGAGGATGTGCTGCCATTATTTTTGCCTGGAGCCTTTTTCAAGAGGCACTTCTACTTTTCAAAGCAGTGAAACTTCATCTTAGGAAAAGAAATTTTCCCCAGCTACAATCTAATTTTTAATCTTTTTTTTTTTAATTTTAACTTTCCACACTATACCATCATATTAATCTTATTTTTAAATGTATTGTTTCTGAAATCCTGAGTGCCCCAGCGATCAAAAACTCTGCTTAGGATTCAGTTCATTAATGTGAGGGCTCAGACTCCTAAGGTACTTATAAAACCTCAAGGACTATTGATACTGGTCATTTGTGAATTCAAACAGAAACTTCCAGAATCATCATGACCTTTTAAAGTTTCATCCTTAGTTTTTCTGGTCTACTGTTGACCTCCATTAATGATCCCAAATCTGCTTGTTTTGCAGAAAATAAAATGTGTACGTGGTCACAGAAACGGTTATTACCTGATGATCTTTAAGATCTTGGAGTATATAATACTGTGGGTCATTGATGTCTTTTACTGTTAAGTTCCCCATCAGTACCTATATTCACCTTTTGACTGCATGGTAAATGGCTTTGCTTATGTATGAACTTAGGTGTTTGTAATGAAGTCAGAATTTAAACCATATTGAGGGAGAATGGGAAAAAGAATAAGACTGGAAAGGAAGAAACTGTCAAGTCAGGGTTTGGCTTTTCTTGTTATATGTCATTCTATTAAAATATGTATATTTTTGTACTTTTTTTGAACATATGAAATGATCATATTTTACTTGACATTTATCACTTATTTAGCAGCAGAAAAATACATGTAAATGGAAATGCTATCATCCCTTTGAAACATGTCCTTTCAACACTTAGGATTCGTGCTATTTGCCAGGAGGGAGTTTTTCTACTTACAGAGCATCCGGGAGATGAATTGGAAAGGCAGACTTCTGGTCTGGTTAGCACTTTCGTTGTTTTTTATTTCCTTTTTGGGTCCCATATTCATGAAAGATTTGTCTTAGCATTTTTAGATAAATATTTCATTAGTGATACACAGGTTTGTTTGGTTTTTTTTTTTAGTGAATTGCAAAGAATAATGGCTGCCATTCTTGGATTTTGGCCTTTATTGATTTGGATATTATTGATGTGTGAAATATATAAACTTGTCAGATGCTTTGTGAGTCTCTCCTGATCTTAAGGCATTTTAGAGCACCTAGTAGTAGAGTGTCCTTGAGTTAGCTAAATTTATACTTATTTTGAGGCTGGCAAATTTGTGTAATATTGATGACCTAGAAATGAGATAGGAGTTCTGCAGGACTGGTTTCACATGATACAGGTCGTAAAGACCCCACTGAAATAACAGGATGAGGTAAAGAATCTGGCCAAAACCCGCCAAAACCAAGATGCCAATGAAAGTGACCTCTGGTTGTCCTCACTGCTCATTATATGCTAATTATAATACATTAGCATACTAGAGGAAACCCCCACTAGCACTCTGACAGTTTACAGTCATCATGGCAATGTAGGGAAGCTACCATATATGGTCTGATGGGGGAGGAACCCTCAGTTCCAAGAATTCCCTGCCCCTTTCCTAGAAAACTTATGAATAATTCACCCCTTGTTTAGCATATGATTAAGAAAAACCATAAAAATAGCCAACTAGCAGCCATCACAGCTGCTCTTCCTATGCAGCTGCCACTCTTTTATTCCTTTGCCTTTTTTTTTTTTTGTGACAGTCTCACTCTGTCGCCCAGGCTGGAGTGCAGTGCTTTCTTAATAAACTTGCTTTCACTTTACTCTGTCTGCTGGCTCTTGAATTCCTTCCTGTGTGAAGCCATGAACCCATGTGGCCTCCCAAACTGAACTCCAATTTTGAGGTTTGCCCTGTAGAAAGGAATATAGTTTGAATTGAACAAATATTATGATTGTTGTATATTATATGCTTCTGCTGTACTGAATTTTATGTTTCTCAGAGTTCTACGTCTTCTCTTACCTGGAATACTCTCACTCTCTCTGCCCTGTGTAATTTAATCATGGTTATCCTTCAAGTATGAACTCGTCTTTTCTCTAGGAAGCACTCCTTGACTCATTGGGAACTAGGTTAGCTACTGCCTCTCTGTGCTCCTTGACACCCTGAGCTTTCCCATCAGAGTTGTAAACCAGAAATAAAAAATATATATATATATTTTTTGAGACAGTCCCGTCTGTTGCCCAAGCTGGGGTGTGGTGGCGTGATCTGCAACCTACGCCTCCTGGGTTCAAGCGATTCTCCTGCCTCAGCCTCCCGAGTAGCTGGGACCACAGGCGCATGCCACCACTCCCTGGCTTGGCGCGGAAGCTCACTCCTGTAATCCCAGCATTTTGGGAGGCCAAGGCAGGTAGATCACCTGCAACCAGGAGTTTGTGACCAGCCTGGCCAACATGGCGAAACCCTATCTCTACTAAAAATAAAAAAAAAATTAGCTAGGAGTGGGGTGCGCGCCTGTGGTCCCAGCTACTCAGGAGGCTGAGTCCTGAGAATCACTTGAATCCAAGAGATGGAGGTTGCAATGAGCCACAGTTGTGCCACTGCACCCCAGCCTGGGTGACAGAGCAAGACTCTGTCTCAAAAAAAAAAAAAAAAAAAAATTCTAAGTCTCCCCAACTAACTGAATGGACCCCTTTTCTGGGACAAGGGCATTCCAAAGTTAATCTGAAAAACTAGTTCGGGCCATGATGCGGGGTTGAGGAGTCAGACATGCTTCATTATACCCTCCTCCCTTTGGAGTTCAGACACAATTGGCCAGCATTAACATTAAAATAGAGACCTTAAGACTGACAAAACAGACTCTTTGTAGCAGTAAGATACCAACATGACAAGGCGCTGAAAGAAATTGAAGTATTTTACCCCAAAATATATTTCTTTGACATATTTTGAAATGACCCTGTGAAGCTGTCTCTTGTGGGGAAAATCTACATTCTGTAGAAAATTCCTTCCCTTTCCAGATCTTTCCCTGGTCCAGGAGAGAATTAACTTTAGAGTCTCTGGCACCTTATTAAGTCTGATTAAGAAACATTTACAATCTGTTCTCTCTGCAGCCTGCTGCCTGGAGGATTTGTCTGCATTATAAAAACCTTGGGCTTCAGGACCTCTTATCTTAACCCAGATACTTCTTTCTGTTGATTCCAGGTCTGTAGATAATAGCTTAACCCTTTCAACCAATTGCCAGTCAGAAAATCTTTTTTTTTTTTTTGGAGACAAGGTCTCGCCCTTTCTCCCAGGCTGGAGTGGCATCATCTTAGCTCACTGCAGCCTCAACCTCCTGGGCTCAAGCAATCCTCCCACCTCAGTCCCCCAAGTAGGTGGGACTACAGGCAAGCGCCACCACACCCAGCTAATTTTTTTGTTGAGATAAGTTTCACTGTGTTGCCCAGGCTGGTCTTGAACTCCTGAGCTCTGGCAGTCTGCCCACCTTGGCCTCCCAAAGTGTTACAAGTGTTAGCCACTGCGCCCGGCCATTCAGAAAATCTTTGAATCTACCTATGACCTGGAAGCACCCTCTTCGAGGTGTTATGCCTTTCTGGACCAAATCAGTATACATATTACGTGTACTGGTTGGTGTCTTATGCCTCCCTAAAATGTATGAAACCAAGCTGTAGCCTGACCACCTTGGGTACATGTTCTTAGGATCTCCTGGGGCTGTGTCGTGTGCCATGGTCACTCATATTTGGCTCAGAATAAATCTCTTGAAATATTTTCAATAGTTTGACCCTTTGCGTCAACATATCCAAATCAGGCTATATTGTTATTACTTGTTTTGTTTAGATTTTGAGCTACTAGATTGTAAGCTCTGTGAGGACAAGGAACGTGTAACATTGACTCTTTGGTGTCTTGGCATAGTATTTGCTACATAGTAGTCTTAATGTTTTTGGAATAGATGAATAATTTCAGCATCTTGTTTTTCCATATATTTTTCAGCATTGCTACAGGCTGAATATAATCATATTTAAAGATAAGGTCCTTAAAAAGGTAATTTATGTTAAAATGAGGTCTTTAGGCTGGCCCCTGATCAATATGACTGGTGTCCTTATAAGAAGAGGAAATTTGGATAGAGATTTGTACAGGCACAGAGGGAAGACCATGTGAAGACACCAGAAGAAGACAGTCATCTAGGAACTAAGGAGAGAGGACTTGGGATAACCCAGTCCTGCTGACAGCTTGGTCTCGGACCTTTAGCATTCAGAACTGTGAAAAAATAACTTCCTGTTGCTTAAGGAATCCTGTCTGTGGTATTTTGTTATGGCAGCTCTAGCAAGCTGATATAAACATAATAGCAAATATCTGGATGACTATATAGTGTTTAGTTTTCTGACATGTCAAGAAAAATATTTCATTCAAGATGGTAACGACATATGCACCTTTATATTGCTTGACAAATAATAGAAACTCAGTAATGGCATTGTGGAAAAGGACTGTAACAAACATATGTTTCCATATCCTCATTTCTCTTTCTCAATAAAGTTCAGATTACTTCCCTTGGGCTTTATAACTCTCCGTGCTATTACAAGCTATTTTTCATAACTTGTATCTTGCTACTTCCCTTAGCCTATTCTAGTCTCAAGGAAATGAAAGTGTTTGCTGTTTTCTGTATATCCTTAACTTCCCACTTTCTTGCCTTCACTCATTGTTTATGGACTTTCAACACTGCTTTGTTCTATTCATTTAGTTAGTCCACAAATATTTATTGATGCCTCAGTGTGTGCTGGAAACTGGGCTAGGAGCTGAAAGTATAATGATTAATAAAACCATAAGCCTTCTGCTGAAGGAGCTAATACTCTGGTAGGGGTAGACATTTAAGTAGGGTAACATAGGGCTCCAGGGAAGCAATGGACCAAGCCTTCGGTGGGGCGAGGGGAAGAGCTGCAGAAATGAGTCTAAGTCAGTGGTTCTCAAATGGGGATGAAAAGGGAGGAACCATTTGACAATGTCTGGAGACATTTTTGGTTGTCACGACTTGGAGGTGGGTGTATGCTACTGGCATCTAGTGGGTAGAGATGCTGCAAAGCATATTACAGTGCACAAGATGGTCTCCCACAACAAATAATTATCTAGCTCACAAAGTTGATAGTGCTGAGGTTGAGAAATCCTGCTGTAAATCAGGTTGTAAAATTTGAGTAGGAAGGTGTTTCGCCAGCCAAAGAATGGCAGCATTTGCAAAGATCTACTAGAGTTGAGATACCATGATTTGGCTAACTGGACTGAGTTTAATGTGGCTGGAGCTCAATGTTTGAATGGGAAGGAATTAGGCTTGAGAGGTAAGCCTGGCAATGTTCAGATTTAGAGGCCTCAGAGCCACGTTGATAATTTGGGATGTCTTCTCTTTGGCTGTTTGGAGCCTTTGATGGAGAGTTTGAGGTAAATCTGTTGATAAGTAACTAGTAACCATTCTGAGTATATCTGCAGACACTAATGGTAAAGCACTATGGCTGAGAATAACTATTCTAGAAAGTCTGAACTCCGGGTTACCCATCTAGTGAGGATCACTGATAAATCTATGTAAGGGAGGATAACTGCTACGGTTTGAATGTGTCCCCTACACATTCTGTTACTGAAGGGGCATTTAAAGTGAACCCACTTGAAGTAGGGATACAAATTTTATCATAGAGAGTGAGGGAACTTGACTGGGGCTTTGTGTTGGGGTCCTCAAGACCACCTCAGGCTCAGTGATTCACTAAAAGGACTCACAGAACTCAGAAAGCTGTTATGCTCACAGTTCTTGTTACTACAGCGAAAGAATACAGATTAAAATCAGTGCAGGGAAAAGGCAGATGGATGAAGTCCTGGAGAACCAGGAGTCAGATTCCAGGTAGGCCCTCCCAGTTGAGTCACATGAGGATTGTCTCCCAACGACAATGCGTGACAAAACATGTGAAGTATTACCAACCAGGGAAGCTCACCCAACCCAGGTGTCCAGGGTTTTTATTTGTCAGTCATGTAAACTTGTATCACCTGTGTGAACCTGTGCGACTGACCTTGGTTACTCAGTCTCTAGCTCCTCAGAGGCCAGACAGGTACAGTGTGGCTCAAGGCTACCAGCAAAATACTCTTATGAGGAAGATATTCCACAAACTCAGAGGTTCTCTCTCAGGAGCCTGTCATGGGTCAGCCCTCCTTTCTTTGAATGAATGGGGTTTGAGCAACCCTGGCCTGCTGAATTAACACTTTACCGCATAGTTTTTGTTTTGTTTTTTTTAAGTTAGGGAGGTTATAGTTTTGTTTTTCCCTGCTTTACTATGAGTTTTGAAAAATTGTGTAAAATATATATAATATAAAAGAAGTTAATAATTTTAACTGTACAGTTCAGTAGCATTAAATGCGTTCACATGTTATGTAACTATCACTGTCATCCATCTCCAGAACTTTTTCATCATCCCCAAACTGAAAATTTGATGTGTTATTAAAAAATAGCTCCCCATTCCCTGATCCACCAGCTCCAGGTAACCACTGTTGTACTTCTGTCTCTTTGAATTAGGCTGCCCCAGGCACCTCATATGTAAGTGGAATCATACGGGATTTGTCTTTTTAACTAGCTTCTTGCACTTAGTATAGTGTCTTTTAAGTTTCATCCATGTTGTTAGCCAGTATCAGAATTGTATTCCTATTTAATGTTGATATAGCACAGGCTTTAATTTGAAAACATAAACTGAAGATGGTAAAAAGTATTTTTTAAAAATCTTATATTCAACAAAATTTACATAATTGAAACTGTGCTAATCCTTAAAATGTAAAAGAAGTGACTTGAGTACTCATTTTAGGGACATAGTTTTTCTGACAAAATTATATAAGAATATAGTATCCTTTACCAGGTCAAGAAGAGAGGGATGTTTTTGCGGAAATGTCTCCTGGCTTCTCTAGTTTTCCCAGGGGCCTCTCTTAGTTCTTAGAGAGTTAATTCATTCTCTTTTGAAGTACCTGTTGTATCATCCTTGAGAATTCTCCACAGTTGCTCTGTGGTCTAATTGTATCTGGTCTAACTCTGCCGGACATTCCTTTGTTAAAATGGCTTTGCATGTGATTAAAGCGGTTCTCTAGCATTGTTAAGTGACTTGTTCAAATCCTGTATCTTTGGTGGTTTATAGTTTCAGTTTATGTTCATCCTACTTGTATAGTCTCATGTTTGCAGCATCTAAAAATCAGAGTGACATAAACAAGTTCCCAGAAGTAGATACTAGGTGGGTAGTTTGAATGGGGACTGGTCAGCTCATTGGTGAATAATTTGTGTGTGACAGCTTTTGCCTCATGATTATAGGGTCATGGTTAATGAGCATCTGGACCATGAGGATCCCTGTACTTTTATTTGTGAGAGTATTGAGTGTTTGCTTAACAATCTGATAGAGAATTTAGTTCACTTACATGTCCAGGGCCCAAAGTGAGTAAATGTTCCTCACAGAAGTCTCTGGAACATGCTTCTTTAAGTTGTCGTAATTTAAACTCTCAAAAAGTTGGGTGGACTGACAGAGGATTAAGAATCTTTGGTTTTAAACCTTTACCGTTCTTATTTTTAATGCTCAGTCAGCTTACACCGTGTTCATAGTAATCCACTCTCAGTGTTCACAGGCCTAATATATTAACTATAAATAGAAAAATAGACTGCCAGCCTGTGGGAACCAGGCCTATGCCAGGGAGGGTCATTATAAGAGGCAGTCACTTTTCACTTGAGAGGTTTAAAAACTGAAAATGGTGGATATTTTTTCCTCATATCCTCATGAAACAGTGATGCTTAATGTTCAAATATAACACAGGATGATTAGCAAGAAATCATCAACATAGGTGAATTTGGGATTACTCACTTAAAAACAAGGAAAATGCTCCTCCTTCCCTCTCCAGTGCCTTAGTCAGATATTCTGGGGTTGCATGTGTAGGGTGGAACATTGTCTACAGCTCGGGAAGCGAGAGGGAGGAGATATCCATTCGTGATCATCTTCAACAACTCTTAGCTCCAAGTTGGCATGCAGCTGTGTACAATTCAAGTCGGCATGGAGCTGTGTACCATTCAAGTTGGCATGGAGCTGTATGCCATTTCTTTGGAGTAGTGCAGCACATCATGCCTTTATGATGGGGAAGAGCCGGGAGCACTGAGCCTGGTGTGCGCACAGGGATGCACACTGCATCACTTGAGAGATGGCAGTGGTTAGTAGTACTAACTCCAGGTTAGATCACTTTGGTTTGAATCCTGATTCCTTCCCCCATCCCCTGACCTCCCCTCCACACCGTTTTCCTCTCCCCTCCTCTCCCCTCCCCTCCCCTCCCCTTCTTTTCCTACTTTTAGACAGGGTCTCTGTCGCCCAGGCCAGAGTGCAGTGGTATGGTCATGGCTCACTGTGGCCTTGACTTCCTAGACTCAAGCATTCCTCCTGACTTCAGCCTCCCAAGTAGCTGGGACTACAGGCGCATGCCACCCCATCCAGCTAATTTTTTGATGTTTTTTAGAGATGGGGTTTTGCTGTGTTGCTCAGGCTGGTCTCGATCAAACTCCTGGGCTCAAGCCATCCTCCTGCTTCAGTGTGCTGGGATTTCCGGTGTGAGCCACTGCACCTGGCCCTGGTTCCCTTATTTACTAGCTTTGTGACATTGGACACATTTCTTAAACTTTCCAACTGAGTTTTCTTATCTGTAAAATGGAGATAATAATAGTACTGCCTTATAAAGGTGAATGTGTTAATATTTCTGATGTGCTTAGAATAGAGCTTGGAACAACATAGTAAGTGCTACATTACACTGTGTACTGTTATCTTTATTGTTAACTTAATTTCTCAGGGGAGCCTTTGAAGGCATTTCTAAATAGGTCAAATCTCTGCTTTATAAGATCTAATGACATCACTTATCACAGTGTTGATAATAAGTACCAGTGACTAGGTTTCTTTGTTTCATTATGGGATTAATCAGATACTTTCTACATAAACGAGAGTAAAAACCATGTTTATTTTTTGTGCGCATTGTTCACAAGGCCTGATAAGTGTTCAAGAAATATTTATTGAATGAATAAATATTTTCACAGTTATAAAGTAGTTCAGCAATAAGATATAATTTCACTTCTAAAACTAGCAAAGATTGAAAGAAATAATGCCATCATACCTAGGCAGAGAGGTAGGAAATAGATGGTATCATGTACTGTAAGTAGGATCAGTCTGCAGCAGATCCTGGCTTAAAGGCAGTTTGACCAAAAGAACTACAGAAATTTCTTCTTTTGATTCTATGTCTAAGCATTTATCAAAATGACATAGAGGTATGTAAAAAACGGTGAATATACAAAGATGTTCATGAAGGCACTTACATTAGTTAATAATTAGAACAGCCTGGGTGCAGTGGCTCACGTCTGTAATCCCAACACTTTGGGAGGCCGAGGCGGGCGGATCACCAGGTCAGGAGTTCGAGACCAGCGTGACCAACATGGTGAAACCCCGTCTCTACTAAAAATACAAAAATTAGCCGGGCATGGTGGTGTGTGCCTGTAATCCCAGCTACTCATGAGACTGAGGCAGGAGAATCGCTTGAACCTGGGAGACAGAGGTTGCAGTGAGCTGAGATTGTGCCACTGCACTCCAGCCTGGATGACAGAGTGAGTGAGACTCCATCTCAATAATAATAATAATAATCATAATCATAATTAGAATAGAGCTAAACAAAATGTCCAAAAGTAAAGGATTGGTTAATTATAATATATCCATCATTAAAAATTATGTAGAACCATGGTTCTTAAATGCACATTCTTATATTGGCTGCAAACACTAGATAAAAACACAGATTCCCAAACCCAACCTCTTGGTCGGTGACTCAGAATCTCTGTGGTTTTGCTAAGAAACAGGTCGTATATTTTCTAACAAGAATCCTGGGTGATTCCACTGCACAGCCTGATTTGGAAGAACCCTAGATGATTTCACTGTACAGTCTGATTTGGAGCCACTGTTACAGTGTGTGCATTGGCTCCTAGTCAGCTGAGCCCAAAGGTCTTAGAACCAAATGAAATGACAAGTAAGAAAAAAGAGTTAAAATCTGTGAGGACTCTGGAAAACAAGAAAGGAGGACTTCAGAAGAACTAAAAACAAAAATACTGCAAGAAGGGAAAAAGATTGAATCAGATTCTGACGACACAGAAAGCTAATTAGTGCTGAGCACCTAACACAAGTCAAAGAAAAGTCTTCTCCCCTAACTTTATCCCTCCCAGAAAAATCAGTGGGTGAGTTCTTCCAAAAGGAACATAGACTGTCCCCAAACTGGAGCAGCAAGGCCTGGTTTGGAGGTGGTAGGCATGGTTGCTTGTTCCATCTCCTGGGCACAGAACATCTGTCTTAGAGCTTACTTCCAGGCAATATTTTGAAGGAGTGTCTTATTAAGAGTGTCATTTATAGTTTTAGTTGCCATAGACATTCCTGAGATCCCATGAGCAGAGGCCAGGCAAGTGGGAGAGTTGAGGAACAAGTAAGACTGAGACATTGCACTATACAGAGTGGGTGATCATGGTGTTCACCCTCCTGCCTTGATAAATGCCTCTTGGAAACCAAGTGTCTCAGCTCCTTTCTGCTGCTGTAACAAAATATCTGAGACTGGGTAATTTATAAAGAACAGAAATTTATTTCTCACATCTCTAGAGGCTGGAAAGTCCAAGATCAAGGTTCCAGCAGGTTCGTTGCCTTCTACTCCATGGATGGCATCTTCTCACAATATGCTCACAGTATGCTCGCATGGCAGAAGGGGCAGAAAAGGGACAGACGCTGTGCCCTCGAATAGCAGAAGGACCTAAGCTAGTTTCCTCCAGCTCTTTTGTAAGGCACTAACCTATTCATAAGAGTGGAACCCTCATGACTTAATCGCTTTTCAAAAGCCTTCGCTTCTTGACCCGGCGCGGTGGCTCCCGCCTGTAATCCCAGCACTTTGGGAGGCCGAGGCGGGCAGATCACTTGAGGTCAGGAGTTTAAGACCAGCCTGGCCAACATGGTGAAACCCCGTCTCTACTAAAAATACAAAAATTAGCTGGGCCTGGTGACGCGTGCCTATAATCCCAGCTACTTTGGAGGCTGAGGCAGGAGAATCACTTGAAAACCTGGGAGACAGAGGTTGCAGTGAGCCAAGATCGCACCATTGCACACTCCAGCCTGGGGGACAAGAGTGAAACTCTGTCTCCCAAAAAAAAGGCTTCACTTCTTAAAACCACAATGGGGATTAGTTTCAATATGAATTTTGGAGGGGATACATTCAAACCATAGCACCAAATGAAGTTTAAAATGCTGCATGACATCTTGCATCTCCCTTAAGTAGACCTCAGCTGGCTATCAATTTCTGTCCCTGTTACCTGCAAGGTTGGCTCAGCTTTCGGTTTCTCTCTACCATGCCTCCATACCCAGGGCACAGTCTGCTGCCTGCACACAGGTAGCTACTGGCTGAGTTCTTTGAAGGGGACTGGGGTTCGGTTTGAAAGTTGTGCTACCAAATACACATGCACTTTCATATTCACATAACTCCTACTTAATTCACAGGCTTTGCTCTCCAATTTTGTTGTAAATTGTATATAGTACAGCCCTCTCTCTTCACTTAGGCTTCCTTGTAAAAATTATAATTTTTTGTAGAGATAGGGTCTTACTGTGTTGCCCAGGCTGTTCTCCAACTCCTGTCCTCAAGCAATCTTCCTGCCTCAGCCTTCCAAAGTGCTGGAATTACAGGCGTGAGCCACTGAGTCCAGCCCACTTAGGTTTCTTTAGTGAACTAGGCAAAAGATTATACAGGCTTTCTGAGTCAGTTCGATTGCAATGAAAATGATGCATACTTGTTGAAAGATTTTAATCTAGGGAGTGTTGCAGTTGGGTTGTTGACCCCTCCCCTCTCTGAATCATTGCTATGCTTAATGTAATCCTGAATGGGCAGGAGTGCCCTCTGTTCTTGTCAGATTGGGCCAGGGGGTAGTGGGGCAGGGAGACACAATGCTAAGTAGAAGTTTGAGCGGACAGGTGGACAGAACAGGTGGGTGGACATATTTCAAATCAGAGTATTCATGAGAACCCAATTGAATTTGTTCCTTCAGTATTCATTCAGTGTTTTGTTTTTGTTTTTGTTTTTTGAGACAGAGTGGCGCAATCATGGCTCACTGCAGCCTCAACCTCCCAGGCTCAAGTGATCCTCCCACCTCACCCTCCTGAGTAGCTGGGACTAACGGCACGTACCACCCACAAGGCTAATTTTTTCAGTCTTTTGTAGAGACAGGGTCTCACTCTTACCTAGGCTGGCCTTGAACACCCAGGCTTAAGCAGTCCTCCCTCATTAGCCTGCTAAAGTGTTGGAATTACAGGAACCACCACACCCAGCCCCATTCAGTGTTTCTTGAATGTCTTCTGTGTGTTAGGCTTTGTTCAAGGTGCTGAAGACACAGTGCTGGGCAAAATTTCTACCCTCCTATAGCCTGCATTCAGGACTTAGAGAAGGATCACAGAGCACAAAGATGCCTGGCCCTGGCACACATCTGTCCAGCCCCTAAGCAGTGTATTTGTATAATGATCTCTCAAATCCTAAAAAATATTTAGGAATCTAATTCTGGGATTCAGGCCTCAGCAGCCAGGAAGATGTCTCTGCCAGCTACTGAGATATTAATTAGGGAAACATTAGGGTATATATCTCAGCTAACCAGATTCACAGAGGTGGATGAAAGCATCATCTCATTAGACAGTACCATGAGAAAAGCAATGCCAGGACCACTGATGAACCTAGTTTTAAAGGTCAAAGCAAGGACGATGAGCCAATGGCAGAAACTGAGAAGTAGCTATAGGAATCTGAGGTAGGTCAACACTGAGAAATCTGTAAATGTAACTTACGACATGAAAAACAAAAATATCGTATTTATACTTGACCAAATACTTGATAAAATTCGACAGGTTTTCCAACTAAGAAAGACAGAAAACATTTTTAACATAGTATAAGAAAATGTTATAGGAATAAATACCTAATATCATATTTAATATGATATGGCATACTGGACACTTTGCATAAAAGTTAAGAGTTAGAGGCCGGGCGCAGTGGCTCACGCCTGTAATCCCAGCACTTTGGGAGGCCGAGGCGGGTGGATCACGAGGTCAGGAGATCGAGACTATCCTGGCCAACATGGTGAAACCCCGTCTCTACTAAAATACAAAAAATTAGCCGGGCGTGGTGGTGCACGCCTGTAGTCCCAGCTACTCAGGAGGCTGAGGCAGGGGAATCGCTTGAACCCAGGAGGCAGAAATTACAGTGAACCGAGATCGCGCCACTGCACTCCAGCCTGGAGACAGAGTGAGACTCTGTCAAAAAAAAAAAAAAAAAGTTAGCAATTAGAAAACAATTTTGAAAAATAAGAATAATGAGAAGGGGTTTGCCTTCTTGAATTTAAAGTATTCAGCTACAGTAATTTTAAATGGTATAGTATTAATTGTAAAATAGATAAGTATTTAAATTTTAATGGTATAGTATTAATTGTAAAATAGATAAGTAGATTAATGAGTCAGGATATACATTCTAGAACTATATGGGAATGTATATCCTGACTCATTAGGACATTTTTGTGCTTTTGCAAAGGGACCATAATACCAAACTAAAACCGTGTCAATTTTTAAATTCTTTTGCATTTCTCAGGAAAATGACCTCTCTCCTTCTTTGAGTATTTTCTAGAATGAGTGGTATGGCCCCAAATTGGGAGGCTTAGTCCTGAAATTCAAGTCATCTTGATGTCTGTTAAGTCTATTTCAGAGTTTCTAAAATATTTCGTTTTATGAATAAAAATAGGTTACTCACATTCCCAACATTGTCACTGACTCACCATCTCTCATCTGGAACAATTATACCACTTTCAGCACTCACCATCCACATACCTAAAAATAAGAGTCAGAATGGAGGGGCTATTAAAATGATAGACACTGTAGCTTCAGATCTTATTCCCATGAGCAAATATTTCACAGTGATAAGAAAGACCTGTCCTCCCTTCCTGAGAGCTAGTGAAGATATAAGAATTAATTTATATATTATATAACACTTTGGGTACAACACTTTGGGTACAAAGTGTTATATAATATTAACTTATTACCACATTTAAAATGCTAATTTAAGGTTCACCCACTCTGCATAAAGAAAGTACATGCCTGCATGTTTCATCTTTTTCTACACCCTTCAGAAGTGTAGCAGCAATGCAAATCAGAAGCTTTGTAAAACATAGTAGTTTTGAAAACCAGCGGCCAGGGATGAGTTCTTGGAATTGAACCAGCCCTGCAGGTTCTTCTACGTAGACATGTGAAGGATGTGTTGGAGTCAAGGGTGATTTGCAGGATTTGGGCTTCAGCGTTTGAAGGGATGGTAATGCCATTTACTGAGATATTAATTTGTATATTAATTGTCTGATAACCAGATCCACAGGGGTGAAGGAGAGCCTCATCTAGTGAGACTATGAGAAGAAAACACACGGATAAACTTTGGTTTTAAAGGTCAAAATAGAGTGATGTGCTCTAGCAAAGGAAACCAAGAATAGCAGAATAAGGAAAGGCAGTATCATGGAAGCTAAGGGAAGAGAGGGTTTCAAGTGAGGCAGAGAACAGCTCTGATTGCTGCCGAGGAGCCAAGAGAAGAGGACTGAGGAGTGTCAATGGAATGTCTTGATATAGAGGTTATTGGTGACCTTGGCCAGGGCAGTTCCAGTGGAGTCTGGGGAGGCACATGTATTTCACTTTGTTCTCTCAAATCTGGGATCAGCCCGCCTATAGTTTATTTACCAAGGTGAGGCTGTATTTTCAAGCATCGGGGACAGATTCTTTGTTGTGAGACACTGTTACTCTGTTAAGCCTTGGAAAATTCCATCAGGAGAATGAGGCTATGTTAAAGGCAATTAAAAATGTTAAACATCACTCACTCTGAGACAGAATTTTCAGATTTTCTATTTACTATACTTCTTTGAGTGGGCTGTAAAGTATGAATCATGTCAAATCACGCCCATTGATGAGAAAACCACTTTAAAATGTGATGGAATAATATTGCTAGTCATCACATGTGGAACAATTTTAGTGAGTGGAATGCCATTGCAATTCATTTTAATCCTTTTCTGATAGTGTATAATAAAAACCTATGTAGTATAAATTATAGAATTTAAAAACATGAATAATTGGGAAAGTTCTTAAGAATTTTGAGGTATTTATAAGTATTTTAGATAGCTGCACTGATTTTTTTTTTTTGAGACAGTGTCTTACTATGTTGCCTAGGCTGGTCTTGAACTCTAGGCCTCAAGCAATCCTTCTGCCTTGGCCTGGCCTGCACTGATATTTTTGAAGCTGCTTTTTTTTTTCTTTGGTGTTTTTGTTTTTTGTTTTTTGTTTTTTTTTTTTTGAAGACATAGGGTCTTGCCGTGTCATCTAGGGTGGAGTGCAGTGGTATATACGATCATAGTGCACTGTAACCTCAAACTCCTAGGCTTAAGCAGTCGTCCTGCCTCAGCCTCTCGAGTAGCTAGGACTACAGGTTCGTGCCACTGCCTCTGGCTAATTTTTTAAATGTTTTATAGAGAAAGGGTCTCCAGCTGGTCTCAAATTCCTGGCCTCAAGTGATCCTCCAGCATTGGCCTCCCAAAGTGCTGAGATGACAGGCATGAGCCACCACACCTGGCCTTGCATTTTTGATATAATATCAGTATCAAATTATTGACTGAGATCAAGGTGTTTGTTTTCCACGACCATAGAAATTATATTACAAATTATTTTAAAAATTAATTTTCTTGGCAAAGGTATAACTAGTTTGCATCACATAACTGTATTTCAAGTTAGGACTTAAACTGGATCAGTTTGTCAAAGAGCTGGTGAGCAGCATTTGTTAGGAAATGGGTAGGTGAAATATGGTAGAAGTGGTTAGGGTAAGAATTACTTTAGATCATGGCATCTATTATCCTGAGTCTGTGGGATGCTAGAATGTTGCAAGGTAGTTGCTAAGGGTGGATAACTTTTGATAGGTATCATAGAAGACTTCCAGAATCTTCTTAGGATTTTTGGTTGTGCTTTTCCTTCTGACTGGAAAAACCTTTTCTCTCTGTCTGTCCTCTTCCTTCTTCATCTGTGAATTCTTGCTAATTCTTCAGCAGTTAACTTAAATACCACTTTCTCAGAGAAGCTTACACTGAAAATGAAACAGGTTTTTATGGTTTTATGCTCTCTTAGCACTCAGTATATTGTCTTTGCAAAATTCTTTTTTTTTTTTTTTTTTGAGACGGAATCTTGCTCTGTTGCCCAGGCTGGAGTGCAGTGGTGCGATCTTGGCTCACTGCAAGCTCCGCCTCCCAGGTTCACGCCATTCTCCTGCCTCAGCCTCCCAAGTAGCTGGGACTACAGGCACCCACCATCACACCTGGCTAATTTTTGTATTTTTAGTAGAGACGGGGTTTCACTGTGTTAGCCAGGATGGTCTCAATCTCCTGACCTCGTGATCTGCCTGCCTCGGCCTCCCGAAGTGCTGGGATTACAGGCGTGAGCCACCACGCCTGGCCTGTCTTTGCAAAATTCTTAATAGAACTGCAGCAAAATTATTTCTTGTATCATTAGTTCTTTGTTTCTTCCTGCCTTGCCACCATGAGTTCCATGTGAGCACAGTTCATGACTGTCTTATTAATGGCAGTATCCCCAGTGCCTAGTGGCCCACTGTCATACAATATTTATTGAATAGAAATGCTACTGAAAAGCCTATATGATTTCTCTTAAAAGAAACTCGGGCTGGGTGCAGTGGCTCACGCCTGTAATTCCAGCACTCTGGGAGGCTGAGGCGGGCGTATCACCTGAGGTCAGGAGTTTGAGACCAGCCTGGCCAACATAGTGGAACGCCGTCTCTACTAAAAATACAAAAATCAGCCGGGCATGGTGGTGGGCACCTGTAACCCCAGTTACTCAGAAGGCTGAGGCAGGAGAATCGCTTGAACCCAGCACGCAGAGGCTGCAGTGAGCCGCGATCATGCCATTGCACTGCAGCCTGGGCAACAGAGTGAGACTCTGTCTCAAAAAAAAAAAAAAAAAACTCTGGGATTGACGGATTGATGGTTCAGAGAGCTGCAGAATAGATCATATAGTTGGTCTAAGGGCCTATTTGCGTGGCTCCCAGAGACGGAGATGTGTGGGTAAATGAGCCTTGTTTTATAATGTTGCTTTAAATTTAGGAGTGACTTGAGTCTAAGAAGTCAGAATGTTAAATGAGAACTTCATTTGTGCCTGAGTGCACTGTGCTGTATTGTATATGTTCGCTGTCTGGGCCTCACTTCGTGAGTGTATTGCACTATATTGTGTATTATTCTCTGTAGTTACATGGTAGACCACCAAAATGGGGGGAAAGCCCCTAATTTCAGGTAAACAATTATGAAGTGATAATTTTTTTTCACATTTTATAGATATAAATTCATTTAATTCTCATAATAACACTGTGAAGTCAGTATTCTTGTCATTTTACAGATAAGGAAACTAAGGGACCGAGAGGTAAAATAACTTGCCCAAGGTCACATAGCTAGCAAGTGGCCAGAACTAGGATTTAAACCCAGGCCATCTGGCAGTGGAGTCCAGGCTCTTCACCCCTGCACTGTCCCAGCTCACATAAGGGGGTATCTCACACACACCTAGAATAGTCTGTGGGCAGAACTTCTTAAGTTTTATGCATATCAGTTTGGGTTTAGGGCAGGGCAGTTGAGATTCTAGAAAGCCTAATATGATCCTCACCTATTCAGAATATTTGCAACTTCTGCCACCGAGGCCCTTTGAAGAGACCCAGAAGCTTTTATCTGCGTCGGTCAGTGGAGAATGTTGCTGATTCTCTGCTTTGTACTTGAATGGTCTGACTTCCTTCTGTATTCATTCTTCTGTAAACAAGGTTTATAGGTAATCTGAAACATACTGTTGACATCTATCAAAATTGATTGTATGTCTTTTCCTTCTTTTTGTTTTTGTTTTAGGGGAAGTAGAAGTTATGTCAGGATTTTTTTTTTTCTTTTTGTGGAGAAGGAGTCTTGCTACGTCATCTAGGCTGTTCTCAAACTCCTGGGCTCAAGCGGTCCTCCCACCTTGGTCTTCCAAAGTGCTGAGATTACAGGCATGAGCCACCTAGCCTTTATGAATGTGTTTTAAATCACAGTTTAAGCTCAAACATTTAATTCCCTTTCATCTTAATTTTCTCTCTCTCTCTCTCTCTCTCTCTCTCTCTATATATATATATATATATACACACATATATAAGTTTTTTTAAATTGAGACAAATTTTCACAATCTTGCCCGGGCTGGTCTTGAACTCCTGGGCTCAAGTGATCCTCCCACCTTGGCCTCCCAAAGTATTGGGATTATAGGTGTGAGCCTGTAATATTTTCTTATCTCTATAATAAAGTCTAAAGTCTTTAACGTGACTTGCAAGACCTTCATGATTGGAATTGCATCAAACCTATAGATAAATTTGGAAATAACTGCAAACCTAATGATTTTGACTCTTCCAATCCACTAATACGGTATATCTTTCTGTTTAGGTCATGTTTAATTTCTGTCAGCATTGTTTTGTTGTTTTTAGTATAGAAGCCTTGGGCATCTTTTGTAAGAATTATTCCTTGGCATATATTTTGGCACTACTATAAGTAGAATTTCTTTAAATATAATTTTTAAATATTTTACTGCTAGTATGTAGAAAATAATTGAGCTTTTAATATTAATCTTGTATCCTTTACTTTGCTAAATTCAATGATGAGTTCTGGCAGTGCTTTGTGAATTCTCGGTGATTTCTGCATAAACAGCTATGTTATTTACATATATTATAGGATCAGTTTTACTTCTTTTGTTCCAATTTTTCTGCCTTTTCTCCTCCCTCCTCACCCCCGACTATATTATTTCAGTGCTAGGACCTCTAGTACAATGTTGAATAAGAGTGATACAGGTGGGCATTTTTGCCTTATTCCTAATCTTAAAAGGAAATAATTGTCTTTTACATTAAATATATTAGCTGTAGATTTTTTACAGATGCTCTTTATCGGTTTGAGGGAATTCCCTACCATTATTAGTTTGCTGAGAGTTTTTATCATGAAGGGGTACTGAATTTTGTCAAATGCTTTTTTCTGCATCTGTTGAAATAATTGTGTGGTTTTTCTCCTGTAGACTGCTACTATGTTGAATTACATTTGCTCATGTTTTGTAAAGGATTTTTACCTCAATACTCATGAGGAATATTGATCTATAATTGTCTTTATTATATAGGCTTTGTCAGATTTTGGTATTAAAGTTATGCTGGCATCCTCAAACAAGTTGAAGGAAGTGCTGTCTTTTCCCCCTATATTTTTGAAAGTATTTGCGTAATTTTTGTGTTATTTCTTCCTTGAATGTTTGATAGAATTTACCAGTGAAACCACCTGAGCCTTCTTTTTGGAGAAGGTTTTTTGTTTTAAGTCAATTTATTTTGTAGGCATATAGTTACTTAGGTTTTCTGTTTCTTTTTATGTCAATTTTGTCATGCATCAGCAGTTGAGATCTAGTGGCATTAAAACACAGCAACAACAAACTCTAAAAGGTTCAGAACCTTGTAAAGAGAGAGACTGCAAGGATTTTTGGGTAGATTTTTGTAGCTGAAGTCAGGTGGAAGCTAACTAGGAACTCACTGTTGTTTCGTTACTAATTAGTTTTGTCATCTTTTGAAAAAGTGACATAATCCTTTCATACCTTTTTTTTCTGTAAAGAAATTTTTCTCAAACTTTTGAAAGAAAAAGTATTTTCATGGACCTTCTTTGTGACTAGTGCTGGCTTAAATAGTTTTTATTATAATGCTACTTAAATATATGTAAACATAAAATTTATAGTTCTGATACAGCTATAAATCAAAATGTATTTACAAATTCAACTTAAATCTATCAAACCAGATAAGATCAAATTAACAACATTAATTTATAGGGAACCAGACTTGAGACAGTATCTTCCTATATTATAATACCAGTGGCCATGTAATATAAATAAGAGCATGGGCTCTAGAGTAAGACTTAAGTTCAGATATTGGCTCTGCCATTTACTTTGTGCAAGTGACTTATTTATTTATAAAATGAGGATAATAACTGAACTAATTTAGTCAAATTAGAATTATTGATAATAATTAGGATTCTTGGTGTGACGAGTCCTAACAGTGCTTGGCAAATAAGAATTGTCTAAAAAATATTAGCTTTAGTTGTAATTATTGTTGTATTATTGTTCTACTGAAACTTAATGATTAATTTTGGGTTTAATGGTAGAAAGTCTGATTCGATATTTAATGTGCTTCTGATTTTGGCTTTCATAATATAAATGCTAATATATAGAATGTCTACTTGCCTAAGTTCATAGCTTTGCTAACATAGTGTATTATACTTAACCTAAACTCCACCAGCTAGAACCCCTTGAATTTCAAGCTTTTTTGTTTTTGTAGAAACGGGGTCTTACCACCTTGCCTAGGCTGGTCTCAAACCCCTGGGCTCAAACGATCCTCCTTCCTTGGCCTCCCAAAGTGCTGAGATTACAGGCATGAGCCACTGCACCTGGCCTGAATTTCAGTTTTTAATCAAGTGTCACTTGATAACTCTGTAAGTATCTTATCCAATCATTGCCCATGTCAGATATGGGGAAGTGCCACCTGAAGTTATTTTTTAATTCTTGAAAATGTAGAAGCAGCATTGTTTTTCAGCATAGAGATTATCACTGACTGCCGATGGGAATCAGTAGATTTTAAAAACTTTCTCAAAATTTTAAAAATACCTTGATTGTCTTATTTTTTATTTCAATTTGTATGAAATTTACAATATATTGAAGTAGAGTGATAACTATTCTTTTGACTCAGTATATTTAATTGCCTTAATATATCAGCTAATTATGCTCTCAAAACTACTAGTCAACATGGTTGCCAGGTTGAAATATATTAATAGTAATTCTGGAGAAATATTTTCATTTTATGGTACTCAAAGTTTAAAGAGCCTCTCCATGAGATTGGCAATGGATTTAAGAATATAATAAAAGCAACTTAATATTTACTACCTTTTGATTATTTATTTATTTATTTATTTATTTATTTATTTGAGACGGAGTCTCGCTCTGTCACCCAGGCTGGAGTGCAGTGGCGCGATCTCGGCTCACTGCAAGCTCCGCCTCCCGGGTTCACGTTATTCTCCTGCCTCAGCCTCCCGAGTAGCTGGGACTACAGGCCCCCGCCACTGCGCCCAGCTAATTTTTTGTATTTTTAGTAGAGACAGGGTTTCACTGTGTTAGCCAGGATGGTCTCGATCTCCTGACCTCGTGATTTGCCCGTCTTGGCCTCCCAAAGTGCTGGGATTACAGGCATGAGCCACCGTGCGTAGCCTATCTTTTGATTCTAAAGGTTAGTGAATATTAATAAAATTAAATGTATAATCTTTAATAAAATTTATAATTTTATCCACCTGGTCTTTTATTTTCACTTTAGCATTTTGTTATTATAGCTATGAGGGCCTTCAGCAAAGGTACTATTTTTCTATTGTATAGTAGCTTCTACCTGGTTAATAGGTTCTTTAGAGTTCTACACGCCTTTACAATTTGGTGCCTTGATTCTGCCACATTTTTACATTTTTAAACTGTTCCAACATCTTCTTCCAAATATTGTGCCATAAATTCATGCCTGTAGTCCCAGCTACTCGGGAGGCTAAGGCAGGATAATTGCTTGAGCCTGGGTGTTCAAGAACACAGTGAACTACATTTCAGCCTGGGCAGCAGAGCGAGACCCTGCCTCAAAAAAATACTGTGCCGTAATGTATGTGATTTTCTATGAACATGTAGTATTTATTTCAACTCCTTTTCTTTTCTCATTGCCCTACGACACTTAAAAGTAGTATATTACTCCACCATCACATTATGTTATTTTTATGATGTCAAATCAGGAGGACTTTTGTTTTAAAATTATTAGTGCAAAAGAGAAATGTTTTATTTATATGTGCTAAGATGAATAGAGCATGAACAGGTTTTCTAACAAATTGGAAGTTGAGTGATGTCACTTAAGGTGATTATGGGCCCTAATGTGAGGCAAAGAGGTGTTGAAATTACATGACAGTACATGGATATATAATTATTTAGATGATTAATAATATGCTCATATTAATTATTTTTGATTATGATAAAAATGAAAAGTGGTAAAAACATTATGACATAGAATTAAGGACCTTCCAAGAATTTATTTGTGGAATCTAATCTGAGTAACAATTGTACTGGAGTATGATGCAGAGTAAATGAAGGATTATACTCTGAGGTGTCAAAAACCAGGGAGGAATGTATTATTTTGTGTGTATCAATTAGTAATTGAGTTCAGCTATATGTAACAAATAACTCCCCAGCTCCCTAAGACAGGGTGAAACAAAACAAAACAAACAAAAATAAGAGAAAACTCCAACAACAGTGGCTTAAACAAGATCAGGAGTATATCTTTCCCTAATGAATAATAAGGATTCCTGAAGCAGGCAGTTCAGAGCTGATGTCGTGGCTCAAGGGCGTCACCAGGGAACCAGGCTCCTTCTTGATCTCTGCCATTCCTTCTTGATCTCTGCCATTCTTAAGTTCTTCTTTATGCTCCCAGGAGGCCTCTGTAGCTCCAGTCATCCTATCTTTTTCCACTTGGAAAGAAAGGGAAAGAACTAAGGGGAAAAGGTAAAAACCAGACAAATCTGTGTTTCAAGGGCTTTCCCAAAACCCCACCCAGTGACTTCCATTTAGGAGCTGATCATAATCCAGAAGGAAACAACCACGAGCACCATAATCCCAAGTAAAAATCCCTAAAGTCTAAAATCCTGAAAATCAATCCTGAAAGATCAAAATCCTGAAAATACAGGCTGGGTGCAGTGGCTCACGCCTGTAATCCCAGCACTTTGGGAGGCCAAGGCGGGCAGATCACAAGGTCAGGAGATCGAGACCATCCTGGCTAACAAGGTGAAACCCCGTCTCTACTAAAAATACAAAAAATTAGCCGGGAATGATATCGAGCACCTGTAGTCCCAGCTACTTGGGAGGCTGAGGCAGGAAAATGGCGTGAATCCGTGAGGCGGAGGTTGCAGTGAGTCGAGATTGTGCCACTGCACTCCAGCCTGGGTGACAGAGTGAGAATCTGTCTCAAAAAAAAAAAAAAAAATCCCAAAAATACAATTCTGGAAGAAATTTGAAAGATACTTATTTTACATTTTTAAAAATTTTTATTTATTTTTATTTGAGAAACATAAAAACACAGCAGAACACTTCATAGGTCACTTTATAAAATAAAATAGGCGATATTAGCATACAAATTTTTGCAAACAGAAACACTCAGGTATACTAATGACAGTTTCATGGGTATAACAGTTATGAGCAGATGAACCATATTCATGAAGAGATAGCTTTTACAACTGAGG